>NC_143195.1:36852500-37156666 GCF_051530095.1 Phoenix dactylifera
TACTATTTGACATGCGCAATGCACGTGATAAATGTAAGGAGAATGTATCTGATTAATTGCCATGATCCCATCAACAGATGAAATGTCTCAAGTAATATTTTCTTATTTCCTAACGTGGTTGTTATATCAATTAAGGTTATTTTAGTAAGTTTTTAATTTTTTTTGTCATAGCATTGGAGTCTTATTTATGGTTGATGATTTGATTGATATTTTTCTAAGTTATGTGTTAAAATATTGGATAAAAATAAACTGTAAGAGAGTAAGCTAAAGTTTTTCAAACTATTAGATATAACGGTAATTTATCACTAATTCTAGAAGAAATTTTGTAATTTATTTTTTAAAATTATATAATAAAAATTATATATCTTTTCAATTATATATCTAGTTAAATATTATTTTATTTTTTGAGTAAAATATTTTTCTTGATCTCTTTCTCGAGCATACTTCACTTGATGTCTTAAATAAACACAACAAAACTAAGACTACCGCATTTTAAGTTGAGACATATTATTAATTTGAGCATTCATATGGTGAATAGAGAACTCAATATGAACCGAAGCTTTATTTTAGTTATATATCATACATAATAAACTAGCATATAACTCATGAAATATGCAAGGTAAATTTTTTTTCCTTTTTCCATGAAATACCATGTAACAATGTAATGTATTATAATAAATAGAAGGCTTTAAGAGACAAGTTTCTACCACACATTAAATAATGAATTTTAATGATTGCCTTGTAAGAACGCTCATCATTAATGAACTTTAATAATTACCAAGGAAAATTTTCATTATTAATACTAGTGTTGTTAATACCAATGTCGAAATAAATGATTCTATACAGTGCAAAAACTCTCATCATTAATACCAATTTCTTTAATATTGACCTCACTCAATGAGTGGCGCACATTTTTTTTAGTAATTTTTGAAATTCAATATGATAATGTAACAAATTTAAATAGAAGTTTAATAACCTAAATTTTGTTTCACATTAGGTAATGGATTTTAGTAGTGATCGAGCACATTAATATTTGTTGCATATTAAGTGATGGAGCACATTTAATGGATTTTAATTCTATTGTCATTAATATTTGATCAAGCATATTAATAAATTATAATGATGGTTGAGTATATTAAGATTGGTGTCGTTAATACTAGCATCCATATCAGAAGTCCTGTACTGAGCCTCTATTTTAGAGGAGATAATAATCCATTTCATTAGACAAATATTGCACGCACACATTATATACTAATCCATTTCATTAGACAAATATTGCGCGCATGCATTATATACTAATCCATGGCGTCAGATAAATAATAACCACTCAAGTTCCCCAGGGACAAAAGAAGAAAGAACGAAGGTTGGCACTCGCTTTTTTTTAAACTATTTTTTGAACTCAATATGACAGTGTAAGAAATTATAATAAATAAAATATTTTAATAACCTGATTTATGTTGTACATTTAGTAATAAATTTATAATGGCCAAGCACACTAAGACTGTTAATAAATTTATATATCATTAATGTTTATTGCATATTAAATAATAAACTTTATTAATGACCGAGATACCACTACACTTACAGTGTATGAAGAGCTGAAGAGCTTTGCACAAGCTGAATCTCTATTATATATATATACTATCTCAAAAGGTTTGCTTGGTGAAAGCTTGATATATATATATATATATATATTTAAATATTATTTCAAAAGGTTTGCTTGGTGAAAGCTTGCAAGGCTAGCTGCATGCAAACATAAATTATTTAACGGGTCAAATTAGGAAGCGTCCAAGCGTTGTATACCAATCCACGAGAGTTCCCCCGAGAGAGAGAGAGAGAACGAATGGGGGTTAGCATTCTCTATAAAGAGAACATATGAACGAGGCATGGTGAACCATAAACAAAAGACTAGCAGCGCGCTCCTTGTGAGCGAACCATAAATGAAAGACTAGCAGTGCGCTCCTTGTGATCTCAGCCCTTCGATCTCTTCGAGAATTCCGCCGGCACCCGTCAACCATCTCCCCCATCATATCATCAACTTCTTCATGCTCCCAAGCCGCTCCTCCTTTAAGCTTTCCACTCTCCTATATGAACACAAGCAGAGACCTGGATATAACGGACACTTCACAAACACAGCAAGCAACTTGCCAATGAGTGGGAGCATGAGAGGCTTGTCCCATGGTTTCTTTGCTCTATTTCTGAAACTTCTACCTTGGTTGATCTTGCCCTCACACCTTCTTGCTGCATCCTATGGTCAGTTTCTCTCTCGCTCTCTCTCTCATCTTATGTTTGATTGGCATTGACACGACATCATGTTGTATATTTCGTTGCACTGCAGAGGGACCGTGGTACGATTTTTCTGCTTATACCGAGGTATTTGTTATTGCCTTCGGCACTTCGTGATCTTTGGCTCGATATGTTCATTGGTAGTATCGGTTTAGTGGTCACACCAAGCCAGCTCGAGAACACACAGCCCAGCCGGAATCAGGCTCATTTTGGCAGTGATATGTATCCGGGCCGAGCCCATCGTGTGCTACTTCTTTTATGCCCAAATGAGGGCAGACTGAATCCAATGCGAATAGAAAGTCTAAATATCAAACAAACTATTCTGTTGCCACCAAGATAGTAGCACAGATGGAACGGGGCGTTGGCTTCCACCAGGATGGTCCAGGTTCAAAATGCTCCAGCGTCGATTAAATTTGGAGACCGGATGCCCCACGCCTGGACGCTGCTGGTGGGAGTGCTACTGGTCCGCTAATACCGAGGTGACGCTGGGATGACGTACTCACACATGGGTGACGAGCCCAGTGGAGGAAGCCCATAAGTTGGAGGGGGTACGCAGAAATTTACGACATGCATCGAACATTTTCTAGTGTAAGGAAGATTCAGTGGGGGCTGCTACGCGGGTGAGGCTCGCCTCTCCCCCTCCCCTCCTATCTTTGACCAAAAAAAAAAAACAAACTACTCTGTTCCAATAGGAACGCGCCGTGGCAAGGCTGGTGGGGTAGGGTAGAGCTGCCCCTTGTGCCCGATGCTCTGAGGAATGGTCACGAAATTAAGGTCCATGTCTTGAACGTGGATCCCATGCAGTGTGCGGCCGCACCGTGGAGTGCTGTGTAGTTCTCTATGACCATTACCAGAAAATAGATGACTATCAAAATCTAACAATCTATAAAGACATACCATACTATATGGTGCATATTGTTTGATGGCTATCTATTTTTTAATCGTAACTATTGAAGGTTGCACAATATTCTGTAGTGAGGCAGGGAATCTTGGTTGCCCTGTCTTACTAAATGTTTTCTTTTTCTTTTTTTGTTTTTTTGATGTGGATACATCGGCCAATTGATGGATGGATCCCAGATTTCTATTTAATAAAGCTCTTCGATCTCACAGAAGTCTCCACGACACTTGACATCGATTTCATCTGCTAATATTTCAGTGCAAACCAGACCCTGAGCCTCCTCTTTACAATGGTGGGATCCTACAATCCGAGAATGGGGAGATTCCAATGGCATACGATACGACGGAGACAGGAGCTCACCGACCGGCATTTGTGCTGGGCAACCTAACCGAGACCACAAGATACAGCTTCTCATGTGAGTCTCCAGCAACTTCACTCCTCATATATAGATGGTCCTGTCATGCTCTGCCAGATACTAGAATGGAGAGCCTGGTCTTATTACTGATACATTCATTACTTGTTTATCTTTTTTTTGGAAATTCTATTACTTGTTTATCAAACAAAGTCTTTGAAGTTCGAGGCACTGAAAAATCCCACACAATTATGTGATTCATATTAAGCATTACATTCTAGAGGCCTTTATCTGAATGCACATAAATAATCCACCCTTCTGTCAACTTTGCTCGATTTCCATAGGCGAGTGAACGTATTACATACTATGCTTGTCAATTTTGGCAAATCGTATTAGCTACCATGTCGAGCGAGAGTTCTTCACTCCGTAGTCGCAAAATACCCCAGAATTTTCATTTAGGTGATTCATCTTCGGCAGGTTGGGTGCAAATCCAAGGAACTGATTCAGCTCTCATAAGAGCAGTGTTAGCAACGGATGATTCGAAATTTAGATGCGTAGGAACAACAACGGCACAAAATGGCTGCTGGTCTTTTCTCAAGGGTGGCTTCATCCTCGATGCGTCCTCCAAAACCTCAGTACTTTTCCTTCAGGTGCCTTCAACTTTGACACTTTGGCATGCAACGTAACAACGATCCTGATTGCTCCCGAGTTAATTAACCGCACAAGTTCCACTTCTTTTTAAATTCAGAACACTACCAATGAGGTCGATGGGATCGAGATCTTGGTGGCAAGTGCTTCACTGCAGCCATTCTCGGTCGAGCAATGGGAGATGCACCAGCAAGACAACATCAGAACAGTACTCCCTGCTGCTTTCTATTGCTCTGTTCTTGAATATTGTAGCATTTTTAGGCCAAGGTTTCTCTTCACATCATGTAGTTGAAATCTCTAACAATGGCAGCGCTTTATCTGGGCAGAAAAGGAAGCGCATGGTGGTCATCCATGTGTCAGATACACAGGGAAATCGAGTGATCGGAGCATCCGTATCGGTACAGCAGCTCGCGAAAGACTTCCCATTTGGCTCTGCTATAGCCAGCACCATCGTAGGAAATTTACCTTATCAGGTTTACAATCTTTTGCACAACTTTAGTCTCTTTGCATTTCTACTACCGAAGTGCTCAAGAAGTATTTTGATCCAATATTGTTTTCTACTAAAACATATGTCGCTGCAAGGCTTGGTTTCTGGAGCGATTCAATGCGGCAGTCTTCGAGAACGAGCTTAAATGGTACACGACAGAGCCCCAACCAGGGAAGCTCAATTACACTCTAGCTGACGAGATGCTGGAATTCATCAGGGCCAACAAGGTTGTGGCGCGTGGCCATAACATATTCTGGGAGAACCCAAGCGTCACCCCATCTTGGGTTCGCAACCTCACCGGCGACGACCTCCGATCAGCTGCGAAGTCTCGCATCCAGAGCTTGATGTCCAGGTACAAGGGGGAGTTTGTTCATTGGGACGTCAACAACGAGATGCTGCACTTCGATTTCTACGAGCAACGGCTTGGACCCAATGCTTCTTTGGAATTCTTTGGCACGGCCCAACAAGCTGACCCCCTTGCTACTATGTTCATGAATGAATTCAATGTCCTGGAGACGTGTGATGATGTGAACTCAACGGTGGATTCCTATATATCAAGACTAAGGGAGCTGAAGGAAGCAGGAGCCGTATTGCAAGGAATCGGATTGGAGGGGCATTTCTTCACCAAGCCAAACCTGCCTCTGATGAGAGCTGTGCTGGATAAATTGGCTACTTTAGACCTTCCCATTTGGTTAACGGAGGTCGACATAAACCACATATTTGATCATCAAACACAGGTGAGAGGTTTCTCTTCATGTCTTAATATAGATTGCAACTATAAGCTCTTTTTGTTTTTTTTTTTCATGTCTTAAACGTAGACTATGTTTTAGCATCGATCTGATCTTGTGTTCTTCAAATCTTCTGCAGGCTATATATCTTGAGGAGGTGCTGAGAGAAGGATTCTCCTATCCATTTGTGAATGGAATAATGTTATGGACAGCACTGCATCCATATGGGTGCTACGAAATGTGCCTCACAGACGAGGACTTTCACAACCTCCCTTCTGGAGACGTTGTGGACAGGCTCTTACAGGAATGGGAAACAAAAGAAACAGCGGGGGTGACGGATGACCATGGTTTGTATACCTTCAGTGGATTTCTGGGAGAGTACAAGGTCTCTGTGAGTTACGCTAACAAATCGACAGAGACGACATTTTCCTTGGGTCGAGGAGACGAGACAAAGCATTTGAACGTTCAGCTCTGAGAATTCTTTCCTCCTAGCAACTAATGATCCAAATGGCGTATGGGAAGCCAATGTTTCCGATGCATCAGTGTCCTCGTGCTCGCATTGTCAAGTGGCAGTAGGATAATGACAAGCCCGCCGTAGGCAAATTTGCTGTACAATGCTGGACCTAATAGGTTTTTAAAAATTGAGACTCTGTTCAGCCATGTAGCTAATTGTTCATTGCACCGAGGCATTTGCACATGCAAAGGGAAAGCGGATGATTCATGTTATAAACAATACATGCCGCAATTTGTGATTCTTTTTCCCCTCAAGTCAAGTATGATATGGGAGGACCCATGTCGAACACTTGGGGAAATATATTTTGTGATTCGAGAACTCCTCCCATCTGAAGATGAGTGCATATACTGTGCTGCAGTAGTTTAGTTTCTTGTCCTTGACTTGATTCTTTACCTCTTCTCTCTGAATTTAACCTGCAAAGGGGAAGTTCCCACCATTAATTATCATCAAAAAGGACTAAGAGAAGGACCGTTTTTGTTACTATGCCTGAAGATATTATGCTAATGCTTTCGCTATGATTTGAGCCCCCCTCCCCCAAGCATAGCGGTCAGCTTCTTGTTATGGTAACGAGCCTTTCTCCATGAACTTTTTAACTTGCAGAGGAAGCTAAACACATGGAAAAATTGAAAAGAAAAGCTTGTTGAAAAAGACAATATCTTTCTTATTAACTCTTTGATGAATTAAAAAGATTAAAAATTGATGCGTCGAAACTTCTTGATTGTTATTTGACATGCAGCTTAATGTGTCATACATAATTTTATATTGCATGATACAAAAATTGCATTGAACAGCTATATTTGTGCACCGACAATTGACATACAGTTATTTTACATTGATTTACTGAACTAATGAATAAGATTGACATGATGGAATCTACTATTAACGCTGATTTGACAAATAAATGAACATGCATTAACATTTTGCTGAACATAAACTCCATCTCTTTGATTTTGAGACCGGATCCATGCTTTAGGGCATGATCTGGTGTTCGAAAACAAAGACTCGGGTTAAATCATGTTCCCTGCCGAAACATATTGAAATTGCCCTTGATTTAGGATTGGAGTTCTGCAAATATATACAAATACAAAAGGGGTAAGGAAGGCACCACCTAGCTAGAGGCAATGTTCTAGCTTCTCATGAATGTTTTACCTCCTAGTGAACTATCTTGAAAGGCACATGTCTTCATCATGAGAGATCTTTACCACTTCTTGCTGCAATTCCCACCTTGAAGTGGTGAGGAAAATAATGAATAGCTTTTAAAGAGGTCCCAATCAGCACTAAACAATTCAGGCACATTATGGTCCTTGTGCATTTTCAGATCAAATGTGTAAATTTTTAATTTATATGCTACGGCATGCGAACACCTTATCTTCTCCAATATCTCCAATTTATTCTCAATCCATACTTGATTTATAAATGGGATGCCTCCAAAGAATTTGAGTTTTAGTTTTCAAACATTTAATTGTTCTCAATCTTAACCAGCAATTCGGAATGTCATTCGCATGCTTCAATTCATACTTGCAGGGAAGTCATCCAACCCTCTGCCCCCTCCTCTCCCTTATGTACATACCTACGCTTGTCCATATTTACGATATATTACGCATCATGTAAATGTGTGCACGTATAGACATGCATGTGTCAAAGGGATGGTTGTAAAGCTTTATTGTTCACAGGATAACTTTGTTAGAATAACCTGGTATTGAAATTCATGGTGATCAGCAATCTGCATCTGCCATCATGATGACCTTTGTTCAAACCACCTAGAGACCAGTTTAGAGATGTTTTGGAAACTCAATTATCTCTTCATCAATTGGTCACAAAATGAATAGCTAGCTTTTCCAAAAACAGTAAAGTTTTTCTTTCAGAAACTCCATGGATTTTGGCACTAGGACTTAACTATGTTAGTTGCACACTTAAGCATGAGCAGATATGGAAGAGAAGTTTTACGCCAAAGAAAGCAGGTCTGTGTTCGTTGTCTAAATCTTCTTTAACTGTTAACTGCTATGTTTTTAACTTAATAGGATTCTTGACTGAAACAAGCTTTATTATCAAGGTCCAAAAGTGTAATTGAACCTGGATGAGGCCATGGATTAGCTGGATTGGTTATTGCTGTAGGCTCAGATGCATGCAAGGTAGTAATTTCTGATGGAAATCCACAAGTTGTTGATTGTATCCTATCCAGCAAGGTAATACTCCATATTCTTTTATAGTTAAGTAGCATTTATGGTTATTTCCATCAAAATGCACAATTGTACTTATAAAGTTATATAATCTGTTGCTTACCTGAACTTTGCAGGTGCTGTAGTAGGATAAGTCTCTCTGGAGTCTGTTTTAATAAATATCATCATAACAGTAGTCTATAATAACATGAGTGTACATCTATCATAAAGATTGTTGCTACTGGCTGAAGCCCATAAGATGATCATTAAACACCATTTAGCTAAGAATTTTCTTCACTTTTGAATTGTAAGGCTGCTAGTTTATGTGTTGATTGCATTTTAGCAACACAATCCCAGAGCAGGAAGCAGCACAAACAAAAAAGTCTCAGACCATACAGATGACCATCTTCCCTCGAGGGGGTCGCAAGACAAATAGTTGAATAAATAAATAAAAAGAAAAGTAAAAGACAGAAATTTGGCCAAATTTAGTGGTGTCGGATAAGATCAGTGTGTAAACATTATTATTCACACCATGAGCCTGTTAATTTTGCTTGCCTTGGATGGCAGTATGAGATCTCCTCGAGGCTGGATATTGGAATTGCTATACTAGGTTCACATTTCTTAGAAAATTGTACTGTGCATTGCATGAGGTACTGAAGTCCTAGTAGTATGTTGATTACTCTATTTCATGCCAAGGTTTAATTTAGACTTCCTAGCGATCCCTTCTGTTGCTGCTTGTACATAAAGAGACGGCGACTCCCATGCAGTAACTATGGCTCTTGATCTAGTCAGAATCACAGTTTGCCACTCTGGGAAGCTTATTGTTGTGCCTATCTGTAATTCTTTTCATTATTACATAAACATCTTTCTTGAGGACATGCATGAGTGGTCCTTGCAATTATTCTTCCTTGTTGATGTCACATTGCTTTGCCACTTATGACTGGTCCTTGCACCTTGAACTTTCAAAGCAGCAGATGATTCCCTATCCTCTGGCCTTGCACAACGATCGCATATTAAAAGTTTATTAAGCGGCCGTCCGGAGACATTAGGCCAAAAGGAAGTGGTGCACAGGCATGCTAAGCATAGCCAAATAACAATATGTAGCAAGTATTGTAGTTCAAGTAGCATCAAGGTGATTGAGGAATGTGATAGGTGCTTTGTTATTTTTCAATGATACACTTCTAACGCCCTTGTGCATTGAAATCAACCGTGAGTTGCTTGGCACAGAAGGAATTGGAATCTTGTGGGGCAAGTGCCATTATTTCAAATGCTAGGTTTTGTTTCTCTCAACAACTTAATGGAATTCCCTCATCATATCGAACATAAAACATAGTTTATGAATGTCTGCAACTGATTTTGGAATCCGATCTAGAGATAGCGTAGATTTAGGATGCTAGTGTTGCATTGTTTGGTGTGGCATCACTTTCACTATGTGGTCGCTTTGATATGCTTGATGATCCTTTAGTGGAGTTAATTGCTATCGATGATCCCTTTGAATTCCTTTCTTATTGATGCACAATAGCAACAGCGGAGAGTCCTTTTGCCCCTTCTTGTATGACATGCACTCAGGCAAATGGTTGTTAAGAAGACTTCAGCAGTTCATCTATGCCGGTGATGCTCTGAAAGGGTACACATAAAGCTTTAAGAGGGAGAAACTAACAACATGGTAAAAGAAAATGCGTAGTTCCACTTTCACTATGCTAAGCAAACTATAATTCTATCTGCTGGTCGGGTGAAGTAAGTACTTGTTCGGTTTGACGCCCACCCTATATTGATAGATGCCACAAGTTAGAACATGTTCTAAACTCTTTTCCTAGGCAGCAAACAGAAAATAAATAAATAAAAATTTAAACTAAATTTTTGGTCGCCGGGACTTGAGCCCTAGGTCTCTTGGGTGAGAGCCCGGTGTCCCAATCCCAACTAGGGCTGTCAGTTGGGTCAGGCTAGATTGAATACATAGTAGATCGAAAATCTATCAACTTGAATCTAAACTATTAATTAAACGAGTCAAAAGTCCGCTTTCGAATCTGACTATTTAACTAAATAGATAATCCAATCTAATTTATAATAGGTTGAAACAACTCAAACGAGTCAAATAGTTAAGCATTGTCAACCCTAATTCCAACTCATGGCTTCACCAACTGGAAATACGCTGCAACAAAAGAGAAAACTAACTTATTCCTTGTCATGTGAAATCACATGATGGTAGGACTCAGAAAAAGGGCTTTCTGTCTGCTAAAGTTTTTTCTTTAGGTCTCCGGTACAGTAGCAAGGTAGGTTAGTATAACACTATCAGCTACTAAAGTATCGTTTCTTCGATTGTTTCTAAACCCTCGCAGGCCTCCAGTGCACACAAGTTGGGACAGCAGAGTCGAGCACCACACGAAGCTGCTGCCAAATAAGAATAAGAATCCCCCCCTATCCGGAGTCCTTTGAGGCTACTTGCCCGAGCTTTTCCTGGGTTTCTTTCACTTTATCAGTATTTCTTTTTTTTCTTACTTGCATATTGCTGGGGACTTTGGCAAAAGGCTAGAAAACTGTATCCTTGAGGTTGCTTTTGAGTATTAGACTCTTTTGAAGGCCAGCATCTGCAGGTGATTGAGAGCATAAACTTAGAGGCAAGCATGTGAATACATTTGGGGATAAAGCGGATTGGGTGGGAGAACTGTTCCCTTGTGGATGGTGGCAATTTTAGGATGAGGAAATATGGATGGACAACATAGTACCTCATAAGGTAACGAAAGCAGCGACTTCCATGTCTCGGTGCCCAACTCTATTTTGCTTGGGCTAAGAACAATATCAGGCTGTGCTCAGAAAAAAAAAGGGACCTTTTTTTTTTTGTTGTTTTTGGATACAAACGAGGCGGATGCAAAGTTCCTGAAACAGCAAAATAAGAAGTTGCATGGTAATCCAGTTCATGATGGATCCCATCTGTTTCTGAGATGCTAAAGTCAACCTGACATGCCTGAGCAGCTTACTAATCTGCTGCATAATTTCCTTCTCTGCATATTTGTCGTGCCTCAAAACCCCTACCCGGGTCGGGCACCTGACACGGCCGGATACCCTCATAGAGCAAGGCCCTAAAGAATATCCAAGGCTTGAATTTTTTACGAGCTCAATATATGTGAACAAAAATTATCTCATTTCATTACAAGTAACAAACTTGTATAGAATTAAAAAATTATTCATCCAACCAAAAATAATGATGCTTTTTCTATTCATCTATTTTTCATGCGAACTTAATCAAAGCCAAGCAACTATAACAAAGTACTAAACAACCTGCAACTTACAACTCTAAAAAAAAAGAGGAAGGAGGTTGTGAGCTTTATAGCCCAGTAAAGATAGCTGCAAATTTGCACCAATATAATAATATAGTTTGAAAATAGCAATAAGCGACACCAAAATGAAAATATAAATGATGAAACTTCTTCTTAAATATCTAATATAACTCAATTAATCCAACAAATATCCATATACGCATGCATAAAATATCCGGCTTACTAAAAGAGATAAACATCATAAATACGAACAAAGACCCTCTATTGGGGTCAACCTAGGTCCACAAAGAGAATATCTAGGACCCTCCTACTGGATTTATTAAATCATGCAAAGAGAGAGGAAGAGAAAATAGAGAGAAAGAAAAAAAAAAAAAAGAGAGGAAGGAGAGAGAAGAGAGAAAGAAGAGAGGGCTCTCTTCTTCTTACCCAAAATAGGGGAAGATCCCATCTCTCTCTCTCTCTCTCTACTTTTTTCCGATCAAGGATAACGCCCACCAAGGCAGCCCAGCCAGCCCCGGCGACGGTGGCCATGGGCGGCCTTGAGCTGCGGCACCACTGGCGATAATGGTCGGCCAGTGGGAGAAAGAAGAGAGGAAAACGAATCACAAAGTGCAAGGGATGATCAACATCAATCTCGGCCTAAATCATGGCTGATTTTGCAGACCAATGGTCACACGATCTCAAAGGTCTTCGGAGATGGCAAAGCTCGACCTATTCCAACGGTCGGTGGCAGTGAATAAGGGAAGAAAATAACTGAAATAGAGCATCCTATTTTAGATTGAAAACTCGGCGATTTGCCGGCCCAAATAAAAATACCAACAGCTACAAAACTAGAAAAAGAAATTGAAGGAGACGTAGGGCAATTACGTTAGTTCGGCGAGGTGGTCCGATGGAAGAGAACCTTGGGATTGGCGGCTATTCCTCGGGGGATAGTTGTGGTGCTCAATGAAGGAGGAGGATCTTTAATAGATGAGTCCCAGAGTTTTAGATGAACTCGAATTGCCCTGGGAGTGTCCGATTCTGCCGAGATCGAGGGAAGAAGAAGACTCCAACCGAAGTCTCTTCTCTACCTGCTTTGTGCCATAGAGCGTGATTTTTCTGAGGCCTGGCCTCTTCGGGCTGGGCTGCTACAATATATGAGTAACTTTGGTTTCCCAAATAGAAGCCATCCACGTGTTAATATACTACAACAATGGAAAGTTTGCATATTTAGAGGAAGAAGGATTAGTAATCCAACTTATTACTCTTGTGGAGTCTCCCTCTATCTATAACTGCTGAGCTCCCAGCTTATGTACAGCAATTTGTATACCATTGCAGACAGCGGCAAGTTCAGCAAAAGCCACTGAACAACACAAACGCTTACCACCAGCTGTAATCAACTTCCCCTGAAAATCACGGATTATGAAAGTAGACCCTGCAACATTAGCTTGAACTGAGCCATCAAAGTTTAAGTTTCAATACTCCAAGGGATGGGTGCAGCCAAGAAACAGATATAGTATTTGCTGAGTTAACAAGGGTTATTCAAGACACTACTCTAGTACCTTGGTTGAGCATGAAACAAAGATTTTTGCTGGATCTGAAACATATAACAAGGTTTATTCGAAACACTACTCTATTACCTTGGTCGAGCATGAAACAAAGATTTTTGCTGGATCTGAAACATATCCACTAAAAACACAATAGAAGACTGAAACAGAGTCTCATTTCTAGTATTCCAAAGCAACCAAGTAAAATGGGCAACTAAGGCTCATTGCTGCAGTCCCATATTAGGTACAAACCAATCCGTAGCCATACTAGTTACTATGAGAGCAAACCGAGGATTACAAACACATTCCATGATCCACCGTATAAACCTGCGATGAAAGCCAAAATGGATGAGGAATTGAGATAAGTAGTGCCAAAGAACTTTATCATATCCTGAAACAAATGCATATTAATGACTTGATCTCTAATATATCTAACACAGCTAACCTTGGCGCATATACCTGGCCTCATGAAAAAAAAGAAAAAGTATGTCTTTTTAATCATATATTAGTTGCCCTATGTTTAACTAGTCTCATTATTCTTTCTCGGTCTTGATTCGTTCTTTTCTCCAATCTCATATCACCCTTCCTCAAAATGAGTTTCTCGCATTCATTTGTTTTATAAACCCTCTCTTAAGGAATAAATTACAGCACACAAATAACACAAGAAACAAGAATGGACAAAGGCCCGTGACAAGTAGCAGAGCTAACATATATCAAGTACAATTTGCTCTAAGATGTGACTAGTGCTGTCCCTAGCAAAATGTACTAATGCCTAATAGACAATAGTGCACTCAACAAAATTGGACTACGATAAATGCTTCAAGAGTTAAAATAGGATTAGTCACATATAACGTATGGTTATGGCTTTTTCCTTCCTTTTCTTATCCTCTTTCTAGATATTCAAAATAAACAAGTTATCTAAAAATCTGATAGCTACTAATTTATTCAATTTCATTTTGCATCATGTGGTCATAAAGTGAAGGTTTTGCACTTTGCTGGTATAGTCGTAAGGGGGAAAAGGAAGTCTTTTTATAAATAATGCGAACCTTTGCAAGCTTGCAAAGATACTTAATGTTACGGTAAATGATTAATTGGGATCCTATGTTTGGATGACTAATATTGTTACCTCATATCATTAAAAAAAAAGCATGGGAGCCGTGAAACTAGTTTATATTTTAACTTTGTTGTCTCCATCTGCTCGCGTTATGGATATGCAGCGGCTCTATTTTCTGCTTCTAAACCAAGATTTCTAGCGTGGACGGTAACTGCTGACCTTGACTGCGACTTCACACCAAGCATCACGTTGGCTCCGTCTAATTAAGTAATGGTCCCCGAAGCTGCTGATATAAATATTCTTGCATGAACAAATAAAAGATACATAGGTATTCTTGCACTTTGAATTGAAGCGTAGGTAAATGTTCTCAAATCACATGGTCAAATGCTTCAGCATGTCTCAGAAATAATCCGAAAAATTTTATTCTATACCGCATGCACCAACACGACCATCTACCATATCAATCACCTAATCTTATTTTTATGGGCCAATTTTAAAGACGAACATATGATCAATAGAATTTACAGAAAAAAGATAAAGTGATTGACATGGTGCACGATCACATGGCACATACGGTATAATTCGAGGAAAGCAACCTCTGCTTTAAATCTCTTCGTTGATAGACAATAGGTAAAGAATGGTGTTTTGCTTCCAAAAAAAATAACTAATTTAGTTGGTTGGCCATCCATTACTTTGCTTGATAATAACAGAAGATTAAAGACCCGAAAATATCGCAATCATTGCGTCCTCTTCTTTTTCTTTCCCCTTTCGTCATTTTCGTGCGCTTCTTGGACGGTACTCGAGTTCTCCATCACCATTATTGTGTCGCAAATGAATCCTTTTTACATTTCTCCTACTTAATTACTGCTTATAAGTGTAGCAATAACAATTTATTTTTTGGTTAGGCTGTGATTTGATAAAAAATATTACTTCGAAAATAAAATGCTAAGATCTTTGTTCAAATAAGAACTTTATTTAATTGTTATTCTATTATTTCAATGAATATCCCACTTTTACCCACATTGAATTATCTTACATCAATTTTTCTGTGAATATCTAAATATGCACATTTAAAAATTATACTATTATCCACTAACAATTGGCATTTATGATGAAGTATAGCCAAGATCTTATTTAATTGTACGTCACTATTATTTGAAATGCAATAAATTTTTTGGTACCTGTGCACTTCTATTTTTTTCTCGCGTAAGTGTTGGATTAGATTGTCGAGAGATAATTTAGGACTCTATGGAGAAAAACATTAGAAAGTGAATCAATAAAATAAAAGATTTAAAAATTATAATTAAAAAATATGGTTAAAATTATAACATTATATTATATATAAAAATATGTATAGCCGATTAGATTTACGAGCTTTCGAGTCGACTATTGTGCCGCTTGAGCTCGATTGGAGCTCGCTAACAATAAAGTCGAGTCGAGTTTGAGCAACTCACGAGTAGCTTGACTCATTTATATCTCTAATCTAAGCAAATGATAACTAAAAAATTATATTATTATTTTATTTTAAAGAATGCTAAAGATCATCTATACTGTCGCCGCTCGCTTCACCATATACGTGAAAGCCACCACTAGAATAGAATATAAGGCTTTTGACTAACGCTCTTCTATTTTTGGTCTATTGCATGAATCTTCTATTATCATCCAGCAAAAGCTACATGATAATATAGCACAAGCTATGTTGGCCTTCCTTAGAATCAAAAGAGCAAAAGAAAATGCAGCACAAGCTGAATTGGCTGATCTGTAGGAGAATATCCTTAGAGAGCCGTTATAATACTTGTCAACCGAAAAAAGAAAAAAGAAAAGAAAAAGAGCCGTTATAACGGGATAACGGCTATTAATGAACCGTGGGCATGCTCTCCGAGATATCTGCCATGATAATATCTCCCATTGTTTAATATGAAAAAGGCCCACTCGGTCTGACGATTTTTCTCACCTAGCTATCGCAAGTTCTTAAGCGGCCAACTTTATTATTGCCCCAAGACAAACTCATTAGTGGTGCCAACTTTTTTCTTAAAAAAAAAAGTTTTTCAACAGTCACCTCACATTCTTTCTTGCTCACTCTTGCCTAAACAAGAAATTATATAAAACAGGGAAGAGACATTAAACCCTGACAGCTGACCTACCAATAGCCCTACTTCTTTGCCGTTCTGGAGACGAAAAGCAGCACCGACGGCGTTCCTTTCGTGTGTGCACAGTTCTAGGCTATCTAGAAGTTGGGTTCCAATAACTTTTATCAAAAACAAACTAGCCTTTTTATTTTTCCCGGTCGAGTTAGCTAAAAAAAAAAAAAAAAACCTAAGACATCTGACAACTGCATTTCCCAGCTAAGCTGGATTCAAAACACCTAAGACATCTGACAACTGCATTGAAAAATATTTACTTACAAAAATTTGGAGCCATTAATTCATCATACAAGTTAAGTTTTCACTAAATCTGCTAATTGATTTGCAATTAGTAGCTCAAAAAGATAATTGACGCTATAAGGAAAACATATACATAGCTCCGGGCCTTTTGCAAGCAAAAATAAAGTTAGGGGGGAAGAAAAGTGCAGTTTAGCTGCTACAGAAGTCTATAAGGGAGATCATTGCATCCAGCCACCAAAGCGTCCCACTGAAGCAAAGTAACGAGAGGTCCAGCTCACCACCATCATCATCCTAGTCACTGAAGTTAATAAAACTATTCTTTTCCTCCGCTCTTTAGAGAAAAAAAAGGAATTAAAGAGTAAAAAGCCATCCCACATAATTCCTAGATCCCAAACACCCCCCGTGATCATCAAAACAACCATATGAATTAACGAGCATTCAAATGAAATCTATAAAATACAATACAAAACCATTGGGTTACATCACTTGGCTTCAGTCAAACTTCCATTCCTTGAGAAGGATGAGAACAGCCTTGGGTCGCCACAAGGCTTTTTCTCTTTGGAACTTGGAAGGCGACCACCTATTCCTTTCTGTGTCTTTTTTTTTTTTATAACCAGTCCTCTGAAGTGGGAGAGAAAGCAGTGTACAAAAAGAAAAGGACTGGAAGAATTTTTAATGCTATAGCAACAATAGGATGAAAGCCGTGGTGGAGAGGATCAGCAAGGATTGGTGGAGGAAAGAAACCCTCGTTTTGGTGTTAGGAGCAGCCCCGGCGGCCAGACTTGCAAGCCAAGAGTCGTCTTCCAAAACCACCCCTCCAGTTCTCGGAGTTGGATAATCTCTAGCGGATTTCTGACTGTTTTGGCTATCAAAAAACAAAAATTAGTAAGTTAGGCTTGATCAATATATTGGTTGTGTCTAATTTTAATAAATCAACAGTTAGGGAAATGACATTGAAGAAAAAAAAAATTAAGTCCAGTTTACTTGGCAAAGAGTGCTGAAGAGCTAACATTACAAAACCTTCTATTAACGGGATAAAGTTAAGGGAAGGAAAGCAAGAAATTTAATTTAATAAGCTAGTAGTTAAGGCAGTGATGTTGAAATTGACTGAAGAGGACCTTTCCAATTATATTGGCTGATTAATGAAATCAATCACCAAAAAAGAACTTCTATCTAAAAAAGAAAAAAGAGTGTTAAGGAGGAGAGTTAATTTACTGAGCTACCAGTTAAGGTGATACTTAAATAAAGCAAAGTCCATCTTTCCAATTTACATGGCCGAATAATGAACTCAACACACCCCGATGAAACCAAAGAAGAGCTTCGAAACGGGTGCGTGGGAACAGAGCAAAGTAAAAGAGAACAAGAAAGCAGAACAAAGCGGAGAAGACATCATTGTTTCTCTTTTTTTTTTACTTTGTTATTTTCCTCTTCTCTTAGCTCTGTGAAAAAGAAAAGGCAACAGTTTGCCAATTTGCCAAAAAAAAAAAAAAGCGAGAACCAAAAAAAAAAAAGTATGCAAAGGAACCACCATTTGTGCAAGCAAATATCCAACTTGGCAACTAGTCGTTGGAGATACCAGCTTTCCACCATAAAATTCCGTCAGAAGAAAACTTCCACCATAAAAACTTATCAAGAAAACCCAAAATCATAAAACTCACTCCGAGTTCCAGTCCACTACACCATCCAAAAGTTAGTGTGAAAGGCACTTCAAAAAAAAAACAAAAAAAAATTTCTATCTAGCACCATTCTATACCTCTCAATTGCGACATCAATTTGCAAAAGAGCACCTAACAAATACGAAATTCAAACACGGACAAATGAGAATCAAATTTACCTCATAAAAGCCTAGGAACCTGAAAGCAGAAAACCATCCATGCAAAAGATCGGTATGCTAGCGTACCTGGGTGCCGAATCCGGGCAGAAGGTGACGGTATAGTCGGCGCCGGAGCAGGTGAAGGTGCTGGTGGCGTCGTCGAAGGCGTAGCTGTAGGACTTGGGGCACGCCGACTTGAACATCTGGGAGTAAACCGAGGGCCGGCAGGTCCCCGGGCTCGCGTACGCCCCGCTGCAGCAGAACTCCGGCTTCCCGAATGCCTCGCACGCACTGCGGCACGCCTCCCCGACCCTCAGCTCCGCTGGGCACCGCCGGCTCAGATCCACCACGCATCCCGTCGACGCGCACCCCCCGGTGCCGCCTCGGACATCCACCACCATCGGCAGGTTGTACCCGTCCACCAGGCTCACGTCGTAGAAGTCCTTGGCCGACGCCGGCCCCGCCAGGGTGAACTCCGCCAGCGTCGCCGGCGGCGCCGCCCCGCTCCCCTTGCACTCCACCCCGCCGGTCCCGCAGTCGCCGGTGGCGCAGGACCCCTTGCCGGCGCCGTCGAAGCTGCACTCCGTCCGGCCCCAGAAGCGGCCGGACCACCCGGTCGGGGCCTGCAACGACCGGGAATCGCCGGTCGCCAGCTCGAAGCCGGTCGTCTCCAGCTCCGGGCTGCCGGAGCCCGACAGGATCCCCGGCCACACCGTGTAGCCGCACTTGTTCACGAATGTGAATGCGGTGCACTCCACCAGCATCTCTGCATGCATACAAATCCCAAAAAAAGAAGAAAAAATTAAAGACCCGGACCATAAGTATAGCCTAATTGGGTCAAAGGAATCGTGGCAAGAATTAATACCGCTTGAATGGAAAAATATGAGGAAGAATGAGAGGGAGAGAAAGTGGACTGGGGATGAAAGCATGGGATCCATTAAAATGAAACAATTGGTGGGCTTTGTGCCTCCTTTTCTTTCTACTTCTCGATTTGGTCTATTGCCTTTTTTTTCGTTCTTTGCTTTCTTGTTTCTTCAAATTTGGTGGGTTGATGTTCTTATAGTTCTTGTCAGGGTTTAGATGGATGGGTACTGGGAATGGTGGAAGTGGGGGATGGGATGCTGGTTATGGGAGAAAGGAAAGGAGGAGGGGGAGAAGTGAAAGATGGCAGTGAGAGAGGAGGAATGGAAGACCCAGTGCAGGGCACCAACATCCATAAAATTATCGAGAGGGGAGGGAGGTGGAAGGGGGAAATCTAAGTACAGCCTCTTGGCCTCTATTTATAGAGAGCTTCACTCATTCTTTCAGTGGAGAAGACCACTTTTTTTTAGTGGGTAATTAAGCAAGGTGACCTTGATATCCTCTTCGACTTTTCTTTTTGACGGAAAGCTTGAGCCCTTGGGTGCCTGGCTTTCAGCTGCTGACATGATAGGAACATGATGATGGGGGATGATAGCTGAAAATTAACCAACTTTGATAGGAAAAGCTAACCTACTGAATGCAATTTGCATTCATAAGATGGTAGTTAGTTCTTTTGTTATTATTATTTTAGAAACAATTTGAGCAATATTGAACATTCTTTTAGATTATATGATTTGCAGTGGGGGCATAACAATAATTGGAGCGTTATATCACCATTAGGTGACTCCTGTGTGCTGCTGGCCGCAGTGGGATTGGGCCAGGCCAATCCACAGCTATTTGCTCCAACAAGCGTAGCAAATGGGTGGGTTACAATACGTTCCGCTGACAATTGGAGAAGCCCTTCCATACCGTGTATTGAGCCAGATTCTCGGCTAAGCCGAATCTCACCTGGGTCCGGGTTCTATCTTTCGTGGCAAAGAATGATTCACCTCCTTTTGCATTATCCACCATTAGATTGTGCAATAGCTACTCCAAGATTTGTGAAGACGGTGCAAGAAAGAAGTTGGATTGCTTTGAAAGCTATACAAGATGCGATACGGTGGTTGATGTTGCAAAAGTAGATCGATCGTTCGTTTGCATGAAAGATGCAACCGAACCATCTCACTTTTTGAAAGTTTAGGTTACACTTGGAAAGATTGAAAAATGTTTGAGTTGGGCCGGGGTTGGAGTAGTGTTGGCCACCCTAGGCCGCACTAAACCTCAGTGGGGTGTCAAGGGTATGGGCTAACCAGTAGATAATCTCTGAAGTGGCCTAGTTCAATTAAGGCTGCAAATGGGTCGGGTCGACCCGGGACCCGACCCGACCCGACCCGCTTTAGACCCGACCCGACCCGAATTTTAGGACCCGCGGGGCCGGGTCGGGTCCTAAATTTAGACCCGATCTATTTTTCGGGTCGGGTCGGGTCCACCCAATCTTGATCCGGGACCCGACCCGACCCGTTACTATATAAAGCTAAATGCCTAAATCCTGCCTTCTCGCCTTCGGCCGCCCACGTGGTCCTACTCAAGCGCCGTACTGCATTCTCCAGTCCACTGTCCATTCTCCATCAGTCCGTCATTGTCCGTCTCCATTCTCTCGATATCTTCTCTAGAGACTTCTTCCCTGGACGCTGGTTCTCTTCCCCTGTTCCACTTACCATCCGATCTTTCATCCTTGAGGGTTTTGAGGTTCTTCGGTTCTTCCATCCACCGATCACTATAGGTACTCCATGAGTCTGTCCATCTCTATTCTCTTCTCTAGCAACTTCTTCTCTGGTTCTCCGCCACATTCCATCTAGTCTTTGAGGGTTTTGAGGTTCTTCAGTTCTTCCATCCACCGACCCCCGTTCCTTAGGGTTTCCAGGTTTTCTTCTATTGACTAAACTACTAGCCTACCCATTCACACCTTTGCCGCTTCCATCAACTGATCAACCAACTCCGAGCGGTGAGAGCCTGAAATCTTGCTGCATGGGAAAGATTGACCTCTAAGGCTCTAAATCCCTCTAGATCGACAGACTCCGAGCTTCTTTCCTCAACGATCTAGTCTTCCTCAAACCCTAACTCCCTCAAAAGTTAAAACCTCCATCAGCTTCTTCAAGATACCTCATCTCAAAGACTAAAACCCTTTCTATTCCGATTTCTCTCCTCTGTCTCTTGATTTTCCATCCTTTCAGCAAGAACTAGAGAATCTCCAAGGAAGAGAAGAAGAAGATGCACGGTAAGATCAACTTCTTTTTTATTTTTCATCTTTTTATATTTTTTCTCTCTCTTTTTTTTTTCTCAATATAGTTTTGATTTGCTCGATCTACTGCAGTGTGGTGTGGATCCCTCTGCGAAGAAAGACTGGTAAGAGTGGTGCTGCAGCAGCCACTGTGGCTCCTTCCATTTCCACTGCCCTGCAGCCCAAAAAACCAAAAGAAAAAGCTAAGCCACTATCTCTTTTTTTTTTTTTAGTTCGTTTTCTCTTAAAAAAATAATCTTACTATTTATGAAAATGTTAATTAATTAATTTGAGTTTTTTACCCGATTTCGGATGGGAAAGGGGAGGGGGGCCGCCCATATCTTTAGCCGTCCCATCATCATTAAGGGCGACATGATATTCGCCACGTGTCATAGATGCCATTTATCCGGACCCGACCAGATCCGGACCCGACCCGACCCGAATGACCCATCGGGGTAGGTATGGACCCGACCCGACCCGATCCGTTTTTCAACCGGGTCGGGTCTGGGTCCAAAATTAGGATCCGAACATGCAACCGGGTCGGATCGGGGTCACCTAGGACCCGACCCAACCCGACCCATTTGCAGCCCTAAGTTCAATGGATATCAATTGCTAACATTCGTTGTACGATAACATTCTAATCGATGGACGAGTCTAGTCTCTGCAGGATTGACAGCGCCATTATAAACTACTGCTCAAGTTTCGTTGGATTGTGGCACAACCGAAACAAATATACGTTTGGGTTTTGATTAGGTGGTCATTTTGATCCATAGTAGAGCAATCTAAGATACATATTGCCCTAATTTAACCCAAGTTTAATGGTTCTGGTTGCTTGGGTTCAGGTCGACCTGGCCTGAGATGTACCCCATGTAATGGATCAGTCAATAAGTTGAAACACCAATTTCCGCCATTGCACAACCATTGCAAATGTATGAAGAAAAAAATTATATGTATCTATTAAGATATGATCACAAAAAATCTGATATTTTCTCTACATTCTAAAACAAGCACGAGGCCATATACAAGCTCACAAATTTGTTGACCTAATTGTATTTAGCACTTAAACTATCCAATATTATAGAATATATCATGGAGTCACATTCACTGAATGACGCAATATGTTTCTCACTGATCATGACCAAGTTCTAAGAAATAAAACCTGCCAGGCCTGAACAAGATAAATGCACTGCAACTAATTAAGCTTGGATGGACTTGACTTGAACTTCGCAAACATCTTCATAGATCCAAATTTTGACAAAGGAAAGCATCACAGCCCCTCACATGTAATGCTAATGGGCTCGTCCATTATGATGCCTATTAATTAAATTAGGCTTACATCAATATTCATGATACCGCATAACTGAACTAATAGGATCCAAAATAATTGTATGATCACAAATTAAGTATGAACTCTTTAAATATTTATTTAAACAATTTAGTCTGTATTATATAATAAATTATAATAGAATTAGTTTATAATAAATGAAAGCTTATCTTATAAGAAATTTTAATATTATAACATTGGAAGGACCCTTCTTGGAAGATATCTTGTCTCGTGCTGCTGCAACTGAGTGGATGGTACCCGATTCTCAAAAAAATAAAAGAAAAAAAAAACTCGTGTTACTTGCGTGGAGGCGTTGTGATGAAGTGGGGCTGCCACATTGCGTGAGACACGCATTAGATGCCGCTGGTGGGGCATGATGATACGAGCCCGTGTCGGCACGTGTCGGCGCGGTACATGAAAGGAACTTAAGCACGTTCAACGACAGAGTTTTGATGGGATCTGGTACGCTAGAATAGGTGCCATGTGCATCGCTTGCCGACGCCAGCCCAAGAACTGGTTACTGAATCGGGCCTTAAAAGGCCAGGTCCGACCTACTGGGCTAACCTCCTGGGCCAATGACTACATGTGCAGTGGTAGATATTCAGGCCACAACTGAGTTTACAGTGTAGGTTTTGCAAAAATGGCCACTTTACTTTTCTTTGAAAAAATAGCCTAAATGGTGACTAAAAGCCTCCTGCAACACTAGAGGTGCTAATGAGTCGAACAGCTTGAACAATTTTTTGAATCTTACAAGCCTAGTTGAGTATATATTCTTAATAATATTATATTTTTTTAATATATATATTATTAATTTAATATTTTAAAATATAATATTTGTTTTAAACATATTTTTTAGTTATTACAAATGTTTGAACATGAGAGAAAGTATGGCTCGACTGGTATTTGAATCCATTTCGAGTATTATTATTATTATTATTATTATTTGATCGAGACGAGTTTGAGTATTAAGGCTCAAATCGATTTTGAGTTGAGTTTCAAACCCACGTGTTTTGAATTGAGTCGAGCTAAGGCTCTAGCTACTTGACTCAATTTGGCTCGATTGTGTCCTGCATGCAACAACATAGGGCATGATGGGCTGTATTTAGGGCTACTATCCTGTTGGAAAATCCAATTGAAAAGCCCAAAAAGTGCACCATCATCCTATAAGTGCCTATCTAACTCTAGTTTCTACTTTTTTTCCTTGGAGAATAACAATAGGATCGCTACCAAATAGAGTTTGATCTAACTAGTTATAATGCATATGCAAATGCGTACAATTGCTACTAATATACTGAATATAACTTAAATTTGAGAAGATTTCAGTGTGGATTAGATGGCAATATAACTTCTCTAAGAATTCTTTATGATGCATTTGCTATATTATATTTTTAATCTAAGTTAGTTTAAGTTCTGTTGTCCAACTGTATACGCTGCTGCAAAACAAATAAATAAATATATGTTGTTTTTTAAAAGAGTGAATTAGATGCTTATATGCTGTCTTCATGAAATTGTGTATAATTTATTCTGTATGCTATAATTGTTTTGTAAATAAGCTTAAGTTTTATTATGATCACAAATATCTATGAATTTCGGTTGAGGATCTCGGATTTTTATTATGCATAGAATTATGGAGATCTCTAATCTCAAAAAAAATTATGGAAATCTTGACTTAGTAAGATGTTTTTCCTTGGCACCTGAATTTTAGGTTATTTTCTAATAAAAATTAAACATGGCTTAAATCTTTAAGTGAGAAATATAACTAGAATTATTACGAGAATCGAAAAAGATGGGAATTTAACTGCTCTTGTAAAGTGATAGGATGATTAAAAAACAATGCAACTTCGATTCTTCAAAACCTTTCTCCGAAGGATGCAGCTATTCAAGCATAGTCGCGTTCACGTGGCTGCAATACTTTTGCCACGCCATTAATGCATCTTTTTACGCGAGAAGAAGAAAAGAAGAACAAAGAGAACTCTTGACCTCCAAGCCACGACTTCGGATAGACCTCCATTGATTGATGGATGTCGTGTAAAGTCCCTAAGGATGCTGTACCATAAAAAAAAAAAATTCCCTATCGATAAAGGGTCAAGGAATGAAGTCTTTCTCTTCTCCATCTGATGTCATTCTCCGTCTCTCTCCTTTATAAAAGGTTTTTTGTCACTGCCCACTACGTTATACCTCACGTAAAGGCTTTGCAGAATCTAGGGGAAAAAATGACTCTCTTCTCCGTATGGTTCTTCTATCCCTTGCTTATTTGTTTGCTTTTTGGGCATGCATAAGATGATAACTTAAAGCGAAATCGACCACGAGCCATGTCGCATAGCTTATGGAAGACAACAAAGATGCCAAGTAAGCTTTGCCAACGCAAGAAAAGCATGCGCGGACGTTAGAGTGGTTTCATCTGAATTGGGCCGGAAGGGGAGTAGCGACCTCATTGCTAAGATGGCAAAATGGCAATTTATGTAAAAAGGATTTAGTGTTAGCGTTGCTTTTGTCTGGTACCAAGTTCCTTGAAAGCCTGTTCGGATAATTGGACCGAAAATCATATGGGATTCATGGGTTGGGCTGGTACAATTAATAAAATTATATAATTTATAGGCTAGACTAGGTCTATAATTATAAATACCTATAGGATCGGGCTGGCTCACTCTAAAGCTACTCCTAATCCTAGATATTTATGAATATAGGCCGAGCTCGGCCCGTAATTCAATGATTTTGCTGGTTGTACTAAGCCAATTTGCGAATCTCATAGAATTTTCAGCCAAATTATCCAAACTAGCTCTAAATGCCTTTATTGCTTTTGTTGCTGGTGGTCCAAACCGAGAACGATTGGCACTGCGGTGTGAACGGGGTTCCGTCTGAGTTGTCTTGGTTGGTGTTGGTTGCGCTCCACCTTCCGCCAAGAAACCTGCAAACAAGCCTTGCACCACCACCAGGGTGGTGATGGCCCTCCGACGGTCAAGTCAGAGGAGATTGGAGGAGGAGGAGAGGTGATAATCGCAAGTAAGAGAGTGCTCTGGGAGATATTGCTCACCCCTCCTTTCTCCCCCCAGCCGCATATATACCTGGCTGGGGGGTCTCTCAGGGGGGTTCGTTATCGTGGGGCACGATGGTGTGGCCACTGACATGGCCGTTACAGGGCGTCGTGGAGCAGCACCGGGTACGGCCACGTCAGGGCATAGTGGGGCTCCGCTTTGTACGGCTGATGCAGGAGATCGTGGAGCAGCATCGGATACAGCCGTTGTAGGGAGTAGTGGAGCAGGAGGCCGCGGCGTGCCTCTGGGGAATAGCCTGTCGTTATCAAGAGATCTCCGACTCGGGGTCGGAGCGCTGGATCAAAGGGCAGCCGACTCGGGGTCGGGCTGCGGAGCCGAGGATATCCGACTCGGGGTCGGATTGCTGGATCAAAGGACAGCCGACTCGGGGTCGGGCTGCGGAGCCGAGGATATTCGACTCGGGGTCGGATTGCTGGATCAAAGGACAGCCGACTCGGGGTCGGGCTGCGGAGCCGAGGACGTCCGACTCGGGGTCGGAGCGCTGGATCAAAGGGCAGCCGTAGTCTTCCTGGGCGCGCGTGCCGGTCACGTGGGGCATGGCGGCTTAGTTCCCCCGTAACAGTAGCCCCCCACTTCCGAGCCTGGAACCAGAAGGGGAACAGGTGAAGGGAGTGATGTTTCGGGATTGCCGCCGTTCCTCGGAGAGGCGCGCGCGCTTCGAGCTCCCCGCCCTTTTTATGGCGTATGGCGGTTATTGCTGACCTGGCAGTCTGAGGATTTCGGCGGACATCCTTCCCTAATGGTGTCGATTCGCCTTTGGGGCGCGAGCGACCCTTTGGCAGCCAGGCGTCCTCTGGCGTCATTGAGGCGTTACTTGCCTTTCCGCCTATTTAATCGGGGGCCTTTCCCCGTCCGTCTTCTTCTTTACAGATATTTTCAAGTTTCCCCTTTGCGCTGCTGTTGCTGCCGTCGGACTGTTCACTCGTTTCTCCTTTGGCGCTCTCGGAGCCGTTCTTACCTCTTTTCCGGTGAGTTTTCCCCATTCTTCTGCTTAGGGCTCTCCATACTTTCCCCTCTTATACTAGTGTACTCCAGTCGCTCCGGTCTTTCCCCCCTTCCGGTCCCCGTCCTAACCGTAGGTTTATTGGCCATTAGGAATGGGCGAAGTGAGAGCAGACCAAATTAAGTCGGAGCTGGTCGCCACAGATTTAGACAGACTCGTGGCTCGGTACCACCTTCCCGAGGCCTGCAACGCCACGCTCCCGGGGCCTGAGGAGAGGATGTCCCATCCTCCTCCAGGGAAGATCGCCATCAATGAGGGCATTCTCCAGGCCGGGTTCCGCTTTCCCCCTTCGGACTTGGTCATGCAGGTGCTACGGGGTTTAAGAGTGGCACCGACGCAACTGGTGCCGAACTCGTGGCGGGCCCTGACGGTCTTCCAGGTTCTCTGCCGTATGCACGAGATTCCCGCCACCCTGAATATTTTTTGGGAGTTCTACAGCCTGAGCGGCCACCCCCAGGACAAAGGGTGGTGGTGCTTCGCAGCGCGGCGAGGATGCGGCCTCGTCAAGGAGGCTCCTACCTCCATTCACAAATGGAAGGAGCGCTTCTTTTTTGTTGATGCAGATCCCTCTTGGGAAATCAGGGCGACCTGGGAGACCCCAATGAAGTCTCCGATCGGCCTATCGAGACTGTGAAGGGAGGAGTCCGATGGCTTGGCCGCCTTGAAGGGGTTGGTTGCCGAGGGCCAGCTCCCCCCGGTGGCCCGCCTTATTTCCGAGGATACTTTGGTGAATGTCGGTCTGAGCTCGGTCCCCACCGACCGTGAGTCCGCCACCGATTCTTTCTTGACTTTTTTTCCCTTCTTTCGTCCCGTTCTTTCCTTTGGTTTCTCCGTCTCCGACTATCCCGTCCTTTTTGCAGAGATCGACGACGTCATGCGGTCGGTGAAGACAAAGGCTGTTGGTAGGGCGTCCCTGCTGGAAGCAGCCCAGAGGAGGAAACGAGCTCTTCCGAGCGGGGCCCCACCGGCGAAGAAGTCCCGTAAGGAGGTGCCTCCGACGCCGACCGACGAGTCCGGGCCCACCGATCAGGGAGACGTCGTGGGCACGGACCGGCAGCTGACGCTGTATCAGCCCTCCGGTGGTAAGATTGCCGCTACTCCGGAGGTATCATCCGAGCCTGCCCGAGACGGACGGGTCGGACGTGATCAGTCCCCGACCCGGCCTTCGACTCGGTCGGCTCCTGATGACTCGAGGAGGGACGCGCCGAGGCCCCGACCGAGCGGGACCCTATCAATTCCTGGGGTGACCCCCGCCCCGAGCGCGATCGGCCGGACTCTTCCCCAAGCGATGGATAGGGGTAAGGCTGCAGAACCACCGTCCGGCTCTGGGGAGAAATCGGGGTCTGCCTTCACTACCGATGGCGCCCGAAATCTCATCGAAACAGTGCTGCTGGAGAAGGACCGTCGGCGGGTCCGGGAGTTGGAGGTCTCTGACGTTGGGGCTGCCAGCTGTGTCTGTCTCATGTCGGTGAGTATTCTTCTGGCCGCTTTTCACCATTTATTGGCTCTGTTGTTCTCCGCCTGACTCCCTTATTTTTCCTATTTCTTAGCTCGCCCAGTACATGATCCGTCTGGAGGAGTGCTACAAGGAACAGGCGGGGCTTCTGGCGAAGGCCGAGGACCGGCTGAAAGCAGTGGAAAAGGGAGGCCAGGCTGTGGCAGGCAGAACAACCGGGGACTTCGAGGCGAGGCTCCGGGAGGCCGAAGAGCGGGCACTCGGCTTTGCTGCCCTCGAGAAGCAACTGTTGGAGGCTCAGGAGCTTGCCTCGGGTCTCGAGGGCGAGGTCAAGAAGGCGGATGAGCGGGCCGAGAAGCAGTCCCGGAAGGCTGCCGACTACCGGAAGAGGTGGGAGAAGGCCCAGCGGTCAGCCGACAATGCCCGCAACCGAATCCGGTCTCTTGAAGCTAAGCTGGGCGAATTGGAGTCGGCCTTGGAGAAGTCCCGTGCGAGCGATCAGGAGCTTCATTCGCGCCTGACGGAGGCTGAGGCTGCTCGCATTGCTGCCGAAGCGAAGCACAAGGAGGCTCGGGCTGAGCTGCTAAGGGTCTCCACCGAGGCGGAAGGCCGGATTGTGGCGAAGGTCTTGGAGGCGAAAGCCCAGATTATGGAGCGGGCAGAGGCGGCGCTGGCCGAGAGGAGTGCGGAAATCGGGCGTCAGGCGGTAGAGGCTTATCGCCAGTCCGCCGAGTTCGCTCATGATATGTCGGAGGCAGTACAGACCTATCGTCAGTCCGACGAGTTTGTCCGTGACGCGTCGGACGCGGGGGCCGAAGCCTTTATCTTAGGCTTCGAGGAGGGCCTGGCAAGGGTGTCGGCTAAGTACCCCGAAGTTGACCTGAGCGAGATTTCCCTTCTCGACTCCTCTCCGGCGCCATCGCCTGCTGGTTCTCCTGCTGCTTCCCTACCTCCTGCGGACGAGCCCGACGTTCCCGACCCGGGAGTTCCTCCAAGCTGACCTCTTGTACCTTTCGTTGTCTTCTCTTTTTTTTTTGTATACCGGGGTTTTGCCAAATTGTATGGGCCTCGGCCCTGAAACAATGAAAATTGATGCAAGTTGAATGTTTCTTCATCTCGCCTTCGTCCTTCTTTTTCTTTTAACTCTCGGTAGCGTCTTGCTGACTCCTGCCTTCCGAAATTCTTCCGGCGCTAAGCCAGGCATCCGAGGGTTAGGCCTCGGAAAATTCTTCCGGCGCTAAGCCAGGCATCCGAGGGTTAGGCCTCAGGAAATTCTTCCGGCGCTAAGCCAGGCATCTGAGGGTTAGGCCCCAAGAAATTCTTCCGGCGCTAAGCCAGGCATCCGAGGGTTAGGCCTCAGGAAATTCTTCCGGCGCTAAGCCAGGCATCCGAGGGTTAGGCCCCAGGAAACTCTTCCGACGCTAAGCCAGGCATCCGAGGGTTAGGCCTCAGGAAATTCTTCCGGCGCTAAGCCAGGCATCCGAGGGTTAGGCCTCAGGAAACTCTTCCGGCGCTAAGCCAGGCATCCGAGGGTTGGGCCTCAGGAAATTCTTCCGGCGCTAAGCCGGGCATCCGAGGGTTAGGCCTCAGGAAATTCTTCCGGCGCTAAGCCAGGCATCCGAGGGTTAGGCCCCAGGAAACTCTTCCGGCGCTAAGCCAGGCATCCGAGGGTTGGGCCTCAGGAAATTCTTCCGGCGCTAAGCCAGGCATCCGAGGGTTGGGCCTCAGGAAATTCTTCCGGCGCTAAGCCAGGCATCCGAGGGTTAGGCCTCGGGAAATTCTTCCGGCGCCGAGCCAGGCATCCGAGGGTTAGGCCTCAGGAAATTCTTCCGGCGTTAAGCCAGGCATCCGAGGGTTAGGCCTCGGGAAATTCTTCCGGCGCTAAGCCAGGCGTCCGAGGGCCGTCAAGCCTCAGGGAATTCCGCTCGTTGGTCGGCCAAGGCTGGCGCAAGCCGAGGCGACCGGTCGGGGCTTCAGGCTAGTCTGCTCCCGGGATGATCGTCGGGTTAGCCTGGCATCCGAGGGCCGAGCCTCGGGAAATTCCGCTCGTTGGTCGGCCAAGGCTGGCGCAAGCCGAGGCGACCGGTCGGGGCTTCAGGCTAGTCTGCTCCCGGGATGATCGTCGGGTTAGCCTGGCATCCGAGGGCCGAGCCTCGGGAAATTCCGCTCGTTGGTCGGCCAAGGCTGGCGCAAGCCGAGGCGACCGGTCGGGGCTTCAGGCTAGTCTGCTCCTGGGATGATCGTCGGGTTAGCCTGGCATCCGAGGGCCGAGCCTCGGAAAATTCCGCTCGTTGGTCGGCCAAGGCTGGCGCAAGCCGAGGCGACCGGTCGGGGCTTCAGGCTAGTCTGCTCCCGGGATGATCGTCGGGTTAGCCTGGCATCCGAGGGTTGTCAGGCCTCAGGAAATTCCGCTCGTTGGTCGGCCAAGGCTGGCGCAAGCCGAGGCGACCGGTCGGGGCTTCAGGCTAGTCTGCTCCCGGGATGATCGTCGGGTTAGCCCGGCATCCGAGGGTTGTCAAGCCTCAGAAAATTCCGCTCGTTGGTCGGCCAAGGCTGGCGCAAGCCGAGGCGACCGGTCGGGGCTTCAGGCTAGTCTGCTCTCGGGATGATCGTCGGGTTAGCCTGGCATCCGAGGGCCGAGCCTCGGGACATTCCACTCGTTGGTCGGCCAAGGCTGGCGCAAGCCGAGGCGACCGGTCGGGGCTTCCGGCTAGTCTGCTCCCGGGATGATCATCGGGCTAGCCAGGCATCCGAGGGCCGAGCCTCGGGAAATTCCGCTCGCTGGTCGTGCGCTTGTCGCTCGCTGCCCGACGGGGTTTCTCCGTGGCCAGCCGCGATCATGTTTCTCCTTTTCTCTAAGCGTTGCCTGGGGGAACACGAGAAGGGCATTAAACGCTAATTAATGCGTTACCTGGGAAATCGGATCGCCAGCTGCTGCTTGCGAGGAGTGTTAGTTGAGCGGCCGCGATACGCGGGTCCTTCGTGGAGGATACGGCCTGGGCGCGAGCGGAGATATGTGGACCTAGGGGTACATGACACCCGGATTGTCCTGCACAAAGAATGCGGTTTAAGGAGAATGACGCTTAGGAAATCGCGGGGAGATACGCCTCGGGAGCCGGAACGGCTCCGGTTTCAATGCGCCTGCATTTATTGGAGCCACCCGCATCGGAACGACCAGGAGGCCGCAGTTTGGCTATAAATACAGGTGCAGGTACGATGGAGTTTGCCAAGCCGGAGCTGTTCAGGTTGCCATGGATCGCGGACCTCCTCCTTGGCATATGACTGAGAGACTCCTGTTGAAGGAAAGGGGAGACGCTCCCCTTGCGACTTCAGCCAACTAGCCGTTTCATCTAGGATCAACAAGGAGGGTCTTCCCGGCGGAGCTCCGCTCTAGGCGTTTCATCCGGGATCACATCTCCCCTCCTTGAAGTTCAGCCTCCCGATCGAGCTCTGCACCAGACGCTCAGTCCGGGGCCGCACCTCCATATGCTCTTCCCCCTCGAATTCCTTCTCTTCCCTATCACTGGGGAGGATGGGAATATCCTTTGGAGGCGGCGTTCCCCTGGGGGCAGCGGGAGCTTCTTCTGCGGCGGCTCCTCGTCTTTTTGGTGAGGTGCTGGATGGCGCCTCCGGTTAGAAGCACCCACTTCCGGTGGGATTGCAGCTGCTTTGGATTGAGGGTTTGGGATCCTCGGTCCTCAGCTCCACGGATTCTCCACCTCTTCTTTGCTTTCTTTACTCCCTAATTCTCCTCTGGGAATTCCTTGTAATCACACGAGCACGCCATTGTAACCAGAAATTATTGAAATGAAAAGTGTTGCACCTTTCCAAATTGTCTTTCTGGCCTTGATTTTGTCCGGGTTGGCCTCGATCCCCCGCTGGTTGACAATGAAGCCGAGGAACCTCCCGGCCGAAGCACCAAAGGCGCACTTCGCTGTGTTTAGCTTCATACGAAACTTCCGCAAGGTGGCGAAGGTCTCCTCCAGATCCGCAATGTGCTGATCCGCATGGCGGCTCTTTACCAGCATATCGTCCACGTACCCCTCCATGTTCCGCCCGATCTGCTCCTTGAAGATTTTATTGACGAGGCGCTGGTAAGTAGCGCCAGCGTTCTTCAGACCGAAGGGCATTACCTTGTAACAGTACAGCCCCCTGTCTGTTATGAAGGCCGTTTTCTCCTCGTCCTGTGGAGCCATCATTATTTGGTTGTAGCCGGAGAAGGCGTCCATGAAAGACAGCAGCTGATATCCGGAAGTCGCGTCGACCAGTTGGTCTATTCGCGGAAGCGGAAAGCTATCCTTGGGGCACGCCTTGTTCAGGTCGGTGTAGTCGATGCACATCCTCCACTTCCCGCTCGCCTTCCGGACAAGTACGACGTTTGCCAGCCACTCGGGGTAGCTCACTTCCCTTATGAAACCTGCCTCCAAGAGTTTGTCTACCTCCTGGTCGACCACCCGGATCCGATCCGGGGCACAGTGTCTCTTCTTTTGCTTTACTGGTCGGTGGGTCGGGTCGACGTTGAGGGCGTGAGAAATGACCTCCGGGTCGATCCCAGGTACATCGGCCGCCGACCAGGCAAACACATCAGTATTGGCTCGGAGGAATTCCACTAACCGGAGCCGAGCTTCTGAGTCGAGGTTGGCACCGACCCGGACCGTGCGGTCCGGGCGGCCTTCTTCGAGGGGAACCTCGATTACGCCCTCGGCCGGCTCCCCGTGCCGCAAGGCCACTTCGTCTCTGGCGTCAAGGGACTCGACGCTTAGGGCCTCCATGGGCTTCTTCCCTTTGAGAGTTGCTAGGAAACACTGCCGTGCGGTTGGTTGGTCACCTCGGACCTCTCCAATCCCGGCCGCCGTGGGGAACCGCATGAGCAAATGGTAGGTAGAAACCACCGCGCGAAGGGCATTCAGTCCGGGTCGTCCGAGGATAGCGTTGTAGGCCGAGGGGACACGGACGACCAAGAACCCGAGTCGCACCGTGGCTTCTGCGGGTGCAACGCCCGCAGTCACAGGCAGCTCAATGACACCTTCGGCCGAGATAGCGTCTCCAGTGAATCCTATGAGGGGGGTGGATGTTTTGTGCAACAATTGTCGGGACAAGCTCATCTTTCGGAAGGCCTCGTAATACAAAATATCAGCTGAGCTTCCACTATCCACAAGAACACGCCTTACATCATAGTTCGCCATAGTGAGAGAGATCACCATGGCGTCATCGTGGGGAGTCTGAACCCCCTTTACATCTTCATCACAAAAAGTGATTACATTTCCGACCCGCTGCCTCTTCGCGACGGCCACTCCTGATGCTCCCGCCGAGCCCCCTGCGTTCCTCACGGGCCGAGAGCAGCCCCCAGTGATGGTGTGGATCACTCCCGCAACGGGTCGATTCTGTTCCCGAGGCTCCTGAGGGGCCGGGTCGGCCGGACGCGGGTCTGCCGGGGGACGTCGGTCGTTTACATATCGACCGAGACGCCCTCGGCGAATGAGAGCCTCGATCTCGTCTCGAAGCTGGAAGCAGTCTTCGGTATCGTGGCCGTGGTCTCGGTGGTACTCACAGTACGCCCGAGAAGGCCTCCTCCCAGGGATCTTCTTCATCTGCCTCGGGACCGGGAGGTCCTCCCGCCCCTTGACCTCCATGAGGATCTGGGCCCGGGGGGCCAGGAGTGGGGTGTACCGGTTGAAGCGTCGGTGCGGAGAACGAGGGCGTGTGGCGCCGTGGTTCCTTGCTGGTGACGGGCTTCTGCGCCGGCGTTGAGGCGTCGGGCTCCTCCTCTGGGGTGCCTCTTTTCGCCTTTTCTTCCCGGGCTTTAGAGGGGCCTCGGCGGCCTCCTTGTTCCGGTGGGATGCTGCCTCCTCGGCGTCTGCATACTGGTTTGCCCGAGATAACAGCTCCGGGAAGCTCCGCGGCAGGCGTTTGTCCAGGGAGAAGGTGAGTCTGCCCTTCCGGAAGCCACGCTTCAGGGCTGAGAGAGCCACTTCCTGGCTCAGGTTCCGGACCTCCAGTGTAGCCTTGTTGAAGCGGGTGAGATAATCCCGCAGGCTTTCTCCCTCGTTTTGCCGGACATCGAAGAGGGAGTCGGAGACCAGTCGCCGCCTGCTACTGACGGCGAAATGGCTGATAAAGAAGCGGGTGAACTGGTCGAAGGACTGGATGGAGTTAGCCTCCAGGCCGGCGAACCATGCCCTTGCCGGGCCACGGAGGGTCGCCGGGAAGGCCTTGCAGAGGAGCGGATCCGATGCTCCATGGAGGAGCATAAGAGTCCTGAAACTCTCCACATGATCCCGCGGGTCCGCCGCCCCGTCGTAGGGTTCGATCGCCGGCATTTTGAACCCCGGCGGGTTCGGGGTCCGCAGGATCCTCGAGGCAAGCGCCGGCTGGGAGGAGATCTCCAAGTCAGCGAAGGGATCTTTGGAGTGGCCCTTCAGGACCTGGAGTTGTCTGTGGAGATCGTCCACCCGCCGGTCCAGGGAGCGCGACCGGTGGGTGGGGGACAAGGAGCGGCGCGAGGGGGACCGACTGGCGTGCGGGCCCCTCGAGGACTGGGGTGTTTGAGAACGCGCCCGGGTCCGCCTCTCGTACCCCGCACAGCTCCGATGAGAAGGTCCTGGCAGAATGGACCGCACTCGAGAATCCTCCTCGCGCCGGCGCTCCTCTCCATGGGAGAGGAAGGAGCGCGGGTTGTGAGGAAGAGGCGAGTGCTCGGGGGGCAGCGGCTCCTGAGCCCGTTGCGGCACCCGAGAGATCACACCCTGCAGATTCTGCACTGCCTCCGCGAGGGTGCGAACCTGCTGGGCTAGCTGGTCGAACTGAGCAGCTTCGACCGTCTGAATGGGAGAAGGGGCGGTGGAGTGCTGCTGAGAGTGCGTTGGGGACGCAGCAGCCTCTCGGCCGGAGGCGCGAGAGGCTCCGCGACCGGAAGCATTGGAAGCTCCACGACCACCTCGCCGTGCCATTACGATCGTTCTAAGATTCGTCCCTTCCTCTAGCGCCAACTGTTGCTGGTGGTCCAAACCGAGAACGATTGGCACTGCGGTGTGAACGGGGTTCCGTCTGAGTTGTCTTGGTTGGTGTTGGTTGCGCTCCACCTTCCGCCAAGAAACCTGCAAACAAGCCTTGCACCACCACCAGGGTGGTGATGGCCCTCCGACGGTCAAGTCAGAGGAGATTGGAGGAGGAGGAGAGGTGATAATCGCAAGTAAGAGAGTGCTCTGGGAGATATTGCTCACCCCCCCCTTTCTCCCCCCAGCCGCATATATACCTGGCTGGGGGGTCTCTCAGGGGGGTTCGTTATCGTGGGGCACGATGGTGTGGCCACTGACATGGCCGTTACAGGGCGTCGTGGAGCAGCACCGGGTACGGCCACGTCAGGGCATAGTGGGGCTCCGCTTTGTACGGCTGATGCAGGAGATCGTGGAGCAGCATCGGATACAGCCGTTGCAGGGAGTAGTGGAGCAGGAGGCCGCGGCGTGCCTCTGGGGAATAGCCTGTCGTTATCAAGAGATCTCCGACTCGGGGTCGGAGCGCTGGATCAAAGGGCAGCCGACTCGGGGTCGGGCTGCGGAGCCGAGGATATCCGACTCGGGGTCGGATTGCTGGATCAAAGGACAGCCGACTCGGGGTCGGGCTGCGGAGCCGAGGATATCCGACTCGGGGTCGGATTGCTGGATCAAAGGACAGCCGACTCGGGGTCGGGCTGCGGAGCCGAGGACGTCCGACTCGGGGTCGGAGCGCTGGATCAAAGGGCAGCCGTAGTCTTCCTGGGCGCGCGTGCCGGTCACGTGGGGCATGGCGGCTTAGTTCCCCCGTAACACTATTGTATGACTATTTTATAATAATATTATATTATCATTAAATATGTATATAATAATATTGAACAATATAATATTATGATACTATAAAATAGTATAATCCATTATTAGATTAGATTCTAATCCAATATATTATATTATATTACAATATTATTATATTATATTATATTATAATAATGTAATATTATATCATCATATTACATTATATTATATTTTAGTAATATTATTCTATTAATAAAATATTACTATCTATATCACATCATATCATATTATGTCATATTATTATGTTATGGTATTCAGTATTATATTACACTATATTATAATAATGTTATACAAAATAATAATATTTTAATATAAAATATTATGTAAAATTTAATTGTACTATACTCCACTATGCAATACTATGCAATATTCTTTATTGTCATTTTATTATGCTAAAAGTACTTTTTCATTTTGGTACTAAACATATGTTAAAATTTCATAATACTTTAGAAATGTAGTTGATAAATAGCAAATAGCTTTTCATAAAAACTCTACCTTTAAAAGCTCTACTTTCCGAAAGCACTACGTCTAAAAGTTTTACTGCCAATAGCAATCCCAGATAGGACCTAAGATTGAGCTCAAGCATAAATTTCTTTTCTCAGAAAATATGGTGGCATCGCTAGCATCTTGGTTCAAGAGTAGAGCCGCTCAGCTGGAATGCACACCACTGATAGTGGTGTCAAAAAATAGGCCGAAAATTAGGCCAAAGCCCGATGAGCGATATATATGAGTCCCATCTTTTCTCTCTATTTAAGAACCTTTTGATCAAGGCAATGCCGATGGGCAAGAACTAGTAGAAAACAAAGGCCCATCCTCAAGTTACGAATATTTCTATGTGGTTCATGTTGTTCATGTCGCAGACTCCTTAGCTTCATTATAATGTACATTTGATTGCCTCCTTGCAACTAAGAACCAATAAAATTCTTTGAAAAGGTGTCCTATGTCAAAATGAAAGCTGTTACGGGGGAACTAAGCCGCCATGCCCCACGTGACCGGCACGCGCGCCCAGGAAGACTACGGCTGCCCTTTGATCCAGCGCTCCGACCCCGAGTCGGACGTCCTCGGCTCCGCAGCCCGACCCCGAGTCGGCTGTCCTTTGATCCAGCAATCCGACCCCGAGTCGGATATCCTCGGCTCCGCAGCCCGACCCCGAGTCGGCTGTCCTTTGATCCAGCAATCCGACCCCGAGTCGGATATCCTCGGCTCCGCAGCCCGACCCCGAGTCGGCTGCCCTTTGATCCAGCGCTCCGACCCCGAGTCGGAGATCTCTTGATAACGACAGGCTATTCCCCAGAGGCACGCCGCGGCCTCCTGCTCCACTACTCCCTGCAACGGCTGTATCCGATGCTGCTCCACGATCTCCTGCATCAGTCGTACAAAGCGGAGCCCCACTATGCCCTGACGTGGCCGTACCCGGTGCTGCTCCACGACGCCCTGTAACGGCCATGTCAGTGGCCACACCATCGTGCCCCACGATAACGAACCCCCCTGAGAGACCCCCCAGCCAGGTATATATGCGGCTGGGGGGAGAAAGGGGGGGTGAGCAATATCTCCCAGAGCACTCTCTTACTTGCGATTATCACCTCTCCTCCTCCTCCAATCTCCTCTGACTTGACCGTCGGAGGGCCATCACCACCCTGGTGGTGGTGCAAGGCTTGTTTGCAGGTTTCTTGGCGGAAGGTGGAGCGCAACCAACACCAACCAAGACAACTCAGACGGAACCCCGTTCACACCGCAGTGCCAATCGTTCTCGGTTTGGACCACCAGCAACAGTTGGCGCTAGAGGAAGGGACGAATCTTAGAACGATCGTAATGGCACGGCGAGGTGGTCGTGGAGCTTCCAATGCTTCCGGTCGCGGAGCCTCTCGCGCCTCCGGCCGAGAGGCTGCTGCGTCCCCAACGCACTCTCAGCAGCACTCCACCGCCCCTTCTCCCATTCAGACGGTCGAAGCTGCTCAGTTCGACCAGCTAGCCCAGCAGGTTCGCACCCTCGCGGAGGCAGTGCAGAATCTGCAGGGTGTGATCTCTCGGGTGCCGCAACGGGCTCAGGAGCCGCTGCCCCCCGAGCACTCGCCTCTTCCTCACAACCCGCGCTCCTTCCTCTCCCATGGAGAGGAGCGCCGGCGCGAGGAGGATTCTCGAGTGCGGTCCATTCTGCCAGGACCTTCTCATCGGAGCTGTGCGGGGTACGAGAGGCGGACCCGGGCGCGTTCTCAAACACCCCAGTCCTCGAGGGGCCCGCACGCCAGTCGGTCCCCCTCGCGCCGCTCCTTGTCCCCCACCCACCGGTCGCGCTCCCTGGACCGGCGGGTGGACGATCTCCACAGACAACTCCAGGTCCTGAAGGGCCACTCCAAAGATCCCTTCGCTGACTTGGAGATCTCCTCCCAGCCGGCGCTTGCCTCGAGGATCCTGCGGACCCCGAACCCGCCGGGGTTCAAAATGCCGGCGATCGAACCCTACGACGGGGCGGCGGACCCGCGGGACCATGTGGAGAGTTTCAGGACTCTTATGCTCCTCCATGGAGCATCGGATCCGCTCCTCTGCAAGGCCTTCCCGGCGACCCTCCGTGGCCCGGCAAGGGCATGGTTCGCCGGCCTGGAGGCTAACTCCATCCAGTCCTTCGACCAGTTCACCCGCTTCTTTATCAGCCATTTCGCCGTCAGTAGCAGGCGGCGACTGGTCTCCGACTCCCTCTTTGATGTCCGGCAAAACGAGGGAGAAAGCCTGCGGGATTATCTCACCCGCTTCAACAAAGCTACACTGGAGGTCCGGAACCTGAGCCAGGAAGTGGCTCTCTCAGCCCTGAAGCGTGGCTTCCGGAAGGGCAGACTCACCTTCTCCCTGGACAAACGCCTGCCGCGGAGCTTCCCGGAGCTGTTATCTCGGGCAAACCAGTATGCAGACGCCGAGGAGGCAGCATCCCACCGGAACAAGGAGGCCGCCGAGGCCCCTCTAAAGCCCGGGAAGAAAAGGCGAAAAGAGGCACCCCAGAGGAGGAGCCCGACGCCTCAACGCCGGCGCAGAAGCCCGTCACCAGCAAGGAACCAAGGCGCCACACGCCCTCGTTCTCCGCACCGACGCCTCAACCGGTACACCCCACTTCTGGCCCCCCGGGCCCAGATCCTCATGGAGGTCAAGGGGCGGGAGGACCTCCCGGTCCCGAGGCAGATGAAGAAGATCCCTGGGAGGAGGCCTTCTCGGGCGTACTGTGAGTACCACCGAGACCACGGCCACGATACCGAAGACTGCTTCCAGCTTCGGGACGAGATCGAGGCTCTCATTCGCCGAGGGCGTCTCGGTCGATATGTAAACGACCGACGTCCCCCGGCAGACCCGCGTCCGGCCGACCCGGCCCCTCAGGAGCCTCGGGAACAGAATCGACCCGTTGCGGGAGTGATCCACACCATCACTGGGGGCTGCTCTCGGCCCGTGAGGAACGCAGGGGGCTCGGCGGGAGCATCAGGAGTGGCCGTCGCGAAGAGGCAGCGGGTCGGAAATGTAATCACTTTTTGTGATGAAGATGTAAAGGGGGTTCAGACTCCCCACGATGACGCCATGGTGATCTCTCTCACTATGGCGAACTATGATGTAAGGCGTGTTCTTGTGGATAGTGGAAGCTCAGCTGATATTTTGTATTACGAGGCCTTCCGAAAGATGAGCTTGTCCCGACAATTGTTGCACAAAACATCCACCCCCCTCATAGGATTCACTGGAGACGCTATCTCGGCCGAAGGTGTCATTGAGCTGCCTGTGACTGCGGGCGTTGCACCCGCAGAAGCCACGGTGCGACTCGGGTTCTTGGTCGTCCGTGTCCCCTCGGCCTACAACGCTATCCTCGGACGACCCGGACTGAACGCCCTTCGCGCGGTGGTTTCTACCTACCATTTGCTCATGCGGTTCCCCACGGCGGCCGGGATTGGAGAGGTCCGAGGTGACCAACCAACCGCACGGCAGTGTTTCCTAGCAACTCTCAAAGGGAAGAAGCCCATGGAGGCCCTAAGCGTCGAGTCCCTTGACGCCAGAGACGAAGTGGCCTTGCGGCACGGGGAGCCGGCCGAGGGCGTAATCGAGGTTCCCCTCGAAGAAGGCCGCCCGGACCGCACGGTCCGGGTCGGTGCCAATCTCGACTCAGAAGCTCGGCTCCGGTTAGTGGAATTCCTCCGAGCCAATACTGATGTGTTTGCCTGGTCGGCGGCCGATGTACCTGGGATCGACCCGGAGGTCATTTCTCACGCCCTCAACGTCGACCCGACCCACCGACCAGTAAAGCAAAAGAAGAGACACTGTGCCCCGGATCGGATCCGGGTGGTCGACCAGGAGGTAGACAAACTCTTGGAGGCAGGTTTCATAAGGGAAGTGAGCTACCCCGAGTGGCTGGCAAACGTCGTACTTGTCCGGAAGGCGAGCGGGAAGTGGAGGATGTGCGTCGACTACACCGACCTGAACAAGGCGTGCCCCAAGGATAGCTTTCCGCTTCCGCGAATAGACCAACTGGTCGACGCGACTTCCGGATATCAGCTGCTGTCTTTCATGGACGCCTTCTCCGGCTACAACCAAATAATGATGGCTCCACAGGACGAGGAGAAAACGGCCTTCATAACAGACAGGGGGCTGTACTGTTACAAGGTAATGCCCTTCGGTCTGAAGAACGCTGGCGCTACTTACCAGCGCCTCGTTAATAAAATCTTCAAGGAGCAGATCGGACGGAACATGGAGGGGTACGTGGACGATATGCTGGTAAAGAGCCGCCATGCGGATCAGCACATTGCGGATCTGGAGGAGACCTTCGCCACCTTGCGGAAGTTTCGTATGAAGCTAAACCCAGCGAAGTGCGCCTTTGGTGCTTCGGCCGGGAGGTTCCTCGGCTTCATTGTCAACCAGCGGGGGATCGAGGCCAACCCGGACAAAATCAAGGCCAGAAAGACAATTTGGAAAGGTGCAACACTTTTCATTTCAATAATTTCTGGTTACAATGGCGTGCTCGTGTGATTACAAGGAATTCCCAGAGGGGAATTAGGGAGTAAAGAAAGCAAAGAAGAGGTGGAGAATCCGTGGAGCTGAGGACCGAGGATCCCAAACCCTCAATCCAAAGCAGCTGCAATCCCACCGGAAGTGGGTGCTTCTAACCGGAGGCGCCATCCAGCACCTCACCAAAAAGACGAGGAGCCGCCGCAGAAGAAGCTCCCGCTGCCCCCAGGGGAACGCCGCCTCCAAAGGATATTCCCATCCTCCCCAGTGATAGGGGAGAGAAGGAATTCGAGGGGGAAGAGCATATAGAGGTGCGGCCCCGGACTGAGCGTCTGGTGCAGAGCTCGATCGGGAGGCTGAACTTCAAGGAGGGGAGATGTGATCCCGGATGAAACGCCTAGAGCGGAGCTCCGCCGGGAAGACCCTCCTTGTTGATCCCAGATGAAACGGCTAGTTGGCTGAAGTCGCAAGGGGAGCGTCTCCCCTTTCCTTCAACAGGAGTCTCTCAGTCATATGCCAAGGAGGAGGTCCGCGATCCATGGCAACCTGAACAGCTCCGGCTTGGCAAACTCCATCGTACCTGCACCTGTATTTATAGCCAAACTGCGGCCCCCAGGTCGTTCCGATGCGGGTGGCTCCAATAAATGCAGGCGCATTGAAACCGGAGCCGTTCCGGCTCCCGAGGCGTATCTCCCCGCGATTTTCTAAGCGTCATTCTCCTTAAACCGCATTCTTTGTGCAGGACAATCCGGGTGTCATGTACCCCTAGGTCCACATATCTCCGCTCGCGCCCAGGCCGTATCCTCCATGAAGGACCCGCGTATCGCGGCCGCTCAACTAACACTCCTCGCAAGCAGCAGCTGGCGATCCGATTTCCCAGGTAACGCATTAATTAGCGTTTAATGCCCTTCTCGTGTTCCCCCAGGCAACGCTTAGAGAAAAGGAGAAACATGATCGCGGCTGGCCACGGAGAAACCCCGTCGGGCAGCGAGCGACAAGCGCACGACCAGCGAGCGGAATTTCTCGAGGCTCGGCCCTCGGATGCCTGGCTAGCCCGATGATCATCCCGGGAGCAGACTAGCCGGAAGCCCCGACCGGTCGCCTCGGCTTGCGCCAGCCTTGGCCGACCAACGAGTGGAATGTCCCGAGGCTCGGCCCTCGGATGCCAGGCTAACCCGACGATCATCCCGGGAGCAGACTAGCCCGAAGCCCCGACCGGTCGCCTCGGCTTGCGCCAGCCTTGGCCGACCAACGAGCGGAATTTCCTGAGGCTTGACAACCCTCGGATGCCGGGCTAACCCGACGATCATCCCGGGAGCAGACTAGCCTGAAGCCCCGACCGGTCGCCTCGGCTTGCGCCAGCCTTGGCCGACCAACGAGCGGAATTTCCTGAGGCTTGACAACCCTCGGATGCCAGGCTAACCCGACGATCATCCCGGGAGCAGACTAGCCTGAAGCCCCGACCGGTCGCCTCGGCTTGCGCCAGCCTTGGCCGACCAACGAGCGGAATTTCCCGAGGCTCGGCCCTCGGATGCCAGGCTAACCCGACGATCATCCCGGGAGCAGACTAGCCTGAAGCCCCGACCGGTCGCCTCGGCTTGCGCCAGCCTTGGCCGACCAACGAGCGGAATTTCCCGAGGCTCGGCCCTCGGATGCCAGGCTAACCCGACGATCATCCCGGGAGCAGACTAGCCTGAAGCCCCGACCGGTCGCCTCGGCTTGCGCCAGCCTTGGCCGACCAACGAGCGGAATTCCCTGAGGCTTGACGGCCCTCGGACGCCTGGCTTAGCGCCGGAAGAATTTCCCGAGGCCTAACCCTCGGATGCCTGGCTTAACGCCGGAAGAATTTCCTGAGGCCTAACCCTCGGATGCCTGGCTCGGCGCCGGAAGAATTTCCCGAGGTCTAACCCTCGGATGCCTGGCTTAGCGCCGGAAGAATTTCCCGAGGCCTAACCCTCGGATGCCTGGCTTAGCGCCGGAAGAATTTCCTGAGGCCCAACCCTCGGATGCCTGGCTTAGCGCCGGAAGAGTTTCCTGGGGCCTAACCCTCGGATGCCTGGCTTAGCGCCGGAAGAATTTCCTGAGGCCTAACCCTCGGATGCCCGGCTTAGCGCCGGAAGAATTTCCTGAGGCCCAACCCTCGGATGCCTGGCTTAGCGCCGGAAGAGTTTCCTGAGGCCTAACCCTCGGATGCCTGGCTTAGCGCCGGAAGAATTTCCTGAGGCCTAACCCTCGGATGCCTGGCTTAGCGCCGGAAGAGTTTCCTGGGGCCTAACCCTCGGATGCCTGGCTTAGCGCCGGAAGAATTTCCTGAGGCCTAACCCTCGGATGCCTGGCTTAGCGCCGGAAGAATTTCCTGGGGCCTAACCCTCAGATGCCTGGCTTAGCGCCGGAAGAATTTCCTGAGGCCTAACCCTCGGATGCCTGGCTTAGCGCCGGAAGAATTTCCCGAGGCCTAACCCTCGGATGCCTGGCTTAGCGCCGGAAGAATTTCGGAAGCCAGGAGTCAGCAAGACGCTACCGAGAGTTAAAAGAAAAAGAAGGACGAAGGCGAGATGAAGAAACATTCAACTTGCATCAATTTTCATTGTTTCAGGGCCGAGGCCCATACAATTTAGCAAAACCCCGGTATACAAAAAAAAAAGAGAAGACAACGAAAGGCACAAGAGGTCAGCTTGGAGGAACTCCCGGGTCGGGAACGTCGGGCTCGTCCGCAGGAGGTAGGGAAGCAGCAGGAGAACCAGTAGGCGATGGCGCCGGAGAGGAGTCGAGAAGGGAAATCTCGCTCAGGTCAACTTCGGGGTACTTAGCCGACACCCTTGCCAGGCCCTCCTCGAAGCCTAAGATAAAGGCTTCGGCCCCCGCGTCCGACGCGTCACGGACAAACTCGTCGGACTGACGATAGGTCTGTACTGCCTCCGACATATCATGAGCGAACTCGGCGGACTGGCGATAAGCCTCTACCGCCTGACGCCCGATTTTCGCACTCCTCTCGGCCAGCGCCGCCTCTGCCCGCTCCATAATCTGGGCTTTCGCCTCCAAGACCTTCGCCACAATCCGGCCTTCCGCCTCGGTGGAGACCCTTAGCAGCTCAGCCCGAGCCTCCTTGTGCTTCGCTTCGGCAGCAATGCGAGCAGCCTCAGCCTCCGTCAGGCGCGAATGAAGCTCCTGATCGCTCGCACGGGACTTCTCCAAGGCCGACTCCAATTCGCCCAGCTTAGCTTCAAGAGACCGGATTCGGTTGCGGGCGTTGTCGGCTGACCGCTGGGCCTTCTCCCACCTCTCCCGGTAGTCGGCAGCCTTCCGGGACTGCTTCTCGGCCCGCTCATCCGCCTTCTTGACCTCGCCCTCGAGACCCGAGGCAAGCTCCTGAGCCTCCAACAGTTGCTTCTCGAGGGCAGCAAAGCCGAGTGCCCGCTCTTCGGCCTCCCGGAGCCTCGCCTCGAAGTCCCCGGTTGTTCTTCCTGCCACAGCCTGGCCTCCCTTTTCCACTGCTTTCAGCCGGTCCTCGGCCTTCGCCAGAAGCCCCGCCTGTTCCTTGTAGCACTCCTCCAGACGGATCATGTACTGGGCGAGCTAAGAAATAGGAAAAATAAGGGAGTCAGGCGGAGAACAACAGAGCCAATAAATGGTGAAAAGCGGCCAGAAGAATACTCACCGACATGAGACAGACACAGCTGGCAGCCCCAACGTCAGAGACCTCCAACTCCCGGACCCGCCGACGGTCCTTCTCCAGCAGCACTGTTTCGATGAGATTTCGGGCGCCATCGGTAGTGAAGGCAGACCCCGATTTCTCCCCAGAGCCGGACGGTGGTTCTGCAGCCTTACCCCTATCCATCGCTTGGGGAAGAGTCCGGCCGATCGCGCTCGGGGCGGGGGTCACCCCAGGAATTGATAGGGTCCCGCTCGGTCGGGGCCTCGGCGCGTCCCTCCTCGAGTCATCAGGAGCCGACCGAGTCGAAGGCCGGGTCGGGGACTGATCACGTCCGACCCGTCCGTCTCGGGCAGGCTCGGATGATACCTCCGGAGTAGCGGCAATCTTACCACCGGAGGGCTGATACAGCGTCAGCTGCCGGTCCGTGCCCACGACGTCTCCCTGATCGGTGGGCCCGGACTCGTCGGTCGGCGTCGGAGGCACCTCCTTACGGGACTTCTTCGCCGGTGGGGCCCCGCTCGGAAGAGCTCGTTTCCTCCTCTGGGCTGCTTCCAGCAGGGACGCCCTACCAACAGCCTTTGTCTTCACCGACCGCATGACGTCGTCGATCTCTGCAAAAAGGACGGGATAGTCGGAGACGGAGAAACCAAAGGAAAGAACGGGACGAAAGAAGGGAAAAAAAGTCAAGAAAGAATCGGTGGCGGACTCACGGTCGGTGGGGACCGAGCTCAGACCGACATTCACCAAAGTATCCTCGGAAATAAGGCGGGCCACCGGGGGGAGCTGGCCCTCGGCAACCAACCCCTTCAAGGCGGCCAAGCCATCGGACTCCTCCCTTGACAGTCTCGATAGGCCGATCGGAGACTTCATCGGGGTCTCCCAGGTCGCCCTGATTTCCCAAGAGGGATCTGCATCAACAAAAAAGAAGCGCTCCTTCCATTTGTGAATGGAGGTAGGAGCCTCCTTGACGAGGCCGCATCCTCGCCGCGCTGCGAAGCACCACCACCCTTTGTCCTGGGGGTGGCCGCTCAGGCTGTAGAACTCCCAAAAAATATTCAGGGTGGCGGGGATCTCGTGCATACGGCAGAGAACCTGGAAGACCGTCAGGGCCCGCCACGAGTTCGGCACCAGTTGCGTCGGTGCCACTCTTAAACCCCGTAGCACCTGCATGACCAAGTCCGAAGGGGGAAAGCAGAACCCGGCCTGGAGAATGCCCTCATTGATGGCGATCTTCCCTGGAGGAGGATGGGACATCCTCTCCTCAGGCCCCGGGAGCGTGGCGTTGCAGGCCTCGGGAAGGTGGTACCGAGCCACGAGTCTGTCTAAATCTGTGGCGACCAGCTCCGACTTAATTTGGTCTGCTCTCACTTCGCCCATTCCTAATGGCCAATAAACCTACGGTTAGGACGGGGACCGGAAGGGGGGAAAGACCGGAGCGACTGGAGTACACTAGTATAAGAGGGGAAAGTATGGAGAGCCCTAAGCAGAAGAATGGGGAAAACTCACCGGAAAAGAGGTAAGAACGGCTCCGAGAGCGCCAAAGGAGAAACGAGTGAACAGTCCGACGGCAGCAACAGCAGCGCAAAGGGGAAACTTGAAAATATCTGTAAAGAAGAAGACGGACGGGGAAAGGCCCCCGATTAAATAGGCGGAAAGGCAAGTGACGCCTCAATGACGCCAGAGGACGCCTGGCTGCCGAAGGGTCGCTCGCGCCCCAAAGGCGAATCGACACCATTAGGGAAGGATGTCCGCCGAAATCCTCAGACTGCCAGGTCAGCAATAACCGCCATACGCCATAAAAAGGGCGGGGAGCTCGAAGCGCGCGCGCCTCTCCGAGGAACGGCGGCAATCCCGAAACATCACTCCCTTCACCTGTTCCCCTTCTGGTTCCAGGCTCGGAAGTGGGGGGCTACTGTTACGGGGGAACTAAGCCGCCATGCCCCACGTGACCGGCACGCGCGCCCAGGAAGACTACGGCTGCCCTTTGATCCAGCGCTCCGACCCCGAGTCGGACGTCCTCGGCTCCGCAGCCCGACCCCGAGTCGGCTGTCCTTTGATCCAGCAATCCGACCCCGAGTCGGATATCCTCGGCTCCGCAGCCCGACCCCGAGTCGGCTGCCCTTTGATCCAGCGCTCCGACCCCGAGTCGGAGATCTCTTGATAACGACAGGCTATTCCCCAGAGGCACGCCGCGGCCTCCTGCTCCACTACTCCCTGCAACGGCTGTATCCGATGCTGCTCCACGATCTCCTGCATCAGCCGTACAAAGCGGAGCCCCACTATGCCCTGACGTGGCCGTACCCGGTGCTGCTCCACGACGCCCTGTAACGGCCATGTCAGTGGCCACACCATCGTGCCCCACGATAACGAACCCCCCTGAGAGACCCCCCAGCCAGGTATATATGCGGCTGGGGGGAGAAAGAGGGGGGTGAGCAATATCTCCCAGAGCACTCTCTTACTTGCGATTATCACCTCTCCTCCTCCTCCAATCTCCTCTGACTTGACCGTCGGAGGGCCATCACCACCCTGGTGGTGGTGCAAGGCTTGTTTGCAGGTTTCTTGGCGGAAGGTGGAGCGCAACCAACACCAACCAAGACAACTCAGACGGAACCCCGTTCACACCGCAGTGCCAATCGTTCTCGGTTTGGACCACCAGCAACAAATAGAATATAATATAATGATGTAATCTAATATATTATCTTGTTATATTATTAATAATACTAATAATATATTATATTGTGTTTATAATATAATAGAAGAATATATTATTTTATAATTATGTATTACTACAATAATATAATATATTATACTATTATAATATAATACTGAAAATACTTTCAAAAGTATTTTTATAGTGAAATTAAAATAATATATACTATTATACTATTATTATACTATTAGGAAACACCACAATATTACTTAAAAATATTTTTGGAGGGCTACAAAATACTTTCTCTAAAAGCTTTGCCAAAGAAGGCCTTATCATACTGAAATTTGTTTTATAGTGCAAGACGCCAGGACCCAAACTAAGCCCATTTAAAGCAAAGTCTCTTAAAGTTTGGATCACATTTTATGGACCTTAAAGACTACTTATGTTAGTAAAGACTATAATGGTTAGTGTATTTTTTTTCTTTCCCATCTAATTTTACTTAAAAGTCCAATCTTTTGCCAACAAAAGAACATCCCAAAAATGCGGCCGAAGCGGAAAACATGCAATGAACTAAGAAGACAAGTAGTTCTTGAATTGTGTCCCGATCATGATGACTAGGCCCCAAGCGCTTTATATGTATAGGCCAAGTGGCAACATGTGAGCGAGACACCGAATGGCAATTGTGGATTAGAGTGGTAGTGGGCTAAAGACCAATTTGATAGTTACATTTCCAAAATTCGCATCCCAAGTGGTTCCAAAGCAATACACTAGATACACATTTAAGAACTTTGGCTAACTTAGTAAACAATTGGAATTCTTATTGCCCGGAGAAGACAAGGCAGCATTGTGACCTGTCACACTTGCTGCCTCCTTCCAAATAAACGTGTTCTCTGAAAAAATTTCTTTAATCCTCTCCACTTAATAGCTTGCACCAAATCATCACGAGTGGCCGACCAGCCCTCGTCCCCGAGCGGGACCTCCACCCAGCTAATGACTCAATACCAGCTAGCTATACCTGAGGACAAGAGAATGATTCATCCATTAAGTCAAACTGAATCCTTTTTTCTGACTAGAAGAAGAACACTTCACTGCCGAAGCATAGGCTGTATTATTCAATATTTAGCCACCATCACCTAATCTATACTTCTTCCTGACAATGCATTCATGCTTTCCACCTTACTTGACTAAGCAACTTGTCCTATCTCATTGAAATCGATATGCTTTTACTAACTATGCTTTGAATAAATATGGCCTTCATCATTTTTGTTTGGCCAGGTCATGAGCACAAGAAGCATGTGCTATATGGAATGTTAATGAATGTTTTTTTTTTTGAGGAAAAATCTTAATGCATGTCATAATCTTCAGTATGTTGGGAGAAGATGGTCAGCATACGCAGTTCAACCTAGAAAAGGATTGGATATGGTAGCCTCTAAGGTTAGGAGAATTAATAACCAGGCAGTTTTGCTCTTGCGACGGATTACCAAACGTTAGTTGATTCAAGTTTTACGACCTTAGTTGGGCTCATTGGATTCTTTGTTTGTGTTAGCTGGTGGATCACTATCGAGACTTTGCTGCAGAAATTAGGTGCAGAAGAGTCCTTATCTAAAGCCAGTTTGTGTATTAAATTTGGTGGGTCTTCCATGGAAGGTGGAATAGTATGAGAACAGGAGATAGCAACCCTCTCAAAAGGGAACCAGATTCAACATTCGTCTCAGACTGAAAAAAAAGGAGCTGGGAACCAGCAAGTTTGCCAAGCAGATGGCCATCATCAGAAGATGAACGACTATCAACGATAACGCATCGTGTATGATACATAAAACTATCTTGTTTAAACTGTGCAATGCATAGGATCCTGGATCCCTACACTTGGTTCAATGCCTACTTACAATGGTGCCTGTGCTTGGCCTTGACTCAATTCAACAAGAGGGAAGGGTCCGGGTGTGCAGCACGCCAATAGAAAAGGATGGATAAAGTGGGTCCCAGGACTTATCCTGTGGTGTCGTGGCGCCACCTCACGTTGGTTGATCCATCAACCTCGGCACATTTTAATGGTGAGCTCTGTTCAGTCGGTGTGTCTCTATATTTTGGTTATGTGGTTGTGGCCAACTCACCAAGTAGAACTAATAAGCGTGGTCAGCAAGCATATCAAGCATTGACATGGAGGCAATTAGCAGTTGCATTTCCTATTGTTGGGTCTTTTCCTGGCAGCCAAGCGGGTTAGAGGAAGACACGTAGAAAGCTAAATTAATGTCCAAAAACATGGTGCGCCGGACCAAATAAGATTCGCCGATGTGAATCTAACTTGGTGAGGTTGATGAGTTGATACATAGGTGAAGTGAAAAGGTTTTTCATTTCAACTACGAGAACCTCGCTATTTTTCAGGTCTATGAAATAGTGACAGGATAAGACTATAGACATTGGGTCATATTGCAATCAAGACTACTAAAGCATATATGCTCTTTCTCCATTCTTACTTTCAATTGTAAAACTACAGCGATGTCGCTCTGTTTTTTTTTTTTTTTACTCGTTGTTGTGTTCTTGTATTTGCCATTCAGATGCAATCTTGATCCTAAATCTTTGCCTTTGTTCTCAGCTAACATAAGAAGCTTTAAAAATGTTTGTTTTTCCTTTTGTCAGAGAGAGAAAAAGAAAGACAGGAGGATCCCCTTGCACCATACTTATTTAAATCCTAATACTGGGGATATATCATCTAAACATTCAAACCCAATTATTATTGTTCTTAAAAATGTTAATAATGAAATTAAAATTATCTATCTCCTGTGATTTATGCCCACAAGTTGCCATTTTGTAGCCTCAATTTTTTCCTAGTTTTCTGAAACTCTTTCCTTTTTTAAGATTCAAATACTCATCTAACAAATTTTCATGCATCATTCATTTGGAAGGAAGGTTATCTACTTTTTTTTTTCTCTCCATGTTAACTGGTTTTTCAAACGGTGGTCAAAATTTTTAATTGAGAACAAATATTAATTCCATTAACCTATCAACTTGCAAGGTTTTTCCCAATCTGTTGAGTTTGCTAATATTTTCAGGGGCGCATGTATAAATAATTCTGAAATGCACGTGTACCGTTAAAATAGTTAATATGCATCTCAAAAAGTCTAATGTGTATACTTTTCTTATTTAGTGACTCGGCAAATCAGCTAGCTAACTAAAGCAGATCTTGACACGCAGGACCATTGACCAGATGATGCTTCTTTACGGACAACGAAAAAAAAAGGAAATAAATCCACTGCAACCCAAGCAAAAAGAACACAAAGGGCTCGTGCTATCTTTACTAACATCACAAGATTTTACTAGGAAAAACTTAGTCCTTTCAAATCACTTCATTCACATCAGGAAATAAGGGACCTCATGAGTACGTGGTGCCCTCTTACCCCCAACCTTTTGCCAGTGAAAATTGCCGCCGGTGATTGGCAGTTCCTTTTGACTACTTTAACCCCCTTTTTAAGTTACACGCTTTTGGTCACGCACATACAGGTCAAGATCAGATATGGTTTTACTCGATTTAACTATTGGACTATGCCATGCGCCATCGACCCTAGACCGAAGCCATCGACAAGCCATGCTGATCGACTCACATAAAAGTAACCTTCGAAGACCTATACAAATATAAATATATATATAAACATAAGAAAAACTTTAAGATAACAATATTTCATCCTTGAATTTCACATCACGGAGAACGACGTGCCACCTCTAGGCGTGGCGCAAATACGGTACACAAAATCACCATGTAATTAACTATAAAATCGATTGCGACCACCCACTGCGAAGCATGTAGAAAGATAAAAAAATATAAAAAATCATCCAGTATATTTATTTCGTACAGGCGGAAGCCTGAGCCTTTCTGCAAGAGAGAAAAGAAAAATAAAAAAAGCCGGATTCAGACTTCGGTCATTGTCGCACTATCGTCACCCTCGCCAGCAGTAGAATCTCCCCTCAAAGAGAGACAAAGGAGCCCGGCCGAGTAGAGAAAAGGTGGTCCACGTCTTCTCAAAAACGACAACAAAAAAAAAAAAAAGAAGGGCAGAGAAGTGCGGTGGTTGTGGCGGTCGGCCCTCTCATGAACGATGCAGCAAGGCGGGCGCGGAGTGGGCGAGCGAAACCGCTACGTGCGCCCCCTTCCGCACGCTAGTTACGTATGGGATAGCGTGTGGGCGGTTTAGACTTTTAGGAGGGCCGCGATAGCAGCGAGGACGGCGAGAGTGACGGGAAGAAGCGCCGCGTGCGGCATGGAGGGCGAGGCGTCGCCGCTCAGGAAGGCCATCGTGCTGTTGATCAAGGGCAGCCCTGCCGCGGCCTCCGGATTATCGGCCGCTGATTTCTGACTGTTAAGATATCAAAAAAAAAAAATGTTAGGTTAAGATTTCATAAAAATCTTAGTAATCTATTAGAGGAGGCCACGGAGAAGTGGGAATGGGTTCTGTGGACTGGTGCGCGAGGAGGCAATTCAACTACCGCGAGTGCAGACAAAGTATGGGAGGAGGGAGAAGGAATATGGGAAGAGAAAGACGGCGACTCTTGCCTCTTGGAAGAAAGATGATGGAAAGAGAGAGACGGCGATTCTTGGAAATCTGGATGTAAGGCTCGCACCAGACATCAAGGACACGGTTGCCGACTTGATTTAATAAGCTTTTTCCTCAGGCCGCCATTCTCCGGGGCTTAGAAAGGCGGTTGGCAGATTAGATATTTTAGCATCGAGTTGCTGATGTCTCATGACGTTTTTGGCGTTGTCCAATAAATAAACTAATCATAACCTGCCATGTCATCACGTAAGGTTTGACCAGCGAATGAGCGACAGCTTAGCGAAGCTCGTCAGGTACAGGAATAGGAGATGCCAAAATGTCACGTCTAGTGGTCAGGACATCTGCGGAAACAGCCAGAAAGTTTGAGACGAAGGGCAAGGTGCAGCACCTGTGCACGCATCGTTGCACGCAGCCAGAAAGGAAAGGAAGTCTTCCTTGCCGCGCTCGTTTCCAACTCTCTTTGCTACGGATTGACGCAAAGGTAGCAAACTCGGCGAAATGACCCCTCCGAATCAACGTCTCGCTCAAAAATTCCCATATTATCATGATGAAATCACTATTCGTAGCTGCCCGAATCCAAAACACTGGGCTACATCTATAAGGCCACAGCGCGGCCTTCTAGTGCGAACCACCGGACCAAACTCAATTTAATTTAAAGATTTTAAGCGAACGAATGTAAGAAAGGAAGAAGCAGAGCTTTAATTTTGCTGCCGCGAGGAAGGTTAAAATACCATACCTGGTGGTGCTGGGGCAGAAGGTGATGAGGTAGTTAGCGTTGTAGCAGGTGAAGGTAGAGGAGGCGTCGTCGTAGGCGTAGCTGTACGCGCGGGGGCAGGCATTCTTGAAGAACTGAGAGTATGACGAAGGCTTGCATGTGTTCGGGTTCCCGTAGGCCCCGCTGCAGCAGTACTGCGGCGACCCGAATGCCTCGCACGCGCTTTTGCACGCTACGCTCTCGCTCCCCCCGTCGACACCCGCGAGCACCACCTTCAGGTCCGACGGACAAACACCGTTCAGGTCCACCAGACACCCCGTCGCGCTGCAGTTCCCCCCGGGGGAGCTGGCTCCTTGCGGCACCACCAGCATCGGCACGTTGTAGCCATCGACGAGACTGACGTCGTAGAAGTCCATTCCCCCGCTTCCGTCGAGGGTAAACTCGGCCAGGGTCGCCGGGGGTGCGGCGCCGCCTCCGGAGCACTCCATGGTGCCAGATCCGCAGTCGCCGGTGCCGCAGGTGAACTTGCCGGTTGCGGAGTCGGTGGAGCATAGGGTGCGGCCCCAGAAACGGCCGGACCACTTGGCCGGCGCATTCAGGCTCCGTGACTCTCCTTTCTCCAGCGCGAACCCCGTCGTCTCCAGCTCCCCCGTGCCCGCCCCCGACAGCGACCCCGGCCACACCGTGTACTCACAGTTATTCGTCAGCGTGAACGTCGCCGCTAAACCCCCTGAAACACGAAGAACAACCCATCTTTATAACTATAAATCCTCAAAACAAAGGAAAACAGAGGAGAGCAGGGAGTAGATCTAAGAATGCTCATTACCTGAAACAAAGAAGAGAAGAAAAGAATGAAGGACCATAAAAATTAGGAATCTGGACATCTTATTGGATGGAGAGGATGAGTCTGTTAGTAGTTTTTCTTGAGAAAGAATGCAGTGGAAAACCAGCGAGCATTTGGGATTTATAAGGAAGTCCTACGGGAGGCGACGGGGGAATGTACCATCTGGGAGTCTGCAGAATGGGGCCCGCAAGGATCGCAATTTAAAATGCTTTGAGGTAATTTCGGCAACCTCTTCCAGATATTTGCTCGTACTCCTGGTGCGCCGCTCTGTTTTCGGAGCAGGGAGGGGCATACGAGTGTTCGGGACTAGAAGAGCCGGGGCAAAGCGAGTTCCAATAAAAAGCGATGAATATGGACGACATTGACGCTTTTACCCCCTTTCTTCTATCGCTTGCCTTCTTTTGACTTGGCACGGTGTATTCACATTAAAGCTTACAAAAAAAAAATGACTCTTTAAATATTCAAACAAAAAATAATAAATAATAAAATTATTTTTTTACAAATTTTCTAAATATCAAATTTTATATTAATATATATATATATATATATATATATATATATATTTTGTGAATCGGCAGCTCACACTACTCTAGCATGAGAACTGCCAGCTACATCACCATCAAGCAAACAACGTAAAATAAAAGGAACAGAAAAATTCTGAGTCCACAAAAACTCTCCAGAGTGATGTGCAGCGAAAGAGACGACCCAGTCAGCCGCGAACCACAGAAGAATGCTGAGCCCATAAAAACTCTCCAGAGTGATGTGCAACCCCCTAAAGGCCGAGGCCTCGAAGGAGCGGCAACCCCCTGCTGCAATCAGCCTAGCGCCATGATCTCTGATGACAAAAGCTACTCCCGCCTGATCGCCACCGCCGGGTAAGCTTCCATCGAAGTTCACTTTTAGATAGCCAGGGGGTGGGGGCTCCCAAGAGATAAAGACAAAGCGAAGAGGGGGTCCCATATGTCCCTAGCTATTCCAGATGAATCAACCTCAGTGGCCTCCAAGATCTCCACTGCCTGACAGAGAGCTCGCTCTACAACGGACCTCAGGGAAGCCCTTCTCCTCTCAAAAACTCTGGCGTTCCTGTCCAGCCAGATATAATATGCCAGGAAGATAACAGCAGTACCCCATCCAGCAGTGCTCGGCGATCGTAAGGCGTTCCTCACCTGCTGTAGAAAATCTCCCACACCAAAGGTAAGCCCTGGGAAGGATGCCCTCCTCCAGATCTGAGCTACTCGCGGGCACTCAAAAAGCACATGGCTAATAGTCTCCACCGCCTCCGGGCAATCCATGCACATCGGGGACACCTCTATCCCCCTCCTGGCCAGCATCCTCCTGGTTGGCAGACAGTCCCAGACCACTTTCCAAATGAAAAGTGCCATCCGCGGATGAGCTCGCATCCTCCAAATTCACCTGCCCTCACAGCGCCTGACCGGCTCACCCCTCAACAACGCCTGTACATCAGCTGCCCTCACCCTAGCTGACCCAAATATTAATATTCTTTCAAAATTAATATTTATATGTATGTTCTCTTAAAACATATATTTTATTTTTTAATTCTCATTTTTACATATGTACCCACGTCATCTAACACTATTAAAATATTAACGGTATCAAATTAAAATGAATAAAATATTTTTAATAGATAAATATGCAAAAATATTCATTAGACTATTTCATTGGAGGAAAAAAATAATTTTAAAATTTTATTTTATTTTTAATAAAAAAAATAAATATGGCTTTTATTAACGGTGTTAGAAAAACCATTATATTGAGGATACTTGTAAAAAAAAAAAGTGTTTTATAAGGATATAAAAATAAATATAAATTTTAAGAGAATATTTATAAAAATTTAAATTTTTAGAAAAATATTTATACAAAAAAATCCTAAATAATAATATATTTTTTACTATTTTTATTTTTTTAATGGTGGGTTTTGGAATTCGAATGGACCGGTTGTTGGTTAAACGGTTTCACGGAAAATTTCCGGGGACGTGGTGAAAGTGGGGTTGAACCTCGGATAGTTGCAGGTCCCAGGAGATTTTAATGTATTAATGTATTAATATTAATAAATTAATTAAAATAAGGACTCGTTTTATAAATTTTTGAGTCTAGTTTTTGATTTTTTCTAACAAGTCTTCTCCCGATTTTAGGAGTTCAAATTCTTCCCTTCATGAAATAATTCGAAGTGTAATTTGTACAAGGATAGGTGCCACCAATTGATGGTTGTTGAGCGAATCGAGAAAATTATGTACCCATTTTAATGGTCGTACCCATGTCAATGAGAAAATAACCGAAACTGTCCACTACTAGCACGAATCGAACGGATTCCCAACTCCCATATCCATTGCCCAACTACTACCCCAACTAAATGTTTGGGTCTTGTTGATTGGGTGAGCCTATTACTCTATATCACCCCAGGTCCCCAGCTAAATGCATTAGTCTTCGCGTCTATGAGTTGAATTTTCCAGAGTTTCTTTTCTTGTACGTACTTCATGTTTTTTAAATTTTTCTTGGGAAGATCAGTATCGATATAATATTACTTAATTGCTGACTGTCAAATTTGGTCTCTCGTGAGAATGTGCCTAACGAGAAGTAGGTGGGATTCGGCGTTAGCTACAACCGCACAGCCGTAACCCAATATCACAGTAGGATTCACCTAGCCGGCTAATGGTGGCAGGGTTTGACATACTGATTTAGAATGGGAAAAATGTCTCCTAGTTGGTGGCCGTCTTCCCCTTGCAGTACTATTGATAAGGTAAACAAATACCGGACTCCAAATAAAAATGGGAGACAAACCTTACGTGACATAATGGACGTCTCTGCAGTCTCTGCAGCTCAATTAATATTCATAAGAAATGCAGCTATCCAGTGATGGTCCGTGGAGGGGGTTAGAATGGTAGAAGACAAGATGATCGATTGGATATTGAGAATTGATCGATGTAGAGACGGTCATCTACTGATTTATAAGACTCACAAACTGATCAGAAGTTTGGCTCCTTTCTAAACAGTGCACGTATATCGAAAAGCTAAAATAGCTGCAAATTGGGTCGCCTCTTATGTAGCTCGGCACTTTAGAGAAATTTTTTGGATTAGTGTCATAGAGATTTCTTCTCTTTTGTATCATTTTATTACTTTTGACTTAGCAGGCTGTACTCATGTAAGTGCTATATGAATGTTGTTTTTATCAAAAAAAAAAATCAAAGTTATTTGGTGGGAAAAGAAATTCCAGCACAAGGGTCTAGGGTGATCACAAGAGCTTGCTAGCTAAGATACCCTCGGATACATTTTAGTGATGATATGTGCGATTTCAACATGATGATAGTCTAAGAAAATGTACTGCACATCTTGCACCACCTATCCTAAGACCAATATTGTGATTTGTCCGACAATTGTAATATAACAATAATATTAAGAATTATTAAATATTTTCTCTTTAATATAAATAAAATTATCTTTTAATTCAAGTTTGGATGTAAGAAAATAAATATTTCATTTGATTTGTTATTTGATCAATATGCAGAGTTTTTTATTATTTATTATTTTATCTCAGTATTCGAAAATTATATTTAATTTAAAATAAAAAAAATAGTGCTAAATGGAAACGTAATGCTAATAGTTTCTTGATAACCAAAAATTTGATTTGCAAAGGATATCTTTTATTTGTTGGCGGCAACTATGCATTATAGAGACCTTACCTAAAGCAACCATCGGGGGATAAAAAAGAATATTTTGCAACATGGTTAACCGCAGTTGTCACTTTTTTCAGAAATTATTTTCTATACTATTTGTACCATCTGGCTGTGCACATCAATCATTGTTGCTCTTTTATGTTATAATGTATTAAGATATGTGTTTGGTGAGTGAGTTTATAAAAATGAATGGTTGTGATTGATGGTATGCATGGTGGTGCATGTAGTTAGGAAACAATTTCTCCATTTTCTTTCCCCCGTCCGCGTTACCCTTAGCTATGCGCGCTAAACTCTCTTGCAGTACAGTGTACGAGGGAGCTAGCAGCCGTAGCACAGCGTTGTCCTCGCAAGCGTTTTCTTTCTTTCGGTGACACGTTCTCTTGAGAATTGAAGGATAGTACACGGCCCAACGCATGGTGACAAAATTCAAATCGTTCATTGACTTCGTTGAGCAAGCTTGCAAAGATTCCCCAACTTTCTTGCAAATCTGGTGTCCTAGTTTTGTTGCTTTGTGATTTCGACTATTGTGGGAAACAAAAGCGTAGACGCATGGTGTCTACGAATTGATGTCTTTGAATGCGAAATTAAAACTAGCGAAGGATCGCCGTCGACTCTTTTAGGAAACAAAAGTGTGGGTCATGCGTCTTTCAACACTAAATTAACGTCTACAAAAGATTGCCGCGAATAGCAGTCAGCCACTGAGTTCACTTTTAAGGAGGATCTCCATCGAGATAGCAGAAGTCATCTACTCATCTTCCACAGAAGAACCTGTGATAACTTGAGATGTCCGGAGTTTCACCTCAGCTTTTGTAGCAACCAAGACGACTTTCATCACTTGAGAGCCTCCATCTCAAAGCTTTCACCAAATAAACTTTGACAGCAATATGAGCGAAGATAGAAATAGAGAAGATGTCGGGTTTATGATTATAGGTCTTGATTCTCATCTTATCGTTGCTGGTGGGAGTTGGATTTATAATACTACTATCTATAAAGCCGGGCCGAGAGTTGTTTGGGCATATATTTTTTTAGCTATGCAAAGCTCTATTTCTAGGCAAATTTTATTCATCTAGAGGATGACTTAGTTACTATAATTGGATGGATTCAGAAGCAGACTCTGCTCTAAAATACTTAGCGGTGTACATCTGACTATACCATCTTTAAGTCATATTGTCGCAATGCCAATAAAGCTACATGTCACATTTTTTTATGTTAGAGCATTTTAGTGGTGCCATTTTTTTTAAAAAAAATAGTTTTTGGATTTTTGGATGTATTCATATAAGCTTTACGTGATTCTCGGGTCCTATAAAAACAAGAGTCAATCGCCGTCGACTGCTCTAGGAAACAAAAACGTGGACGCATGGAATCTATGGATTGATATCTTTGAATAGGAATTTGACGCTGACGAGACGAAGGATCGCATCGAAGACCAGATTTCTTACGGAAGCCTTGGACGCCGGTGATCTTTATCGTTCACATTGGTATGATTAGTACTCGGATCTGATCTGCTGGGCTCACTCAAATGATTTGAACCCTTAACTTAGTAAGAAGAGCTTTCCTGGACAACAAGGTCATTCAACTGTACTTTCTTTAAATGAGATACCAGCAAATTTTTTTTCTCTGGATATGGTGTTTGTTCATCACCATTTATATTTGAACCCGAAATCTCTTGCATGGAGAGAAAGATACCAACTAATTGATCTCAAAACTACCGGTATATGGTAATGGGACACGACTAATAACTCTGTGAAAATACTTAAAAACCAAAAAAATCTAGAAATTTAGTCGGGCCTAACCATGGGTTTAGGTGAGAGAGTGCAAGGAGACAAAATATCTTTGAAAAATTATGATCGGGAAACCCCACCAAAAACGAGCGAGGATGGAAGTAAAACTCATAGACATTGACACCAATCCTAAATGACGTTACCAGCTACCTAGTCGGCACTCTTTTTGACCGATGACATAATGTTAAAGTTGAAGATTCTACATTAAGGTCCACATCATTGATAATAATCTAAAATATATAAGATATCTAAAAACTAATAAAAAAACCGTATTCGTTATGATGTATATGACTAATATAATCTTTTTAATTGATTGGGGACCACCGATGTCAGATTGATTACTCCACAATTAATTTTAATTGCTTGAACAAAGTGCGCACATGGGAGGTGTTATGTTCATGCTAAGAAATTATAATTTTCTATTACTCTCTAGAAAAGAGAAGCGTAGAGATTCATTTGAGCTTTTAATTAAAGGAATTGATGGAGTACAAGTCCAATTACTATAGAGAAACATACAAGAACAGAAGTTATGATTTCTAGAGGTTCTCATAATTTTGGGATTTGCAATATAATGGTGGCTAAAATATAGTAGCATGTTTCGAGGATCAAGGACCTTATAAAGGGCGAAGAAAGTAGTGGTGCAAATGACTACAAGCAATCTCTTTTCTGAGCGTATGTATTTCTTTTCCATCTTTAATAGAGGGGGCAAAACAAACATATCAAACAAGAACAAGAATATCTATTAACACATACAAATACCTCTGTGCAAGGGTGTTATTGAGAATTTTTCTCGACTGTATGATAGCATCGAAACTTTTGAGTATTCAGGAACATAAGCATCTTTGTAGCACCTCCGTGCAAGTATTTATGACACTTAAGACAATTCACCTTTCTCCTGATATTATCGTTACACAGCTAACCTTCAAAGTTTCCATTTGAGTGCAAGTTCTCTCCGAATAAATCTCTATAAAACCCACGGAGTATACTTGCATTTGAGTGTAATTCAGCACGAACAGGATCCTATACAAGGATCCCCTTGGGTGCAATGTGACTCTGGCTCAACCATTTCGTAAATGCCATGTTAATACCTGATAATTGGGATGCATGGAATTAATGGCAAACTTCAGCAATTTTAATTATTTTTTGTACCAAAGCACAAAATTTTATTTAAAAATTAAAGTTAAAGAGGATATTGAAGCTTAGATTAAGCAAGAAGGTTCGAACTTTGCTTCTTCATAGTATATATTGAGACGTAGCATGTGGTTTAAGAATGTCAGAAAATACCATAGTTTGGCAACGCTTTTTAAGTTGTAAGGTGAATCTAAACTGCAGCTGCAACGGTCTATCAATCCGGTGGCCGACGAGTCTAATGCGGCGATGGTCGCCGATAGTAACTAAAGTTGGTAGGACGCATGAATACAGTAAGGAAATGTAAAATATATAAATAAATTTATGCTGATGAAAAAAAGTATGGGAGCCAAACCAACACAAATCTCCCTCCCTCCGCCTTAAGATCGGGCCCGCCACCATTGCGGCTGCTTTGCCATCCAACGCAGCGCCAGATCGGGCGTGACACGACGCGGTGCCAACGGCACGCCCGGACGTGCATTGGCGAGCCTTCATCCACGCCTCGTTCCATCGCAGTTATCCGTTTTGTGTGGATTTTAGTTGGGCCGCGTTGCCGTTCGCTTCCATACCAATTCCAATATTTGACGTGGGATGCGAGGCCGCGGCCGCAGGATGTGGGATAAACTTATTCCATCGGGTGCATGCCAATTGGCCGCAGGTTGTGGGATAAACTAATTGGCATAATTGTTATAATTGCTTAGTTAGCATAATTGGTGAGCCCCCGGTTTTGCAATCCCTTTTTTATCACTGTTATGATTAGATATGACTTGGCTGTCTCTTACGGTTAATTTGGAATCCACGTAACACAAAACCGGGGGCTCATTGCAGCATCTCTAAACTCTTAAAGTGGTTCAAAAAGGAAAAAAAAACGATATTAAGGGATGCAACCTGCAACGAACAAGTACCTCAACGCACAATAAATGCAGAACTAAAGACACCATCACACCACTGTTTGGTATAATCGGATATTACAACCAGTTTGGTATTAAAAATAGATGCTTCTCAACCATTCTTGTCAGATACTAATGCAATCATAAATACCGTGATAGATCCTGATCACCATCATCATCAAAAAAAAATTATATTATAATATTAATGGTAGCCTAGGTTTATAAACAATGCTCCATCTCGCTTTAAAATATAATCAATATGGCATTAAATACATATCCATACAAGTCATCATATAATAACAAATATTTTATCAAGCTTTGAATAAAAATTAATTATACCATCTACAGCCCATATAAAAAAAATATTGTTGACGCTAGTATATCTAATTCTACATGCCATAGATTAGTCTTACTTTAATGTTTTAGAAGGTATAACTAATCTTAAACTTGCGACGTCTTTTCTTATGCACTGCGTTACTTTTTATCTTAGGTACAAAGCTAGCACTATATATCATGCAACAAACCATAACTATTTAGGCCCATATAAAACCAAGACGTACTATCCTCAATCAACATGCCAAATTAAAACATCCTATCCATTTTTCACATGTATATGCAGCACATCCATATGCTTTGCTCTTGAACCTAAAACCACTCGTCTTTCATGAGGACCGCATATGAAAAATTAGAGAATACCCCGGTGTTCGCATAGAATTAAGTTCACACGATTTCGAAGCATTGGCAACGATATTCCGCCGGTAGACGGTCCGCCCACACAATCCACGATAAAGAGGGGAAAGTCATGTTCCTCCTCAATTGGGAAATCAGCAAACCAAATCCCTGCACGTTAAGAAATATAACATACTTAAATACGTAGATGATAAGTAATAAATAGTGATTTAAAAGTATAATGCATTGAAAAATGGGCAATATTGTTTCTTCCCCCCTTGACATGCTTGAGAGTATGAATCTTTTAGAAAGATCCTTCAAATTCAGAATTCTTTTTCTTTCAGTATATAACAAATAAGATACATCTGTTGATTATTAATTTATTACAATGTAGATCGCTCAACAGGACTTATTACCTAAAATTTAAGCAACAAGGCCATCCATCTTCTACATCACAAGCAATTGAAAAAAAAAAAAATAGTAGTATAGCCTACATGGTGTCAGTGCCTTGCATTGATGTTAGAGTTGGGTACCTAAAACGTTAGAAAATTGAAAGAAGGACAATTATGACGTTGGGGAAATTTTAACGTTATCCCAAGTCTCGACAAACCAAATTCCAACGCCCTACGTCTGCAGGTTAGGTGCTTGTGGCCCAACGTCTTATACCGCCCTTAGCGGCCGTTGTTATGTGTCGTTCAACGTGCCCTAAGGTCCCTTTTCCTTATTCCGCGAAGACGTTCACCGAATTGAGATGTTTTAATTATACTGTTCGTTTTTATATGGAGGGAAGATAAGGTTTCACGTAAAGGCGTTCTGACCACTGACGAAAGCTCCAAAAAATAGCTTCCGAAACAATCATGCACCTTGGATTCCTTCCACACGAGATGGCCCAAACGACTTGCAAACTAGGGTTTTAAACTTTATTCATTTTTCCTCCTCCTCCTTTTCTTTTCTTTTGGATCATAGTTGCTTTGAGATCTATGTACATTGAATCTATCTTATTGATACGTTATAAAAAACTCCACTTGAATTATTAGATTCGGCTTTATCGACAAAAGCCCGTACTCGATAAAATTTATTATTTCGAGCATGAGTTTTTGGTCAAAATATATCTTATCTTTATTCTGTGTTATTTTCTTTGGTTAACAATACTTGCTGTTTGCAAAAAATAAATAAAGTATAGCACTAAATTCAGTAATTTGTAGCGAACAAGTATTTAGTTCATCATAATAAAAAAAATTAAAAAGAATGGTGTTTTCTTTGGATGGCAAGTATCTTGACATCTTTATGCGATATGATCTAATAATGATTGACGTTACAAAAAAAAAAACCTATCATTCTTTTATGCAAAAGATACAATTCAAATCCTTTGATACCGCTTTTTAAAAGTTGGTGACGTATAACATTTGAAAGTTTCGAGTGTAAAGCATTTAAGTATTTTACCAAAAAAATATAAAAAAGCACCATTCAGAAGGAAAATATACAAGCTCAGAGCAGCACGATGAGAGCCATTGAATATATTGGATTTGATGGCATGATATGTGGCCAATCACACAGAGGATATCTTACAGATTATTGTGATGGATGTTTGTTTTGAGTTTTTTTATATTTTATTTTTTGATTCTCATGATTGCGTTTATATTAGATGGCAATAATGAATCTGATTTACAGAAAAAAAAAGTCTTTGAATAGGTTTAGGTGGTAATGCACAATGTGGAGAATGTTGTTAAGAAAAGCAACGACCGAATCCTCCGCCTCACCAAGGATTCCAAGGCTTGCCAATGTGAAAACTGCCCATGGAAGCAGGCAAGGCTGGCTTATCTTGCTTCATATAAAAATCATGGAAATGAATGATTAATCAACAAGAAAAAGGTGCCTCAAATCATTCGTCAAAAAAAGACACTACGAGTTGTTCCTCTCGCATACTTATCAGGAATCTCCAAAGAAAAAGAAAAAAAAAAAAGGAATCTGATTAAATAGTAACCCCTATCAGAGTTCTCAAAAGTACTTGAATAATTGATGCCAATACGAAAGCTTCCAAAAATTCCTATCACAAACCACATCAGCCCACAAGCGATCCACGAGTGATGCTGGCAGAATGTTTTCTGAAGAGTGACGACTAACCAGAATTTTTCAAGTCATGGTTTGTCATATCACTGACCGACAATGTGAATAAAAGATCTCAAGCAGTTCTCCATCTGGCCATATTTCACAGTTTCATTAATAGTGGTCTGTCTTTATGCTAAACGAGATTTTTGGGTGACCCACTAGCACTAGCAAACAATTTAATTTCCGGACAAAACCCACAAAATGATGCAGTTTGAACATGCGCATAGTGTGCCATTCTGTGATGTCTTCCAAGATGCTCCAGCTGAGGTTAATGAATAAAATTTAGATTGTTTCAAGGCAGCATGGATTTTATAACAGTCCAAGGGTTCAGCTATTTTTGGTCGGTTTAGGCCGGAACCAGCAAGAGGTTTCAAATTGATCTCGACCAAAAAATCGAACATTGCTCCAATTTATAGATCTTGTGCTTTAGTGAACCCCAACCTTACTCAGGAAGTACAAGTCCAACTCAACAAATCGTTAATGCATCACCACCTTGAAGTTAAATTGTTACTAAGGGCTGGTAATGGGTTGGCTTGGGCTGGATTGGGTCTAGGGTTGAAAGAAACATGGAACTTAGAGATCAAGCTCGAGCCCAACCTGGCCTCAAACATGCCCAACCCAAGTAGAGCTTATTATGGGCCGAGTCTCGGGCCTACACTTTTCATTTTAAGTCAGAATTCCTGATGGGCCTATGTCATTGTTGATCCATGCTCGGCCCATGATAAGCTCTAAACCCAAGGGTCCCAAGCGAAGGCCCGGCTCAACCGTGGGTAATATTTTGGACTGGGCCGGGCCAAGTCAAGCTCATATTTATGTTTAGTGGACAACTGAACCCAGGCTCAGCAGAGAATATTTCAGGATGACGCGGCTTCCAAGTTAAAATTACAGCCCAAGCCCGGATTTTCTCAGGTTGGATCATCGAACCATGCGGACTAGCCCAACCATGGATGCCCTACCTGTTATCACTTCATCTTCTGCGTGCTTGATATGGAGGATAATGAAGCCTTCAACTCATAAAGATATTAATTATGGCTAAATGATGGAAACTTAGAGAACCATGCATTTAGGATCCATTTTCAAAACTGCTAGAGTTTATCTTCTTTTGAATAAGACACGTCATAATTGAATAAATTGATATTAACATGACGAAGTCAAAACGTAGGTACTACTTATTATTCTATTTCATGTCATTTAGGAACCAAGAGGTGTTTATTAGAGTAAGATCTGAGTCAAGTTTAAAGTCAGCAAGTGCTTAAATGAAGCAAGATGACGGGCAAACATTCAATAATATATATATATATATATATATATATATATATATATATATATATATATATATATATATATATATATATATATATCATAACAACAACCAAAAGCTCCAATAATATATATATGAAATCGGCTGTGCTCCTCTCGGATCAGCGTACCTGGTCTACAACTTGGGTTTTGACTAGGCCTAGTCACCCATTTTGAATTAGACTTGGATACAAAATCTGGAATAGAATCAATTTTAGGTACTGTTAATCTCCATCTTGGTAAACAAGAGCTCTCTAATTTCCTTAAAAATCCCGTTTGCCTTGCAAAAAATTTTATAACACCTTTTGATGTATCAAACACATTTTATTCATACTAAGCTTACAATTTTATTCAAATAAATAACTATTTTACAAAAATATATATTCTTATGAATTTTATAATGTTATCATTGAATTACAAAAGAAAATAAAATGAAGAACCTCACTAATCTATGGAACAATTTGATTTTTGGCGCATGCCATCTTGACTTTTCCAGTCACCTTGCTTCTAAATCAACTTGGCCCAAATAAAACCTGAACTAAGGTGAAGAATCGAAAGTCTATGAAATTTTGTCGAGTTTGAGCTTGAAGCGACCTAACGAGTAGGTAGTAACGGCTCTTGGGTCGAGTTGGGCCGCCAGACGTCAGCCTGTTCAAACTGGGATCTTGACTTGTTCATTGGGTTCAAGTCGAATGTGGCTCTGGCTCGTGTCAAGTCTTGGTTTGCCTCCAACCTAATTTTTAACACTGGATACGCTTTGAAGCTTGTAGCTCATTTGAGTGAATGAGCATCTCCAATCTAGTCTAATAAACTCGTATTGATTCGAGTCCTCTACTCATTGGCACACACTAGTCCAGGCATGTGCTTCGCACGTGAATTTACTTCATATCGATGCAAAAGATAAGTTATTTTATAAAATTTCAAAATGCTTGTTAAAAAGGATTACAATATAAAATCTAACATATCAATATGTTGATAAATAGAGGTATTATCTTGAGCAATATCCTAAATTGGACGCTTGCATTTATTTACATCTTGCCATCAAGAATTTTAAGCTATATTGCTTAAAATAAAATTTACTTCGTCACCCGACAAACAAAGATACATCTGCTGATCAACCAAACTGTATCATCATCTTTCAAGATATAGAGATTAAATATTTTTGCTTGTTGTTAAGTTCGCAGCCGAACATGCATTTCTAATCAAGTTGCAGTGTGTACAAACTATTATTGTCGTAAATTTTAATTAAAGGGATACTAAAACGTATTTTTATTTTGGAGTCGAAAAGAACTTTGGGAACAATCTGTCCATGGCCCAGGCAACAATAGAGAATCCCAACAGCGTAGTCCACGGCCCCATAGTACTATTGTCGCTGGAAGACAGCCTCACATGGTTTTCTTATGTTGTTCTTCTATTCCTCAGCAAGTGAGGGATATTGGAGGGACAAGCATAAGGAAGAGAGAAAGCTGTTGCAGTGTCAATGCTTGCTAGCTTTTCTATTAGATTCCTGCATGTGTGATAACGCTCATGATCTCCTTGCACCACATTATCCCACTCCTGCTCTCATGGTCTCCATATGGGTCCCAATGGTGATGCAAGCCCATTGAGTACAAAGTTTAACGAACCACTTAAACAAAGCAAATCTTTTGCCACCTTTTGGCTTAAATGAAGGCCTCTTTACGCAATGCTGATAAAGGATGGGATCACAATTCATGAAAACTAGAGAGCTTTGACCACATTACTCTCGACCTCTACGTGTTAGATAGCTATAATGGGAACTTGGTTTTGGTCCCTTCATCTTGGGGTTAAAAGGAGGAGGAAAAAGGAGCTCCTCAGGAAGACAATATGATGTTGGTTCTGGTGGGATGATAAGAGATCTCATCATACTGTGCATACGGGCAGAGGCACAGTTTGTGCTTTGCTATGGAATTTGGGACCATCATGGAGTCCTATAGCTACTGTTGGGAAGTGAGAGGGGGGATCTCCCGAGTCCCACAATTGCTCCTCAACCCCTCATGCTCTTCTGTTGTTCATTGCTCTGAGATGGTGGTGCACTAAAAGCTAAAGATCATTTACCCCATGCCCAGCGCGTGAAAACTCTGAAGAAATCATGAGAAGGTCTGCACTTTACGATGGCTTCAATAGTTCGCAAAGGAAATTAATGTAGAGTCCTGCTCTCTAAGGCTGGACAAAAGGATCTTTCTTTAAAATTCTTGAAGCTTTATGTGTCCATCCTATCCTTTCTCTGCTTTCAAATTTGAATTAATGCTGTCCCTGGTTTGTGACTTGACCGGGTCTTTTAAATAACTGAACTAGGAAATAAAGGTTCAGCAAAGCATTTGTTTGGTCAAACTTTTATGGTCTGTAAAAGCTTCTCTTTCAGAAGCAGTAGCACTAAAGCAATTGGAAACCAGTTCTCTTATATACTTTTATGATGGAAAGCCTTTAGTATATCGATGTTGAGAACTGGAATAAGAAGATAATATGAGTAGCAACTGAAGTAGTGGGACTTCAATCATTGCTAATCATATGGTATGAACTGCCAATCTGGAACTAGTTACAATTTACAAAAGAGCATAAACTCAGCACAACACTTCCTGGTTTTATGGACTGGCCAAATTTATAGGATTGAGCAGGCATGACCTAATGCTTGAACTCTAACAAAAGGCTGAGGTAGAGCAATTAGAAGGGGTCTGATTTGAGATGGAAGAAGATTCATCAAATCATGGCATGTGCAGGCTCATTATATTCACTAGGCATACTGCTTGAAACAATACATGAATAATACAAGAGGTGCATGGAATTCTTGATGTCAAAATGGGCAAAAACAAGCTACTGTTTGAATATATGCGCACATTCGATCGTAGCATTTAGGTTGGCTAGAACCGTTTAAGGCATGCTATCATGCGATGATTGCATAGACCTACCATGTAGCTAAACCTAAAACTTCCTCTAATGTTGTCAAGTATTCTTATAATTCCCACCATCATAAGTGATGGGGGAAAAAGTGGATCACCCAATGCATAGGATTAAAACACCCAAATCCGATGGTAAGCCTAGCCTCGGCGAACGTGATCTCGGTAAGCATGGTCTCGGCAGGCATGATTTCGGCGAGCATGGTCTCGGCCTCCGCTAAGCAAAGTTTGACTGACCTCGAGGCCAAGAAAGATCTAGTCAGAAGCTGAGACCGACCCCAATTCCACCGAAGGTCAAGCCTGTCTCTAAATCGGGACGTCTGCATAAAGAAGGGATCATCAAATCCTCCATATTCGGGATCAAATTCCGCAGTCTCCATCACAACAGCCGTCAAATTTGAATCCTTGCAATCTCAACCGATTGCCAGCTAGTTTGAAATTCCGTGCCATCTAAGGTAATTTATTTAACTCAAGATTTGCGTAATCGCATCCGATTGCGAATAACCGCCACACCCCCTCCTATAAAGAGGGAGGAACTCCCCCCTCGACAAAAAGATTTCTCCATTAAAATTTCTAAAAATCCTCTCTGACTTAAATATCGGAGGGCCTTCATTGGATCTCCCGGCCTGAGCTTCTTGCAGGTCTGCCGAAGACAGCCATAGGCCACAGCCTGCGGCAGAAGCTCCTTCTCCTGGTTTCCGATCACCCCTGGATCCAATTTCCAGCAATAACAATAAGAATGCTAGATGAGACAAAATTTGCATTGCTATAATCACCATTGTTGACACAAGAAACTAATACTAGATAAGAGTAGGGTAAATAATATATAGCATCACATTGGAGGGATTGGAGGCTTTTTTTTTCCGGAGGAAAGAGGCCAAGAGGGATTTTAATTGGTAGCTCGAGAAACAAAGAGTTCATGCAGTGAAACAGTAGATGTGGTTAAAGAACATTTTTTTGAGAGAATATATGGTTAAAGAATTTGATTTTGACATATTAAACTGCGTTTGCTGGTCCTCTTTTTCTCAAGATGATGTTGGTCTTCTTATTTCCATACAAGTGCTTTCAAATGTGAAACTTAATGCCCCATTGTTGAATTCATTATCAAACTTGACCTCTTCTCCCTTTTGAATACTTGTGGAAGAATCACGAGTTGTTTCGTATGAATCATGGAGAACTAGCCACAACTTTTTTCTTTTTCTTTTTTTCTGTAAGAGAACTACCCATAGCAACAACCCTTCCAGCTATCAGCCTGACATTGAGCCTTGTAATTTGTAAATTCAAAGCCGTAGTTGTGCTCGAAATTTCTTGATCATCTCTGAATGAAATTGCTCACATCACAAACAAAATGTAACGGGCCGACCGGGGTAGAAAACCTGCCGACTATCTTCTTTACAGAAAGGGCCTCGTAAATTCAAATTTACAGTTATACTCAAAATTTCTTGGCATTTCTCTGATTGAAAATGCTTATATTAGTTTAACCAATTAATAGCTTTAAGGTATAACCATCACTGCATATTCTCATTAGTTCCTAGGGCTCGTTTGGTTCGCAGGAAGTATTTTCTCTCCTAGGAATATGATTCCTGGGAATCAGATTCCTAGGAAGAGGATACCTAGGAAAGTACTTTTGGCATGTTTGGTTAACCATGGGAAAGTGACAAATTTCCAAAGTACTTATGTTTGGTTGACCATCCACTTTCCTAGGAAAGTTAAGTATAATTCCTATTATGCCCTTAATAAAAATTAGGTCTTTAATGCCTCTTTAATGCTTCTTTAATGCTGAAGGGTCTTTTTGGAAAAAAATAAAAAAGGAGTGATTCCCACCTCATGGGAAAGTAACTTTCCCATGTTTCTCATGGAAAAGACTTTCCCATGAAGGGCTCGTTTGGTTCGCGGGAAGTATTTTTCCTCCTAGGAATATGATTCCTGGGAATCAGATTCCTAGGAAGAGGATACCTAGGAAAGTACTTTTGGCATGTTTGGTTAACCATGGGAAAGTGACAAATTTCCAAAGTGCTTATGTTTGGTTGACCATCCACTTTCCTAGGGAAGTTAAGTATAATTCCTATTATGCCCTTAATAAAAATTAGGTCTTTAATGCTTCTTTAATGCTTTTTTAATGCTGAAGGGTCTTTTTGGAAAAAAATAAAAAAGGAGTGATTCCCACCTCATGGGAAAGTAACTTTCCCATGTTTCTCATGGGAAAGACTCTCCCATGAAATGTGGGAATCATATTCCCATGGGAATACAACTTTCCCATCTCTCTCCTTTGAAAACTCCAACCAAACAAGAGGCATTTCATTACTTTCCCGTTGACCACACTTTCCCCCCTCCTTTTCCTGCGAACCAAACGAGCCCGAAATGTGGGAATCATATTCCCATGGGAATACAACTTTTCCATATGGAACTCGTTTGGTTTATGGAAATAATTTTTATTCACTAGAATATTTTTTCCTAAAAAGCTGATGCCTGATGCCTAACTCCTGGGTATAATATATCTGAAAAAGTGGTTTTTATATGTTTGTTGATCATAGAAAAATGCCATATTTCAAAATAGCTTATATTTAGTTAAGCATTTACTTTCATAGAAAAGTTATATAAAATATTGATTATGCCCTTATTAACGAAAAAAACCTTACCATATTCTATCAAAAAAACTTAGGAGCACTTTTGGAAAAAAGGAAATTCCAATTTTCAGCCAGTAGGAATTGAACTTTTTCATGTCCCATATGAATTTTTTTTTCTTATCAGATATAGAAATCTTATTTTCATGAAAAATTTACTTTCTATCTCTCTTCTTTAAAAACTCCAATCAAATACAAAGTATTTCTTTATTTCTCCTTCGACCATACTTGTTTCTTCCCCTCCTCCGCGGACCAAACTAAGTTCATATGGGCAAGAGAAGATGGGTATGACAAATATGTAGCAAGATGGTTTAGAGCCAAAGGGGCGTGTATCTCTCTCTCACACAAACAATTTGGTGATAAAAAGAATTCCAGCATGATGGGGGTGTGGGATGCGTTCCAAAAGAAAGTGGTGGAGCAAGCACTAGGCCTCGAGAGAACAAAAGTAAAGGGAAAACAGTAAGGGAAAGGAGGGAAATGTTACAGAGGAGTTTGCCGTTTCCCCGGGGCACACGGCCCAAACACTCGATCCGCCTGTCGGCCCCAACCTGACACATACGGCGGGCCCAAGCTTCTCCAACCTCATTGTTTTGGTTTGTTTTTCTTCCTCGACTCCACCGGCCCCCATGTGGTGAAGCGCCTTTGCGGCCCCTCCCCTCGCAAAAGCGAACACGCTCGCCCGGATGCAATAATGTGGTCTTCCTCCTTCTCAGCTCTCAACTTTTCTCTTAATTTATTCCTTCTCTCTCCTTTGAGCACGTCCATTGCCGAGATCCTCCTTAGGAAATTCCTCTCTTCACCTCCGAGATTGCACATTTTAAACCATGGATCGAAGCCACATAGAAAAGATTGGCAATCATAGCCGTCCATCGCCATCATGGACATGCTAGGTAAATAAGTTAAAAGCTTCTGCTTGGTTTGGATTCATCTAAACTCAACCTAGACCAACCCCAACCCTGGATCAAATTAGGCGGCCATGTATACTTTTTACTTTAAGAAAAGTTAGGTGGCTGTATGTCAAAATTGGACTAGATGTTGACTTGTAGAATTGGATCCACTGGATCCATTTATATTTAAGGTTGAGAATGCCGACAAGCAGGGTTGGTAAAATCATTGGATATTGAAATCAGAGAATATTGGCTTGAATCTTGACTTCATTTGATTTTATATCTTAGTTCTTAAAAGTAAAAAGAGATTCTTGAGTTGGAGTTGGACCGAACGATGCCAATACTGTCTATAATTTTCATCTATACTTTGATCTATTTATTACTGCATGCCAAAGCTGCTCGACATGGTCCGATTTGGCTTACGCAAATTTAATTCGATGATCAGTTCAGTCTCTACCGGTGTTAAATTTCAATAAGAAGCAAAAAGAGGGAGAATGATAGAATGATAAATATGCTAAGAAACTGGTTTCGAGGCAAAAGTGGAGAAGTAGACAGAAACTAAACCAATCAGGAGAGACCCCTCTCGTCCCGGAAGTCAATGTTCCGGACTGAAGTTGACATGCTTAATTAAGATCTTGTCAAAAGAATCTAGAATAAACCGAACCCAAACTTAGACCACGATCCAACCAGGCCTACAATTGGTAACATCTAATATTGAACGGGTCCGGTATGCGAGTACGTAAGAGTAGAGCCAAGCGTCATGGGAAACCCACGTATAATCCAAAATTAGTTAATACTCTTCATGGGTGCGGCGCCACACACTTCAGGGCGTTTCAGTAATTTTAGCGGGCGGTGGAAAGCTACCGGGAAAAGAATTAATTAATGTAATAATTTTAATATGACTTTATTCTTAATTAAACATAATAATAATAATAATAATAATAAGGCCTTTACTCTTAATTAATCACGATTGGCGAACCCTCGTGGTTCGGGTGCAGAGGACTCGCGAGTGAACCGGGTAGGGCCGCTCGCGTGGAGCAGGAAGGCAATATAAATAGAAGGCCAACCCGCTTCTTTCCCAGCGGAAGTCCAAACGGTAGCTTCCTAGCCGTGCCATTTCGTCGGCTACAACACAAACAAGGGAGAGAGGGAAAGGACGAAGGAATAACGAACAAGAGAACTTGGAGCTAGTAGAGAGAGCACGCAAAGCTAAGGAGGGAGATGGGGTCGACCTCGAACGGGAACGAGGACAAGGTGGTGGAGACGGTGATGGTAGGGAGGTACATAGAGATGGAGCAGGAGGGGGACTCCAGGACCGTCAAATCAAGGCTCTCCAGCCTCCTCTGGCATGGCGGCTCAGCCTATGACGCTTGGTTCAGTTGCGCTTCCAACCAGGTCCAACACCCCTTCGCTACTCCCTTTCGTCGTTTCCTTCCCTTTCTTCTCATTTCTCACCACAAAATGAACTGACATTGGATTGGTTTGGCACTCAGGTGGCCCAGGTGCTACTTACACTCCCGTACTCTTTCTCACAGCTGGGAATGATGAGTGGTATCCTGTTCCAACTGTTTTATGGTCTCATGGGTAGCTGGACGGCTTACCTCATCAGCATTCTCTATGTGGAGTATAGGACTCGGAAGGAGAGGGAGAAGGTGGACTTCAGGAACCATGTCATCCAGGTATTTCTCTCTCCACTGATCTTTGTTTACTGTCAACTACCGTCCAAGGCCATTTTCTTGGGTTTTTTTTTTAATTGTTATGCTTTTCGCTCTTGTTTTGTTATGAAAAATAGTGGTTCGAGGTGCTAGATGGGATGCTAGGGAAGCACTGGAGGAACGTGGGATTGGCCTTCAACTGCACTTTTCTTCTCTTTGGATCCGTCATTCAGCTCATTGCTTGTGCTAGGTATTAGCTGCTCTTTGCTTGTTCCTTCCTTTTTTTCCAAAGATTACTACAGGGAGGGTAAAGAGCACACAGAGGGCTGATCTATGGTTGTTTCCGTGTCTCCTCGGTGTCAGCAACATATACTACATCAATGACAAGCTGGACAAGAGGACATGGACCTATATTTTTGGGGTTTGCTGTGCCACCACAGTGTTCATCCCATCCTTCCACAACTATAGGATATGGTCCTTCTTGGGCCTCCTAATGACAACCTACACTGCTTGGTATCTCACCATTGCTTCCCTTCTTCATGGCCAGGTGTGTAGTCTCCTCTTGTATCACAGGAGCCCGAACCTATTTATGTTTTGTTCTCTCTCTAGCTTGTCTCTTGAAACGCGGAATGTTGGGTGATGAAATGACGCCAGGTGGAGGGAGTGAAGCATTCGGGACCAACGAAGCTGGTTCTCTACTTTACGGGCGCCACAAACATTCTCTACACATTCGGTGGGCACGCTGTTACAGTGTAAGGCGACAGCTCTTGGGTTCCCCACTGTACGCGACGTAAACAAACACAACCCGCACATCAAACCCATGTGATGTGATCTGTCCCCCTCGTCCTTTCTTTTCTCTGATATTTTTTATTTTTAGTGGTGCATGCATCATCCGGATCTGTGTTCTTCTTTGACCAGCAAATGGGACCATTAATTATACTCCTCCCACCACTCGCCCTCCATCTTATCAACTTACTTGGAAGACCTTCACAATGCACACTTTCACTATGTTAGATAGAGTCCCTAACGCTTTAAATCTCACGTTCACATGTGCTTCTTTCTCTTTCTTTCTTTTATTTCAAAATAAAGAAATTAGAGACAGCTGCTTGCAACATTTGTTCTCTTCTGCAGCTTCGCTCACTTCTTTGTTATCTTTATCCATCCACTCGATCACATAAACACTGCTACTAGCTAGCTCTTCAAAGTAGAGCGCCAAGACCCTCTCTCTCTGTGAAAGCTGACAGTATTCGCATGCTTAATTTTGACGGTCAAACAAGTTATCATTGACTGCCTTTAAGGCAGGAGGCAGTCGCATCCACTGATGCATGCTAACTGCATGCTCGACTAAGACAGATGCATATGGACCAATCGACGTCCTGCATAATCCTGTTCTTTTGCCCTACAAGTAAAAAAAATAGTTTGCTAATAATACTAATAATAACACTAGATAAATAGCCATCTAGGACTAATTAATGAGAGAAAACATATATCATCATCAGGGAGATCATGCATGCGATGTGGAAGCCTCAAAAGTTCAAGGCGATCTACTTGCTAGCGACGTTGTACGTGATGACGCTGACTTTGCCGTCGGCGGCGAGCGTCTACTGGGCGTTCGGCGACCTACTACTCGACCACTCGAACGCTTTAGCTCTGCTGCCGCGGACGGGGTGGAGAGATGCGGCGGTGGTGCTGATGCTGGTGCACCAGTTCATCACGTTCGGGTTCGCGTGCACGCCGCTCTACTTCGTGTGGGAGAAGCTGGTGGGGCTCCACGACTGCCGGAGTTTGTGCAAGCGGGCGGCGGCGCGGCTCCCCGTGGTGGTGCCCATCTGGTTCCTCGCCATCATCTTCCCCTTCTTCGGGCCCATCAACTCCACCGTCGGCTCCCTCCTCGTCAGCTTCACCGTCTACGTCATTCCCTCCCTCGCCCACATGCTTACCTTCCGCTCCGCCGCCGCCCGGGAGGTAATTTTTTCCCCTTTTTTTACAAAAAATAAAATCTTCAGCCTTTTCTATTCTTTTTCTTTTGGTTTGCGTTTAACCCCTTGGAAAAAAATTATTATTGCATTATTTTTTCTTAGAAGATAGAGAGTAATGAGAGGAACTCACATTACTCACTAAATTTTATTCAGAACAAATGAAAAAAAAAAAGTATGCAGTCTGCATAAATTACATCGTAGAAGAAGAAGAAAAGAAAGCAGATAATAAGTTACAGAATGAGAATTTATAACATCAATGCAGGATCAAGATAAGTGAAAAAACCCACCCCGGCAGACAACTGGGGCGTACGCAATAGATCTGACCACATTAAATATAGTAAACAAATGGATTTGACTGTCTCCAGAGTAACATGCCCCTTATGCTTTTCTGGGGAGAGCAACTTGTTCCTCATGCTAATTTGTAGTTTTGTACGAAAATAAATATTTTAAAAGGCAAATTTCTGTAGCTATATTTCATGCCTACATTGTTGCATCATTCGTACTAGAGTGATTGATGCAGTACAATATGAATATTAGTGGTGAAATCAATTAATTAATAATACCTGTATTAACCTTGGACTAAAATGCATGCAACATGCAAGAAAATCACATTTCAAGAACGAATTTCGAATTTAATAGATTACTTTATATATATATATTATATATATATATATATATATATATATATATATATATATATATATATATATATATATATATATATATATATATATATATATATATATATATATCAGATAATCAATCGAATCAATAGCTTTCAGCCATGGCAATAAGCAAGTATCCCAAATCCGAGGAGTTCATAAGTACGTAGTCGTTGCGATAAATATTGCTAGCTAAACACTAACACGTCTTTTGTTGCGCTTTGCAGAACGCGGTGGAGCCACCGCCGAGGTTCGTCGGGAGGTGGATTGGCACGTACACAATCAACTCATTTGTGGTGGGTTGGGTGCTGGTGGTGGGATTCGGGTTCGGGGGTTGGGCTAGCATGGCCAACTTCATCCACCAGATTGACACTTTTGGTCTCTTCACCAAATGCTACCAATGTCCCCAACTCCCACCACCACCACCACCACCACCATATGGTCTTCCGCTTCCTACCAGCACTCAGGCTCCTTCCACTGCTCCATTCCCCACTAATGTTCATAACCACACCATTCCAACCATATCTAGCAGCATGTCTCCCTCTCCCTCTCCATCGCCTTCTTATATTGTCCACCACCATCTTGGCCCATGAGCTTACCAATGTGAAATGAGACCAAGGTATGGCCTTTGAACTACTAGGCTAAGCCGTGAAAAAGAGGAAGGCAGGAAGAGGCAAGTAGTTCCATGTAGGCAAGTTGTCCCATGGTCGTTTGGTAGAGAGAAGGTGAGAGAACAAACGCTGCCAATGTTTCAGTACTTCTTGTTCTTTTTCTTTCTGGGGTCAATTCAGGAATGTGAGTTGAATGGAATTATCAATGCGATGTGGCAGCAACAGTTGCATCTAACTTTATCTTCTACTCATGCTCTCTCTCTCTCTCTCGTTGCTGCATGATTGCTTTACTTCATTGCTAGCTAAGAGGAGAGCACTGCCATTTCTTGGTTCTTGGAAGCTTTATTCCTTACCGATACCAAGCAACGCAGTTTTAGACAGTGATACATTCTGATTTTAAGGGAAAAGAGTCTGATGAGTACTGAGGGGAAAAAAAAAAAACACACATTGTTGCAGATCTAACTATATATTCCAAATGCGCCAAAAGATGGTAGCTGGTTTAGATTGTCTAAAACCTGCCCCTTACGGGTTGCAAGCATATATTCATCATGAAACTCTAGTGGAAAAAATTAATGTTGCAGTGCTATATTCAAGTGCTCACGATTAGATGACTATCATCAACGGGTGGATTCTTGGTGATCTTGGAGAAGAAACATGCAAATAGGGGTATAATGTTACATTAAGAGGTGACACTGTTCATCTGACAGTAAACAACACTATATATGCTCCGTCCGCAGTGTTCTGCGAAGTCCCAACAAAACCATAATTAATATCCGTCTTAATTTCATTAGCTAATCTTCGCATTTAGGTAATGCCTTGTCACTCTAGATACTTAATGTGGTACCTGATTCTTGGCCCTATATCAACTAGAGAACATCGGACAAATGGGGTAAAAAACAGCAACTTTGTGGGAAAGTTGTCTCCTCTAAAAATGCAAGACCAAGAGGAAGAATTTGTCCTTTGCTATTGCAGTGTAGTTGAGAGAACCAGGAAGGGAAATGACATATGGCATGGCCATTACTTATTTACTTTGGACTAGATAAAGCCATTGCTTTATCCATGGATTGGCATACATCATACACTGGAACTATCAATAAAAAGAAGAGATACTTTGCAGCCTTCTTTTGCTTAGCTTTCTTTCACTTTTAGAGTAACAGGTAGGATACGAGATAATTTGCACCATGCATCCCTCTCTTCAGCTACGAAATATGGGTCAATGGAGAAGCTAAACATATTATAACTATCTTACTTCCAAAAAAAAAAAAGAAAAAAACACACTATCAGAACCAGAAGCATCAATAAGTTTGTTAGTTTCCTGATCTCAGAATTTGTAAATTATCTATCAAGCAAGCCCATAATTATCAAATTTCATTCCAACTATTTGATAAATTCTTATTTCTATCAAAGGCCACATGTGAATTATCTGATCTGACAAACATAATAGTTTGTTGGATGTTGACAAGCATAATAAAAAGAAGTGAATCTTTGCAGCCTTCTTTTTCTTAGGGTTCTTCCACTTTTAGAGTGGCAAGTAGGTCCAAGATACTTTGTTCGATGCATCTCTCTCTCTCTTTCCAGCAACAAAATATGGGTCAACAGAGAAGCTAAACATAATACGACTCGGTACGAGGTTAAGAATTAATAGGTTCGTTGCTTTTCTGATCTCAATATTTGTAAATTATCTATTAAACAACCATAATTATCCAAGTTTGTCCCAACCATTTGATAAATCCTTATTCCTAGCGAAGGCTGCATGTACATTATCTGATATGACAAACATAGTAGTCTGTTGGACCTTGAGCAACAAACACCAAGCATCACCAGAGGACTATCAGAAACTAACCCAGGTTGTTTCATGTAAATAGGGTATTTTGGGGGGTCTATTACCATTGAAGTTTTTAAAAAAAGAGCTGAAAACCAGGTTATTTAGTGATTTTAAGTAAATCCAAGTAAAGATAACAGATGACCTTATACTTTGACACTATTGATGTAATCAAAGAATTGAATAAAATGATTTATTACAAGCACAACTTTTGTGACAACAACAACTCACAGAATATCCACATATCCCACACAGAAACAAGGATTCTTCCAAGACAATTTTTGGGAATTAGGTCCAGATGATTTTGTAATTGTATAGTAGAAGTCCAGATATTGATAACTTCTAACCAATATCCAGGTATTGTTTCACAGAGAAGCCTAACTATAGGAGTAATTTAAAGATTCTAACCAATAATTTCTTTTGGTATCGGTAGCTGCAAACTGATGATTTCTAAAAAACTAGTTTGATTTGGGATTGTCCTCACCCCAAATACACATCAACACCATAATGTCGCATTTTCGTCACTTCTCTCCATAATAAAAATCTGATTGGAGGCAAAGACAGGAAATTCAGGAGCAATGATGATAAAAATTCACCAGCTTCCAAAAGAAGGATGTTAAAACTTAGAAACATAAAATTTGATTAAAGAACATAAGATAGAAAACAAGAACTAATGAGCTAAGATGTTACCTAGAATGTTTCCAAAGGCTGCAAGAAAGCAGGGACGTGCCAAGCAGTCAAATACTATGATGCGTATTTCCCATCAAGACAGCACGGATATCCATTGGAAACAGAGCAGCTGAATGGAGGTAAGAGACCCAGGCGCTTGAGAATTTCAAGTACCTACAGCCTGCAAGACACAACCATAGATTTATTAGGCAGTGTTAGACAGATATAAACTCTGAGTTGAGAGGGAAAGTGGATGAAAACAGTATCCATGTCACTGGTATATATATAAGAGAGAGTTTCATGACAGTCATCTACCAACTCTCTTACAGGAAAAACACTAAGGATCATTGTGCATGAGGAAATCCTCTCTTTGTATTTCCACGTAGAACACCATTTCTTCAGCTGCTCCTTGCAGAAAATTAGCAGCGAAACTATAACGGGAGCCGAGGTTCATTACATGATATTGAATTCAGCTAGAATTACAATTTTAAAATTCCTCCTGAATAAAATTTAAGAGGCCAGAATAATACAGTTGCCTCACAAGAAGCTAGCATAAAACACAAAAGAGGATTGCCCATCTACATACGAGTAGAGTATAGGATAGGAGTAGGCTCCATGGAGGAGAAACACAGCATACACAAATGCACGTACGTCCACATTCCACTGCTCTGCCCTCTTCAAGTTCCTTCTGTATTCCGACCAGTCAATACCTGCAAATTTAGCAACAGAATTAAGAAAATTAGTATGCATAACATATGACTTTCCCCCCTCAATTTGTCACACATACCAAAGATACCATAATGTTATCAATACCAAACATATATACATAGGTATTACCATGTCATACGAGTTTGTATGTACATTTCTTCTCCCATCTCATTCGTTTGCTCTCTACCGACAGCAAAGTCGACCCTAAAATTATTTGGTGCCTTCTCTTTCATCTTCTCAAATTCCTACACATTGCAAGAGTGTGAGGTGTTAAAATCACCACTTGTCCTAAAAAGCTTAAACTAATAGGATAAAGTAGATTTATTTATATATTTTATATTTTCTTTTGCTCTCCCTCATATGTTGGCTAGAGTTTTTTTTAATGGGTGAGCCCAACATGTGAAATTTTTAATAATGAGATTAAAGAGTGCGAAAACATGGTTCGAACTCAAGACCTCTCCTCTGATATCATGTTAAAATCACCACATGAGGTCCATTAAGAACATAAATATAAGCAGTAGCTGATTATGAGATTTAATGACCAAAAGAAACATAAAGGAATTTGGAATACAATGATTATTTCTTTTTTAGAATTGTAAATACATAATGATAAGCCTACCTCTTCATACAGCAATGAGGTGCTTGTAGGAACTCCCAAGAAGAGCCATGCTGGTCCATTGAGCTGCATAAGAATTTCAATAAATCAATCTTGCTCATCCCATGACGAATTATTTGAAACACCATAAGCAAGTAATGGAGCATGGGTAGCAAGCAATCCAAACTGCGATTTTCTAATAGTTTAGTCACACGCATGACATAATTCATCTAGAGCCTTTTTTAGGCTTATAATTCATTTACAATTACGAGACATTTACTATAGCGGATGACATCAATCTCCCATGTAGATTAAATTTCAGAAGTAAATTGCCACTAATATTATCCAATGGCTTGCCTAATAAGTTGCATTTATAAGACCACTTCACTTCTTGTTATGCAAAGCCTGACTTGAGCAAATTCTTCTAAGCATTCGCTGTCGCATTCATTGCCTCGCAGTCATCATGCTTCTCAAAGAACATTTTCCACAAGAAGGAGCGGAAGGGTGCAATCCCAGTTCCAGTTGCAGGCTGCAGCCTGCAAGGCCATCGGTAAGCCCTACAAAATCTATTTAATGGGCCAATGGATTAAAATACGATGCAGAACTCAACATCTCCAAGTGCTAACAAGAATAAAGCAAGGTCACCAGATTGCCATTATAATATTTGCATGGGGCTCCTTAGGCATAAGCATTTCTTTCCCAACCCGGTCCTGTAAGCTTGACTTCAGCACCAGGATTCATGTCACCTTAAATACAACAGCATAACATGAGTGGAATATGATCAGTCAATCAAGAAAACAATAAAACATTGGGTTGGTCAAAATTATGACAACAGGAGTAGGGGAGTTAAAGTACCCATATAATAAATTTGAGCAGACTCCTTTCACTATTTCTCCTTGCTCATTGGTATAAACAAGCCGCTTTACACACAGAGAAACCTGTAAAGAATATACTTGCATCTCGAACTAATTGTAGTGATGACACAAACATAGCTATTAGCTTATAACTCAGACCAATTAAATTAAACATCACACAAAACACATTTCCTTCAAAATTAATCATCAAGCAGACCCATGAAATCATGAATTACAAATTTCGAAAGGGCACATCCTAAAACATTGACAGCGAATACTCATGGCCAATGGGACTTTGGTCCGCTTGTTGGCACCTCTCTCCTCAGCGCTTGTGCTGGAAGAGTTCTGATTGTAGCTTGGAAGTGTACGTTGTTCTTAAAAAAAGGGAAAAAAAAGAGGTAATGATTAGGGAAAGAATGGTGGCTTAGAAAGTCATGAATTGGAACTACTTAGACAAATAATTTCTTATCATTGTTGATCAAACCTAGAAGAAAGATCATCTAAAATTAGTAGTTGCAAGTACCTGATGAAGCTACTGCAGCAAATTAATTTATGCAATTGATCACTGGGATCCTACACAGATTGCACAGGGAGTTGGAAACTACTTCTAAGCAAATTGATATTGCTAGGCAATCTAACAGCACCACAGCCAGTCCGAAGTCTGGATAATTAAGAAAGGTGAAAGGTTGATGTCAGGTTGACGACCAATCATAAAAATATGTCAATAATTATAAAATAGATTCTAATTTGATGCACGTGAATTTTAGGGCATCCATTGTTTTATGTAGCAAGCTATAAGTTGACCCAATTGTGGTGAGAAACGTGGATGATTGGACATGCCTCATGAACTAACACATTGTGGGACTTGGCATTATGTAGTAGAATAGAAAAATTATCGAAAATTGATCCCAAAATGAAACAGAAAAGAAGGATTAATAGCTAGTTTTGGTAAAAGCACTAATATTGCACCAATGGAAACTGCCTAATTCCTGAAATTGGGGGTTACTCTCAGTTTGCTCTTGACCAAAACCGATCCACATTAGGCTATGCTCATATCTGAGCTTTGGGCCTTGAGCTAAAAGGCTAAAGGGCTATTGGGCTTGGCCTGTTTAGACTCTACCCCATTTTTCGTTTTCAATTAGCCAGTCTTAAAAAGTCTCTTGAAGTAGTGTAAGCATAGTCGAAAGAGAGCAGATGACCGTCTTCTCAAAGAAATCAATGAAGCAGCAATACAGCTGTTGGCTGCGGAGGAACACCGTCATTTTCGCTACACACATAAACTTGATAGAGATAACCTGTAGCTCCAGAAGAGAAAACAAATATAATTTTTTTTTAATAATCTAAGAAGTTTGGTTTCCAAGACAGGTTTGGAGTCCGTATAATATGAGGCCACAGACCCCATGCCTTTTGTAGTCCTAGCTAACTACTTAAAGTAATATTAAATTTCTAGTCTCACACAACTAGAACTTCACTATGAGCCACCAACTTGTGCCACCAGTTCACAGTGCTGCACGCCACATTGAGGAAAGGAAAACAAAGAAAACTAGTATATCAAATCCAGGAGTCATGTATGGAAATTTTGAAAACTTTACAACCTGGACACCCGATTTATTCTCTGTGATAAACTTCGAATCTAGCTAGTATAACTGTTAATGGGCTATCATTAGCCTGACTATTTTGTTGACCTTTTGATTCTTTATTTTGTATTTTTCTACTAGCTAGATTTTTCTTAAATTTTGTCCAATTTTCTTCTCCCAGCTATCTAATTTCTTTCTAGATAGCATAAGGCCTTGCAACTGGATTCCTGAGGCTTGTGGCTATCGCAGCGACGCTCAGCGGGTGGAGATTGCCGTATCCTGGGAGAACCTGGTCGATTAAGCTCGTGCAATAGAGCGCACTGTTCCTTTTTTTAATCGCAATGCCTTGAGCATGCTCCACCTTTATTTCCCTCTATTTTGTTTTTTTGTTTTTTTTTCCTTCTTTAGGTTGGGGTGCGGGGGTGTAAAAAGGAAGAACTCTGCGTAAATGGCCTCAATGAAACCGCATATAAGGAAGTCTCATACAATCAATTTGTAATAACAAAGCCAGCTCAGGATGAACATCATCATTTGGATAAATATCATAATTAGAATCTCTACTTGCCAGCCAATTTGCCGCGGAGTTAGACTCTCTAAAATCATGATTAGCAGCAAATAAATCCAAAATTGCAAAAGGATGGCGGACATCAATAAGAAGAGGGCTGGATGATGTAAAAGAAGACTTCATAATAATTCAATTAATGATAACTTTGGAGTCACATTCAAGCAAAATTCTTGTGCACTATAAGTGACGATTGCAATGATATGCCCTTTCCATGCAGCTCTTAGCTACAGATGTAGCTGCAAATCGCCTAGTACAAGCATTAGATGAGACGGCCATAATGATCTCGAATAAGAAATCCAGCAGTATCTTAATTATCTCTAACAAGGCCATCAAAGTTGCGTTGATTTTCAAAGTTCCAAGAGGTGGAGGCCGGTACCCGATGAACTTCTTGTAATGGAGAAGAAGAATTGCTAGAGCTGCAGGTTTCTCAGTACCTCGAACGATTGAAGCAAGGAGCAAAAAATTCTTCCTCATATTCAAAAGCCAAATGAATGGATTGATGGACAATCAATCTTGGATTTGAGGTAGCTTTCAACAGCGGGATTAGAGTCGTCTACGTCATGCTCATATGCATTGCACCTGCGGAACAGTAGCTGATCATTGCAAAGTCTCGATTTGTTCTGCCAGCCAATGCAATTTTCTTCATCACTGCTATTTTGGTACAGAGTTCAGAACGAAACATGATCTGGATTTTCAGTAGTTCAGAAATCCTTTAAATAAGATTGCATCGACGTCACTGCTGTCTGTTGTCCTTTACACTGGTGCATTAGCAGCAACGCGACATGATGACAGTCCTGTGTCCCCATAAACGACGTCCCAAGGTCACAAAGTTTCCTGCCGTCTGGTGCCAGTGGGTCCTTCATGCGCTCTTCTTTGGAGCCTAGCGCTTAAGATTCTTGTCCCATTGGCCGTCTCTTGCAGTCCTGCGATGATCACCGGCCATGCCCCCAAAGCGACGACAGTCGGCAGCGCATGAAATGCTGGCCAACTTGCACCGATGGGATGCACACGTGCGTCGGCAGGAAAATCTAGCGACCGCATAAAGGACAAGAAGGGCTTGAGAAGCCATTTGCTATGCTTTTATTTGAGCCTCGTTAATATAACTGAGAGTCCTTCAGCGATCAGTGACGCTTTCGGTGCTGGCGATGACAGCGTGCCGAGTACGCCCGGAGCCGGATTGTTTTCTCCGTTTTTCTAGATGGATTTTACTGCTCTTCTCCACTTGGTTACAGCTGATGGGCTGCAGGCGACTTTTCAAATGTTGTGTATTCCTTTTCGGCTTTTATTAAATGTCGCGCATGACCTTATTCTTTTTTATATTTTCACGAAGTTCATAAATTTTTTTTTTTTTTGATGAAAAAGGAGAGAGAGAGAGAGAGAGGGGTAGTGGTCGTCATCTAAAGTTTAGTCAAAAAGAAAGAAAGATTTACAAGAAAAAATAGGGGAGAATGTACGGAAGAAGAAACATGGAAGACACAGAACTTACTAGAACAGCTCAATATAGTAGTGCATTTATCGAGACTTCAAATGATCTCAATTCATGAATCGAGATATCCTTGGTCTTATAGTTCCATATGATACTGGCCTAGGTTTAGGGGAGACTTCTACGAGCCTTACAAATGTGATTATAGTATAGAATTATGGAAACCACTCACAAGCAGCAACTACGCAAGAAGTTCTAACCATTTTCTCATCGAAACATGGCTTCTGTGGCCGCCGAGAATCGGCCCGACCAAGCATCGAGCTGGCTGAGCTGCTAGAGTGCTCAGATAATTGGCAGTTCAAATCGCAGAGATTGGTTGAAGATCACGAAGTGCCTCTAAGGCGGCGAGTTGATGGTCATTATGCTCGGATGACAATGGTTATGATGCTGGCACTTCCGAGACGGTGCTGGTAAGAGAAGATCGTGCTCTGATCTTGGCTCCGACGTCAGATCCGACATTAGGTAGTAAAGACGAAGAAGTCGTTTTGCTGGAAGATTATCCGACGGGAGACCCTCTGATAACTAAATCAAACGGATTCTCAGAGAACAACGAAAGTGTTGTGAGAACAATAAAGCGTCAGCATAGGGGCATAAGAAGGCTCGAGAGCACTCATTTGGAGGGTCCCCTCTGGAATGGTTTATACAGAGGAGAGTTGACGTCTGTCGTTGAGGAATTTTGGTGTGCAGATCCATCGTTTTTGGTAGCCTATCACACGTCCCGACATCTCGCCCACGTGATTATGAATCGCTAGTGATCATAACCAAGATGTCGCCTACTAGGGAAAGAATTTAAAATTTAAAGGACTCTTTATGCATATCTGGATCAGTCATGTAGCGGACTGTGACTGATTGATTGGAGACTTCGTGGCAATCTCTAATTGGTCAATATGCTACCCTGGTTGTTGTTGGTTCGAAGGCGTATCATTTGTTTACTACATTTGAGGCTGAGCTAACTTGTTGGCTCAGGCGATATAAGTAGACTTGCCGAGCTGAGCTAAGCAGTGAAGTCTAGAGGTGATTGGGCACATTGATATGTGCCCACCATGCCTCTTGATTATTAGATCATGGTTGCACAGAATTTGGCATCAATATTAGATCCAATACAAAGAATTCGTTACGATAACTCACAAAAAAGTCAATAAGAACCGGTCAGTCTTTTTGGCAACAAATGTTAGGTGAGGAATAAAGAAAGAAGATGACGACGGAGATAAAGCCCCAGTTACAAAATAATATATGATCGGCTCGATACACTTTCAAAAGATATCCAATGGCCAATTAGAAGCATTGGCCATGCGTGAAAAATCCTACTGAAAAGTCAAGATTCTGACAACCAATTGTAGCTTTACATGATGTCCAAATTCGAGCTACAGCCTGCAGAATCTCAAGCATGGAGAAACACACGTTTTCAAAGCATTTCCTAACAATTAAAACCCCTCAATTCGATGTTGCAGCATCAGTAGAAGCTGCTGGCTCCTGTTTAATCTTGGGTTTCGGTCCTTCTTGTGCCAAGAAGATAAAAAGAAAAATAACCTACAATTTCAAATAAATTTAGAAGATTTAAATTACTGATTTAATGGAGCAGACAGGAAGGATATTGGATAGGTTTGGGTTGAGGCAGATGCAAGAACCATTGTCGGATTCCTTATGCGATCGTTTGAATGGCCTGGCAAAACGAGTTGGGTGATATGTTTGGAAAAAACGAACAAATATAAATAATTTAAATAAAACTAAAAATAAAGTTTCTTTCGTAGATTAGCTCACGAAATATTTTGTATTTACATGTTAGTTCCTGTCTTTTCCATATTTATATAATTATATTACAAGACCTGAAATCTTGTAACTTAATGGTTATACATGCTTTACGTTAAGCTAACTAGCGAGAATAAAATATTCTACCTTTTTTTAAAGTATTATTTTTTTTTTATTTTCTGGATATTTTTGTTTTTGATTCTTCAACTTAACGAACCTTTTAACTCTCAATGGCCAAGCCTCGGACGACAAGACGGCAGCATTAGAGGGAAAAGACTAAGTTTTGATTTTTATTTGCTATTAAAATGAGGATATTTTTGGTTTTCATAATCCTGGTTAATCTTAACCTAGATTCAATCAGCCAACGCTAGTGCAAGAAGTGATCCGTATAAACAGAAAATATTATAAAATATATATATTAGGCGATGATAGAACGCTCACAGCAGACAAATCCACTTCATCTATCCAGCTCGGCTTACAAAATTCCTTAAATCGGAACAAGCATTTACGGGTCATCCCTACAGCAGCCGCGCAAATCACAGTAGAGGTGTACGCGACCGATTGAAACGGTAACAAGAACTTGGACGGAAAAGTTTGATGTATCTACACCGAGCAACCCTCTGGTTTTGGATTGCCAAGAAGAAATCTCGCCCTGCATCAATGTCGTCGATCATCGAGATCCTCTTGACTGATAGAGCTCCATCCGACCTCTGGCCTCCGGTAAGGAGGAGTCCACCCTGGAGTCCTGCACCAAGTGCCCCTGCTTCGAAGCCCAGGCGAGGACCGCAGGGACCCCTGCCTGTGCGAGATCCTCACTCTCCGGTACGTTGAGGGAGATGTAACACAAGAGAATCAACGCCTCCGTCTGGAGCTGCTCCCCAAAATACACCAGCTGGACGAGGTGCTTTGCCCCTCCGGCTTCGATGATGGCCTTGGAATGCTCGACGCGAAGGAAATTCTCCTTGCACACGAACTTGGTCAGGGCAATCACCGCCTCCCTCGACACGATGGCTTCCCTCTCGTCCAGCAGCCGCACCAGAGGCCCGATGATCCGCGTCTCCGTCGCCCGGAAGGTCTTCGACAGGCAGCCGAGAGCGGTGATGCTGGGAATCAGAAGATCGTCGAAGACGCCCTTGTCGGCGATCCGGAGGAGCTGGTCGACGACCGCCTTGGCGGCAGGCGAGGTGGGCTTGAAGGCGGAGTGGCGGAGGTCGGGGTTGTGCTCGGCGACGCGGGCGATCTCCATGATGGACATGGCAGAGTAGTAGCGCACGTCGCCGGAGCCCTTCTCGAGGAGGACGGCGAAGCAGAGGAGGGCGCGGGACTCGGTGATGCTCTTGCAGATGGAAGGGTTGTTCTTGGCCAACTGCCACAGCGCCATGGCCGCCATGGCCTTCATCTCGGCCTTGGTGGCCGGGTCCTCCGCCTCCCTCCCCTTGGTCCCGAACCCGGAGGACACGTGGGGCTTCCAGGAAGGGACGGCGCCGTTGGCAGTTGCGGCGGCGTGTTTGGAGGATTTGGCGGAGGCTATGGTGGATTGGATCACGGAATGGATCTGGGACTGCGCATTGGGCTTCGGGAAGGGGTTGCTGCTTCTGTCTTCCGGTTTGGTGGTGTAGGAATTGGGGGGTTTGTTGTTGGGGGTGGTGGCGAGGACGACGGAGTGGATGGACGTGGCCTTGGAGGAGGGGATGATGGAGTACCTGCTGTGCTCCTCAACGGTCTCGAAGGCGAGGTGGCCGACAAGGAGGCGGATGACGTTGTTCTGGGCGAAGAGGTCCTGGCAAGCGGGGTGGTTGGCGGCGAGCTCGGCGACGGCCCAGGCGGCGGCCGCCTGGGCTCTCATCGGCCCCCCGTCCTTGAGGAGCTTGGTGAGGGCGGAGCAGACGCCGGCGTGCAGCATGCTGTTGACGCCCTCCGGGTCGCGGCCGAGGAGGCCGAGGGCGCGGGCGGCGTTCTCCTGGCCGTCGGCCAGGCCCTCCTTGACGAGGCGAAGGAGGTACCCCACGCCGTCCTCCTGGATGATGAGCTTGGCGTAGTGGAGGTTGTCGCGGGCCAGGGAGGCGAGGGCGGCGGCCGAGTCGGATCGGGCGTCGAGAGAGCCCGTGTGGAGGGTGGCGATGTGGCCCCAGATGAGGAAGAGGATGGGCTCGTTCTGGGCGATGGGCGGCAGCCCGTTGAGCTGGTCGTCGTCGGCCGCGGCGGTGGAGACGCAGAGGAGCCACGAGACGTCGGCGATGGAGTTGTCGAGCTGGGTTGACATCTTGGCGAAGGCGGTGGTAGGGATGATGGCGAAGACGCGGCGCATCAAGCCGTGGGCTCGGCACTTGGACGCCAGGGCCAGCGCCTTCTCCAGGACCAGCTCGGTGTCCAGCATGATGCGGTGGGCGGGACGCTCGTAGAGATCCGCCCGCGCGGCCTGCCGGAGGAGGGCCGCCAGCCTCTCGGTCTTGGCCTTGAGCTCCAGGCACTCCTGCCGGGACGTGGGCGCATCGCCTGCCAGCTTGATCACCTGATCCGCCAGCTGGATCAGCTTCGCCAGGATCTGCATCACCCCGTCCCCCATCATCGCATCTCCACCTCCGCCCTCCTAATTCCCCACCACCACTTGTTGATCCGCCGATGTGGGGCTAAATCGAGGACCTAATTAGTTTTACCCTTCTCTTGATCTTTGGGGAGGTCACGATGGGATCTTTTCTCCTGCTCTTGTTCTGTTATCCCGAGAGGAGAGGAAGGGAGAAGGGCAACGGGTCAAACGCGTCTTTTATCATTCAACCGATTTTATTTATTTCTTTTATCGACATCTTTGGAATGGAAAAAGAGAGGCGGAATCCGCTATTCCGCTGTCCAGCCATTACTGCCGGGGCGATTGGAGAGCCACCTCTGACAGGGGGTCGACTTCGGGTCATCTCCAGTTCGCGACGGTCATCACCAAGAACCGGGTTCTCCAAGTCATCCAGCCGCCCCCGGAGAGCCCCAAAATCGAGCCGGCACCGGTTCATCAATGTCCATGCGAATGTGTGGAATTCTATTTAGGCATTCTCTTGTTATATGAGTGGCTCTAGCTTTTTTCAAGATCTTTCGCTCCGGACTCCCGAGACGCCCATTCAGAGCTACAACATTTGCAGGTGAAAAGAAAAAAAAAAATAGAAAAAATAAATCATCCTCACTCCCGCCTCTTTTTCTTCTTTTCTTTTTCTCTTTCTTTCTATCGATCCTTTTCATCCCCGTTAGAGAGGATTGACCGACATATAAAAATGAAATGGGGCGTTCATGCAACTCTCCATGTAAGAAGGAAACCATAGTTAAATAATAATAATCGTTACTCACATCTTGCATTAGAAAAAAAAAAGAAAAACCTTATCCGTTGCAACAAACTATCAGAGCCCAAACAATTTTTTCTCTTGGAGAAGAAATGGAACATAATAGTTGCAGCTTCCCTCTAGTTACATATCTAAATAGAACACTGCGATAAGAGATGGAGTGAGATACAACTATATAACCAAGTCCATCTATATGCATGCGTCTGGACTATGCGAGAATTCATATGTGCCAAGAATTCTCGTGCAAGAATAGTAGTTTAATGCGTCTGGACTCTGGATGCGCGGTCCTGATCGTGCAAGAATTCTCGTGATCAGCGGTCCCAAGCTTCCTCATGCGCCGGTGGATGGAAAACGGACGAACTCAGCTTGGTGGCTGTGCCCCTAAAGGTGCTCGCGTGCAGTCAACCCAAGGTCCCTAACTCTTGGATGGGGCAAAAAAGTAAAAAAAACCTTGTTGACGGTAAAAAAAAACCTTGTTGACTCCCTAAGAGGGCCTAGCGCGACTGGACTGCGCTTACTTCAATATTGGTGTGGCATTTGGGGCCTTTTCTGGAACACTTGGGGACTCCAAGGGATGGGCGATTGGAGCACAAGAGCAACAACAGAGGCCATAGCACAAGAGCAACAAGATCGGCCAAGAGGGCATCTGGCAGTAAGGATTGGCCACTCCCGAGAGTGACCGATCCCGAGAGTGGCCAAGACCAATCCCTCATGGTTGATGATGGCACAGGCTCCACCCCAGCAGCCGGCGTGGACTAACCACAAGATATCAGAGAAACTCAAGATCCTCCAACGACACTTCATAGAGATCCTCGAGCTGCCATCGGAATGGGTGGAGAAGTCCAGAAGAGCATAGCAGTTCAACGACGATGATAGTACGCAGCCTAGGGCAACGAGTCCCGGCAAAATGGGTTGCTCAGGAGCTACATCTCAAGGGCAAGCTGGACGACAATATGGAGGTGTCCCAATAAGCAGAGGAACACCACACTTGCCGCTTCAAGAATGAAGGCGACCGAAACTCGACGCTGGCCAATGGTCTGTGGTTGGTGGCAGGCCAGCTACTGACTATGGAGAAATGGATGTCGAACTTCGTTTCAGGCATCAACTCGGTGAATGGTGGTGCAGATTGAGCTCCGATGTCTCCCTCTGGAGTATTGGGACAGGGACTCGATCCTAGACATCGCGTCGGTGACTGGTCGGCCGCTGGCCTTGGATGCTTCACTGACCAACTTCAGAAGCTCGGCTATGCTATGGTCAAAGTGGACACCAGTAGCATAAACCCCCTCAAATCTAGCATCTTCATTATGGGGTAGACGCACAAGTTCTAGTAGGCCTTCGTCTACGAAAACCTGTCGGTGTTTTGTAACGTTCGTGCCTGAATCGGCCGTGGAAGGTGAGTGTCGGCATTCCTCCCCCATGTCGGCTTCGATGAAGAAAGGAGCTAGGGTTTCTCTGGCGCCCATGGTTGTGGAGACCCCTACGAAGACATTGAGTCTACCAAAGCTGGATGGGGGTTGACCGCGACTGCCGTCCAGTCTTCGATTCCTGGTTGACCACCAATCGAATCCGGCAGCCGAGGGCAGCCAATATAGAGGTCTAGCCGAGGAAGATGATCAATTCCACCCTCAAGACCTACATAATATGGTCAGTAGGAGGACGACTCGACGAATTGATGGAGGTTGGGTCTAGAGGATGTGCATCCACTCCCATGTTGTCTTGTTCATCTAGAAGGTGGCATGGGGATGTTTAGCGACCATGAGTGTGTTGGCCAAAAGAGGAGTGAGAATCACTACAGCTTGCAAGGGATGCCCTGATGTGGAAGAGTCTATCATCCATATTGTTTTTGGATGTCCATGGGTGGCCCAGATTTGGAGGTGCGCTCTAGCTTCATCTAGCATGCCGCAGTTTGTGTCATCGACAGAGAACTTTTTAGGCCATCTAAAGGAGTCCCTATAGAGTGGGTATCAAATATGCCTATACGACCTTTCATATTTGGCTTGACAGAAATACCTAGATCTTTGAGAATAGAAGGATGTATCCGAGGATAGTGATGAACAGGGTACTACTTCATGCTGTTGAGATCACTAGGACTACTGCGGTAGTTTCATTTAGAATGGCTAAGGATATTTGGAACTCCCACTCAGTTTTTACAACGACCAGGATTGCTTTTGTTTTCTAAGAGCCTCTACCTCCTAGTTTTCTTAAAGTGAACTTTAACGATAGTGCGTCCGAGGGTGGAGGCAGAGGAGGAGTGGGCTTTATGATTAGAAGTCATGACTTCAGACTCGTCATAGCTGGAGGACGACATATATTCGACATGACTATCATCGGAGTACAATTGAGAGCTACATAGGAGGCAACCTATGCAAGGGTTATTCTGGGTGCGGACAACAGCTATGTTGAAGGGGATTCTATTACGGTGATCGAATGGATTCAATACTAGCATAAATATGACAACGAGCAACTGCTGCTTTGGAACATACACAGGCTTTTAAAAAAATGTGGCTCTTTTTGGGCCATTTATATCTACTGGAAGGCAAATAGCACTGCTGACTAGATCACCTTCGTTGTTGTACAACACTCACGAAGGATCTTTGAGAGAATCACTGATTAATTCTATTTTTTCTTCATTTTTTTAATTATTTTATTAGCTATATTCATATACGACTCATGTGAGTCGTCGTTGTATATATAAAAAAAAAATATTGTCACATGTTATGTATATCGGTTACCGAACCCTTGGGTACCAATCACCACGGCAAAAAGCGAGGCCTAAGTCAAAGTTGAAGCCGTAGAAGCAAACGGAGTCTTCTCATCCGTCCCTCTCAGCACCATGCTGGCACCCTCTCATCCCTATTATTTTTACCTTTTTTCTATCTTTCTATCCATGTGCTTCGCCGTCGTGTAGTGGCCACATAACAGATAGACCGACACTAAGTCTGCCCCGATTTGGACGGACTAAGTCTCCCCCGATTTGGACGGCTATGCTCTAGAAGCTTAGCTGATAGAAATTAGAGTGGACTCATTATAAATCCATTCATATAGCGTACCCATTTCTTAAAAAAAAATTGCAACCACTCGGTCACAATATACATAATTACCTAGATCCTCTACCGTGGCTTTGCAAACACCGCATATTTTTGGATGACCGTTATCAAAAGATGGACCGCTATCAAATAATATACACCAAAAACAATGTACGGTGCCGTGCCGGGCCACAGCCATTCCGTCTCGAAGGAGCAAAGCCAAAAGTCACCCCACCCGACACAACCGGAGCCAATGGGTCTCCACTAGCTTTGAAGTCCCATGCACGCCGAGAGCGATGGGGGCCCGGAAACCCATTGGATAGGCCATGAATTGAATTGGTAAGCACTTTTGTCATCGTTGCAAGACTCGTTCCAAAGGCTCTTTATTGCGCAGGGCAATTTCTCCCTGCCTGTTGACTTGGCATTCACAAAGGAAGCTCCAATGCTCCCCACCGTTCTCTGCATCTCGCACGTTACTCCATCATACGCTACTATCTTATTAGTTTTCATCCTCGTCATAATGGCTTGATGAATCCTTGTCTTTTTTTTTTAATATATTTCTCAGATCTTGGGTGATCTCTGTGTCACAATAAGTGAATATCACGCGAAATTTGGATTCAAAATATGCCAAGATATTCTGGATCGGATTAGGCCTAAATTAAGATCTAGTACATGATCCACCTTTTTTCATAAGAAAATAGTCTATGATCCATTATTTTTTACGAGCTATTGTGGAAATAAAAATTGGATTTAAAATTTCCAACATTGGATTTGCAACGGGATCGGGCTTGTACTCGAGCTTTAAAAAGCAAAAATTGTAGCCACTCGAAATAGTTCCAGATAGATATAACCTTCTGGCCTCTTGAAATAGTACCCACTAGATATGACAATTTTGTCATGCTGCGTTCCAACCTCACCTTTCTCTGCCCGTGCAATCCGTCTTTGCTTCATTTCATGCGGTAGATGATGATGGTGAGCGTAAGAACTAGTAGCAGAAAAATAGAAAAAATCCTAGAGACGTCAAGTGTTTCTCAGTGTTGATTGATATAATGATGTGAGAGAAAAAAATTACCACACCACAACACTGCCTCCCAGTTTTTCGGAAGTAACTCTGTTTCGGTGGGCTATCGATGTAAGTCACGACCACAAATGTAATGCTCTTAAATCTTTTTCATCGAAGAGAAGTTAATTACCATGATCATATGTCTTGTAGGATTAGCAGCATCAAAAGTCTGCAACTGTTGCGATATCGCCTAAAGCAAAATGTTGAAACGAAGTTCCAACAAACAATTTTTGTGAACATATAAGTCCTCCAACTCCTCATGTTGAAACAAAAATTAGGTTTCTGGCAGCCTAGTAATCTCGACCGGCAAAACTTCAAATTTTGAAAGTTTTAGACTCAGAAAAGAAATGCCCATTAAAGAAGAATACATCCAAAGATTCCTACTAGCTAAACGGAAGTCGTACCTTTCCACCAAACTAATTCAAACCATGCACCTAACCAATTCCAGCCAGGAAAATTAAAAGCCAACACGAAACGCAGACAAGAAACATGTAACATCGCTACTACGTTATGTTAATAGTATTTTACATATATCAATTTCTCATGGATGAGAAAGTGTGACAAAACCTGAAATTTTTTTACAAGCAAGTACCAGAAGAAACAGGAAGAAGAAGATGGCTGTGGCAGCTTTACATAATACCTGGCTCCATCCACACCCACGCCTTAAGCTAACTAGATCCGACCAAAGCCCAACGATATCAACTCACGGCGCCGGCGGCCGCAAGTGACTACGGATCCGTCAGTAGAAATGATGGAAATCTTTAGAGGTTTAGATCCACTCCGTCCGAATCCCATCGGACGGCTCCAGCGATACTGGATCCCGCTCGGCGGACCTACCAGCACTGGTCGGTCTCCCAGGTCCGGCGGCCGTAGCTGGGGAAGGACGGGGAGCGGGAGAAAGGCCGGAAGGAGGAGGAGGAGGAAGGCGTCGGTGGTGAAGAGTGGCGGACGGTCCGGCGGTGGCGGCCGAGGAGGAGGAGCTTGCGGTCGTAGTCAGCGCGCTTCTCGGGATCGGACAGGGTGGAGTAGGCGGCGTGAATCCGGATGAACTCGTCGGCCGAGGTGCCCTTCCGGTCGGTGGCCACCACGTCAGGGTGGCGTGCGAGCGCCAGCCGACGATACGCGGCCTTGATCTCCTGGCCGGTAGCGCCTGAGGGGAGGCCGAGTACGTCGTAGAGCGAGGCGAAGGATGATTGCAAAGCCGGGGGTAGGGCGGCGGCCGGGGGCTGGCGCTCCGCCGCGGCCGTGTACGCGGCGGAGATGCCCGGCGAGCGGAGGGAGGTGGCGGAGCGAGGGGAGGAAGGCGCGACGGAGCGAGGGGTAGAGGGGGTGATCCGAAGGCCGAGGAACTGGGAGGACGTGGTGATCATCATAGCACTAAATCGATCGGGGGACGATAGGATCGGCATGGGGCTGGGGAGAGTCCCTCTTTTATAGAAATATGCTTGGGTTGGGGGTTGAAGCGGGGTTGGTTTAACCGTGGTTAAGAGTTAGAAATAGAATTATTATAAGATCTCTGACTCCATGAGGAGCGTCGGTAACTTATTCCCGGTTAAATGAATTACTTTGTCCGCGGATAACCACAACTTGGCTTGGCCGAGTCAGCAGTGAAGGGGCGGATTAGTGGGATCGTGGCCCTTTTTGCCTTTTTTATTTTTCCCCGATGAAGTCGGATTACGTTAGGCAGTAAGAACAACTCGGGACGGGGTCTGTATCTTTTGCCTAAAAGAAGAATTTCCTTGCTTCACACCAATCTACTATTGGATCATACAATGACCACTTTGAGATCTGTACAGATAGCAAGCGAAAAAAATAGTGTGCTTTGAGATCTCAGCGGGCTACGATCCAATGGTTGGCGTTGTGAAAAAATTCGATCATTCTTTTGGGCGAAAGAGACAACCCTAGGGCTCGGATTCTTGCAGATCCTGTCAAATATCAATTAATTAGCTGTGGAGCATTGGAGAGTTCAGATATAATGGGTTGTGTACGGTTCGACCATCCATAGATGATTAGTGGGACTCACCCGCATGGATGACAAAGATGGACAACTAGACTATACGGTTAATTGAAGAACTTGAAAGGATCTAAACTTGGCAAGAGGAAGAAGGGTAACTAGCGTCTTCTGATTAATTGCTTTCTTTCCCGCAGTATAATGGAGGAGGAAGAATTGAATTTAAGAGCTTGCAACCTAGGCAATAGAAAGGGTTTTGGTAAGGAAAGTGGGGTTTGGATGTGTCCATGATGCTCATATGGTAGTTGAAGATCGATCCGATATACTATAGGACCACCAGTATCAACCAAATCCGTCCTCCAACTGCTCAGGCAATCACCGAACCCTATACTGAGCTGGTGAACTGAGCACTAATCTGATGATGTACAGTATTTTCCTCATTTGTGGGGTATGGAATGCACTAATTGTCGAGCAAAAGGCGTGATGGAGCCATGAAGGAGTTCATCATGAGAAGAATAGGAATATTTGGATGATTAGTGAGTTTTGAGAGGATTCCCAATTTATCATATAAATATCTAATTAAGAGAATTTCTTGTCCTTTATTGGCTATCTAGTCTTCTAAAATTTTATATTAGACCTGCTCTTCTTCAAAGTTGTATTCTTTAGACACTGCGACACAAATTCAGAGTTTGCTGCAAATTAAACTGGGTCATATAAATTTCTTCAACTTTGAAGCATGGATCAAAGATTAATCATTATAATATCATTCCCATATAGATTTTTTAGGTTATTCCTTGACCGTTGAAATGGCTGTATCTTCAACCTATGCAAATACTATAGATTGTCTCTTGGTTTTCCATGAGACTAGGCAAAGCACGATTAAATAAGCAAATCCAGGGCATCGAGACATAGGCCTCGAGCAAACTTAATTTAAACTGATAATGAATTAAATTTATCATGCAAAAGCAAAAAAAAGGTCTTTATGGGACAGATTTTAAAATGCTACGCGTAGGTACCAACTTCTATGGTCTTATTATATGTTACAGTAATTCACATAAATGAAAAAGCTTTTTGTTTCTTCATTTCTGCTAGTAACTAGGGAAGCTTCGTTCTGGCATGGCAATTTTAACATGTTTTTGGGAAAAGAAATTAAACTTTTAACATGTCAACTGTATGAATCTTCTTGTCCCAATTGAAAATCAGGAATGCCAAAATAGATTTCTTTTCTACTCCGGATTTCATTTCAAGGTTCGCAGCACCGAAATAGATTTCTTTTCTAATTGAATGTCAGGAATGCCAAAATAGACAACGTTTGCATGCAGCCTGAACCTCGCTAGTTACACACACTTGTCATCCGCAGCAGGTTTAAACTGCTGGCCGGCCATCAACTGCAAGTTAATGTATCCTCACAGCGGCACATCCCATGCCAGCTTCTGTGTACAGTATTTTTTTGCATCGTCCTCAAAGCAACAAGCTTAGGTTACATTGAATGTAGACCTAACTACGGAAACAAGCATTGCATCACCAAAAGAAGAAAACATGTACCCATAAAATTTAGTTTAATGTTCCCTATCGGTTGAGCAGTTATCATCTATCTGCCTTTGTGGCTGGGCTACCTTTGTATATTGAGCTGAAGGCTACCTGCGGGATAAGCCAAAAGGTTGTCGGAGACGGATATATTAATATGGATAAGAGGTCATTAGATGACAATATTTTACTAGGAGGTGTTACAGATTTTTCAACAGCAAAGACATATGAGATTAATATACCAAAGAGGACTGGGCCCCGGTCATCCGTCTAGAAGCGAAGGAGGTTGGGACTTCAGCTGTCACTGGACTAGGTTGGATAGTAGAGGGATAACTACTAATTTAGTTGTCCGATTTCAGATACTTGCATGTGGTATTAGGTGATCAGTCCATTGTGCCGGACTTTAAAAGCGAAACCCTGGCAACTCCACCTTTAAGCTGACTCAATGTTGCATTCGATATTCTTGTCATCTTCTGCAGATCGCTTCCTCTTTTTCTCTCTCCCATAAACATAGAGATAACGCCACATATAATAATCCAAGATTTCATCCAAAATATCTAACTGAGATGTACTATTAGGATTTCTTGATTTTTTATAAGTAACTAAGATCTACTCAACGAATAACTGATGTGGAACTAAATACACGTTCGTACGAATCCTCGCATACTCTACTGTTTAAGTACTGACGCTCTCGTCAGACTAAGAATTTAAATCTAATCAGGATCACCATGATCAGCCCGTAGTCAGCCTCAATGAATCTGTGCTGTAGCGTTTCCTAGTTGATATAGGCTATAGACTGAGTTTGCTCTAAATCATTTGTCACAATTCAGGATCTTACCGAAAAATACTAACTGGTAGGATTTTTTTTGATTCGTTAGTCCTGTATAAGTATCCACCAATCAAATTGTAATAATCTCCGACGTTCAGGCATTTGGCAAATACACCATGAGCTATGGATGGAATAGCTAGTATCGCATGATTGAGTTAACATGACAAGCGATCGGCCTCAATCATGGTTTCTTTTGGTTTCTTCGTAACAATATTGATTTGTTTTAATTCTGCAGTTAATATTTGGAAGGTATATTATGCTAAAAATTATTTTGGCAATCCTCTGTATTGATGCATTACTTTGTATCCATGTCGGGAATAATATTGCAATCCTTCGACAGTAAATTGTTCTACTAGATTTATCTTATATAGGTCTTTGCACCCCTGCCATGAATGCAGCGAAATCTAGCGGATCGATGCAAGTTAAGGTCACTCCAGCCACATAACTTTCTTTATGTTTGATCAAATAATAGCTCGCCACACTTTTGGTGATAGAAAAAAAAACATTACTAATATCCCTAAAAATCATTGTTAGCCCTTTTACGTGTTTCGAACCCTCTAATCAGCCAAGACATATCATATAGTTGTTATTGTTATACTTGTAGAAACTATATCTTTGTCTTTAAATGATAATTATGTTAAGATATTTTAACAAGCAATTCTATTCTATTTAAAGGAAGAAAGTGGACGCACCCACCATTTACCATACGTGCTAACTGTTTCTCATTTTATGTTTTGATACGATAAGAGAGGAAAAGGGCGTTACCTAATGTGAATTAGCTTCAATTAAAAAAGTAACCAATCATGCAGCCTGAAACATGTTAATTGAAGTGGAAAGCCCACCACACGCTTTAATGTCTTCTTGTTGAGTGTTTTAGTTTTAGTTTTTATTTTTTTTAAAAATCCTTTTTTTCTTCTTTTAAACAACACCGACCGTAGCTTGAAGCAGTAGGTTGGGTATTACTTGGATGTCATGTAACCTGTAGCGCCATGACACATGCCAACCTTGATGGTTTGCTTTTCTTTGCAACCTCTCCATATGAAATTTACCGCAAGCATTGATGATGCAACATCCAGTATGCCTTCCACCGATAACGCCCTCATTGGACTCACATGCAAAAATAAATAAATAAATAAATAAAAAGGCCCAAGTGGCACAGGGTGTAAGTGAGCTAAGTAGCTCGCGAGCTAGTGGAGCTCGATTTGGATCCAAATTCGTTTTAACTCGGTTATGACTATGCTTAAGTGGAGCTCGAGTAGCAAAATACTCATCTCAAAGCTTGCGAACCTAATCATATATATGTGTGTGTGTATATATATATATATATATATATTATTAATTTAATATTTAAAAATATAATATTATGTTATATTTTGTTTTAACTATATTTTTTTCAATTATGACTAAAGTTCGAATTCAAGCTCAAGAATGGCTCGGTTGATATTCGAGTCCAAGCGATTCGATCCCGAATATTGATTTTTTTTTTTATCGAGTTGAGTTCGAGTTTGGATATTAAAACTCGAACAATCTCGAGTCGAGTTTCAAACTCGAGTGTTTTGAATCAAGTCAATCTCGAGCTTCGAACTACAGCTCGGCTTGATTGCACTCCGAAATACAGTTGATCGAGAGCTGAATAAAGAAAGACTCGTTATAAAGTCATATAGATTAAGTAGTCACCAACTTCATTTGTGGCATCAAGAAGTAGAGAGCATGACGCTCCAAGAATTAAAAAACAAACTTTCTAGAAGGAAAATACCGACCTCAATCAACTTTATCTATTGAAGCCGGCGAGCACCTGTCCATTGGGCGTGAAAAATGGAGGAGGGGTCATTGGATAACAAATATATAACAAAAGGTTCTGTTGGCTTCTTTTTGCACTACTGGAGGCATCTAAGTTTAATAAAATTAAAGGGGGAAGGGACCCAGATCGTTTCTCTAGAAGCTAAGGTGGTTGGGATCTAAGTTGGCATGAAGGTCACATTGGATCCCTGGCCTTGCGACCCTACGAGGTTGGTAGTCCAATTATAAAGCCTTGCATGCAAGTATATTAGGTGAGCAGTCCATTTGCCCAACTTTAGAGCGGAAAGGCCGGCGACGCCAGCTTTAAATCGACCCTACCGTTACAGTAGGTAGTTGTCTGGTGCCAGTGATGCGGGGACCTGCACCAACGGAAGTTTCCTTTAAAGCTCCTCTATTTTATCTTTTCATCTAAAACAAAATCTTACACTCATTTATCTTAAAATTAGAAATTGGTACTTGTCTGTCGAGGGCATAGAAACTAAAACTTGGACCATCTTTAGCTTGGGAGTTGGGAGTGCCTCCAAAAAAAGGCCGTGCATTCACATGGGCAGTGAGTGGATCCAACAACCCACAGTAAATTCTTTTTCGGTTACTTTTAACCAGTTTGTCTGTTTATTTTGTACTGTTTTCTTTCATTTTCTGAATGAAAACAATTAAGCTCTGTTTAATCTTTTTTCCAATATATATTTATTCATGATAATTGTTGGACCTTCTCCACTGGCTAAGCGTCATGCATGGCATATTAAATTCTTTTATTCATCTTGCAAGGTAATGTTCACAAAATCATTAATTATGACTTCCTGCAGATTTCAGATCAAGTAAAACGTTTTATCAAGAGAGCAGCGACCAAAGTTCGTTGTACTAGCATATTGTATTGATTCCATACTGATATATGGTACGAAGAACGTATTAATACTGAGTACGTCGAATGAATTCTGTATCATACCGTACGGATATAGTGATAGTGTGTCACTGGTATAAAATTCAGTACCCAGATAGCGTATCTTGGTAATGATGCTATAATATAGGAATTTTACAAAATAAGATTCTTATGCACTGGTTGTGGAACTCTCTCTCTCTCTCTCTTCTTTGGTGAAATATGTTTTCACTAAACAAAAACTGACTATACTCTATTTGCAAGGAAAACCTTGGAATCTCGATGGCCAGGAAACATATCACGGATCTTATACTAACAAATGCTTGGCCTGAGACTGCGGCATATTAAATCGAAAACATGATCACCCCCTCAAACATGTCAAATACTCCTCCCAAGCGTGAAATTGGTGGAGATAAATGACCCAATCATTCTATGGAAAAAGAATGCATAAAAATAGAATGCAGGAGAAAGAAAAGGCAACTCACCGTTCAATCCATCTTCACGAGTTCAATCCATAGTAGTGTAGAGGCTTAGGCTCCACCTCCACACCAAAATATTGGGAGTTCAACGAGCACAACCCACCCCCATCACCGCTTGGCTCAGTAGTTGGGCTGTACTGGGCAACAACGACTCCACCTACTAACCATGGTATATATATATATATATATATATATATATATATATATTCATGTTTATGCATGATTAGTTAGTGGATTTGCAAGAGCTCTTTGCAACACCATGCAAAACTCTCCCCTAATGTAGTAAGACGATGAACATGTTCAGCTTCGCCGGTTTCTCCCTAAAAGGATAATCAATGTAAGGTTGTTCTTTAACCACTTTTTTCTCTCTTGAACTGAATGCAACTAAAAATTCATGAGCTACATTTCATTTACCATTCAGTATGTCAACCTGCGTGGAAACAATCATTTGGGAAAATAAAGGACAAGGATAATGAAATTGACGGGCAATCAGAATGCCCATTAACAGTACACCTACATTTTCTCTTCATCAACATATTGCCTACTCTCATTTTCAAAATATTTTTTAACCTATCAGGAATCTTTGCTGCTTCACTAATATCCTGTGAAAGTAGAAAGCTTGTTTTTGGTTAACATGCTCATCACTTTCTGAGAGATATGATTAGATTGCCCTATATTAGAGTGATGATTCAAGGTGATGGTTTATTATTATAGGCACATGGTGGGCTTTATCACCTATTTAACTGGCCCACTTTTCACATTGGCTGGGCCTCATTTTTGCACATCCTACTGAGTTTGGATTAGATGGGCCAAAGAGCCCGGGCAAGCAGTTTTAAACCATGAGCTTAGCAGCTAAACACAACCTGGGGAGCAGACAACCAAGAGATGCATGTTCTGCATAATAATCCACATATATTCCATATATATTTGTTGTACGATAGATAAATGTTTTATTTACTTTTTTTTTAGTTTTTCTCTCTTTGTTATCTATTTTATATGCAATGAAATGAATATGGTACTGGTCTTTCCTAACGTTTGCTGGGTCAAAAAAAAAGAGGAAAAGATTGCACTAAAATACCTCACAAGTAATTATTTGAATAATCAATATCATACCACCAAGCTCTTGCTCGATGGTACCACCCTTGGGCTAAAAAATGTTTTCATTGACCGTGTTTCAATGTTACCACCCTTGGGCAAATAACAAGCCATTTTATTTCTCTCGAATAACCAGAGATGACTTCAGGCCAATAAAAATTTTACTATTTTACCATCTTATGAACTATTAAACAAGAAAAAGTTAAAAAAAATATAAAAAGTATCACTACAAGAAAATACACTTTCAGCGACCACTTTCGGCGACTACATGAATCGTGGTCGCGGCAAATAAGGCTATTTGCGACCAACATGCTTATTAGTTACTGAATGGTTATCCTACACCGACGAAATGGATATTTGGTCGCGGAAAAGCAAAACCAAGTTGGCGGGGTGGAGGTAAACGTTTGGCGACTAACGTTTCGTCGCGGATAATAAGGCTATCTGCGACCACCATCCTTGTTAGTTACGGAATAATTATCCTACACCGACGAACTGCATATTTGGTCGCGGAAAAGCAAAACCAAGTTGGCGGGTGGCGGTAAAACTTTGGGCGACTAACGTTTGGTCACGGAAAAGAAGGCTATCGGCGACCAACATCCTTGTTAGTGACGGAATAAATATCCTACACCGACGAAATGCATATTTAGTCGCGGAAAAGCAATACTAAGTTGGCACGAGTCTAATATTTCGCGCGGGCTGGAGGTAAAACTAACGATGTTGTGCTAGCCCCTGTAAAATGCTAATTTCTAAGTTCAAAAAAAGAAAAAACTACTTATTTTCAAACGGTGCCATTGACATCTTAATTCACTTAGGCATGCATATTCTTGTCTCTTCGGCTAAATCTCAATCCCACAACTTTTCTTCATACTTAAATTCTTTTTTTTATTATTATTATAATATAATTTTAAAAGCTCGAGCTCGATGCTTGACTCCTTATCAAATAAATATATGGATCGACAGGATACGCGACATGAGGACGTGGCAGGAACGAAAATTCGCTTAAAAATATATAGAATTCTTGGACATCCTACGAGCAGGATCGAAAATCCGCTCCGAAATAAATTTGCACGCATCCTTTTTAGTTACTGAATGATTGTTTTATATCAATTAAATGCATATTTGATCGTAGAAAATCAAAACCAAGTTGGCGCGAGTCCAGTATTTCGCGTGGGCTGGAGGTAAAAGTTTTAGCGATTAAATTTTGGTTCCTAAAGGTTCATATGTAGCGACTAAACCAATTTAGTCGCGAAAAGTATGAATGCAGGGAAACCAAATAAAAAAAAACCTAATTCCCTATTCTTCTCCTTTTCACCCGCACGTCGCCTTCATCCCGCCTTCACCCTGCCTTCACCCGCACGTCTGCACGTCGGCATCGCCCGTTCGCCGGTTCGCCCGTTCGGTCATCCCTTCGGCGTCGGCGTCCCAAGGTACGTTCTCTTCTCGATTTTAATTTAGCAGAGGCCGGGAGGGAGAGGGAGAGGGAGAGGGAGAGGTGGCCGGAGGTCGTCGGGAAATTAGGAGGCCAGCCGGGAGAGGATTGATAAGCTGGGAGAGAAACAGAGGCCGGGAGGGAGAGGGAGAGGGAGAGGTGGCCGGGGGTCGTCGGGGGTCGTCGGGAACCAGTGGAGGCGAGCCGGGAGAAGAAGAAACCCTTTTATTTTGCAGAGGCCGGGAGGGAGAGGGAGAGGGAGAGGGAGCGGTGGCCGGGGGTCCTCGGGGGTTCTCCTCCTTCGCCGCCGCCGCCGCCACCGGGGAATTTGGAGGCGAGGCGAGAGAAGAAGAAACCGACGAGGGCTTCTCCTCCTTCGCCGCCGCCGCATCCACCGCGGAGGGCTTCTCCTCCTTCGCCGCCGCCGCCGCCACCGGGGAGGAGATTTGGGGCTAGGTCCTTTTCCTAGGCCGGCAGGGAGAGAGAGCGAGGAGGGATTTGGGGACGGTGGTTTTGTTTTGGGTGGAGAGAAACAGAGGATGTTTTGGTCTTGGTTTTCCTTCCCTCACGTTACTCCGATCCAGCTGGGCCATCGGGAAGAAAGATAGGGGGATTGGAGAGGGTGGAGATTTTTTTAATTTTTTCTTCCCATTTCTATTCGGGTTGAATGGTTGCCGTGCTGTGGTATCGAAGGGGAGATGGGAGATGGGATTTTTTTTAAACTAAATATATTTTCATGCTCCTATTCAAGAATTATATTAAACTGAAGAGGCTTTTTTATCTTTGTTAGATTCATGCATCTTTGTTGAAATAGTATACTTGACAGCTATCTATTTTCATATCATTTTTTAACTATTTTGTACTTATTAAAATTTAGTATTATTATAATAATAAAAAAAAGGAAATGTCTCATTTACTGAATTTGTCTTAGGCCTCCAAATATATTGGGCCGTCTCTGGTTTTCTGCTGCAACTTTTTTTTGCAGGATACAAAAATAAATCTATAAACTAATCAATCTAACTTGATGAAGTACTTTGTAGGTCAGTCAAAATGGACAAGAGTTGGATGACAATAAAAAATAGAATGAAGAGTAAAGAGTATAGAGAAGGGGTGAAGTCCTTTATTGAATTTGCGGTGGCAAATTTAGGCTCAGCAAATGATATTTGGTGTCCTTGTGTCGAGTGCATGAATGACAAAAAACAAAGCATTCAAGTTGTCAAGATTCATTTAATGTTAAAAGGAATCTCGCCTTCTTACAAGACTTGGGTGCAACATGGAGAATATGCAATTGAAGGCACAATATGAAATTGCATTACAAGCATGTTAAGAACGTCTTACATGTGGATCCTTATAGTCATCCATACGAACATGTGACTCAAGAGGATTGGCGCCACTTAATTGACGATGTGTGGAAAAGCAAAGAACACAAGGTAACTTACATATTTAGTGCTTCAGAGTTTATAAGTAAAATATTTGGTCATAATGTTTTCTTTAGATTTTTAATTTGTATTTTTTTTGAAGGTGAGATCAAAAGCTGGCAAAAAGAATAGGAAAAAGCTTGAATACAATCATTGTTCAGGATCTCGGTCATTTGTTGCAACAATGACTATACAGGTAATATATTTTTGAGTATGTACTGGCTATATTTTTAGTGAATTGCCTGTGAAACAGTCTATGGGATAGTTTTGGCTATTGTAAAATAGATAATTTGCTGCAAGTAGATTTTTTATTCTAGTTTGCTGCATGTATATTTTTGGAATCATTTATGCAAGTAGATCTGACAGTTATTCTAATTTTTTTATTATATAGTGGCTATATGCTAATCTAAATTACACTTTGCAGCCGGAGTTTAATGGTTCTGAAAACCTTGAATTTCCAGAATTCTATAAGAAAACTCATACCAAGAAGAACAAAGAGTGGATTGATCCTATTTGCGCCGTGAAACATGTAGGTATCTAAAATCTCAATAATAATTTAAATCACTTTATGCTTTTGCAAGATTATATATACATTTAATTCTGTTGTTACCTTTGCATTGACAGTCAAAGATGTTGAGCTTGCGAGAAGAATCTTCCTAATCCGGTGTGCAATTAACATCAGAGGAGATGTCTAGGCAGGCACTTGGAAAAAGGAAGAGATACATTCTTGGATTTGGGGATGGGCCGAAGCCCTCTTCATCTTCTTCCACACCTAGTCGTGTGTCACAAGACCATGTTGGGGAGTTACAGAAACTTAAAGCTGAGATGGAGGAGATGAAGATGGAGCGTGAGATGGAGCTTGAGGAGCTGCGGAGGCAATTGGAACAGGAGAGGAGAGAGCGTGAGGAGGAAAAGAAAGAGCGAGAGGAAGAACAGAAGCAAATTGCACATCTTACAAGTTTGGTGACAGAGTTCTTAAAGGAAAAGACTCAAACGCATAAGTCGTCTATCCATCATGATGGGGCCATGTCATCAACTGGTGGCACAAATACTCGTTGGTATGTATTCTCATTTATATTACGTAGGTTATTTAGAGATTTGGACCAAATTAAGTGAAATATCATTGTGAACTTATACTTGAATTTTAGTTTATTATTTTTCACATGTGGTTATTGATTGTGTATTCTTTTTTGCTTTCTCAGATACATGGTGGAGTTATGAGCATGTGAATCTAGTTTTTGGTACATGGATAGCTTTTGTTCAGATGATCATGGTGGAGTTGTCTACAAGCAGAAATCAGTTTTTTGTTTATTCATATTTTTATCTACATGATGGTTGTTTGGATGAATTGCAAGATCAGATATTTTGGGATTTTTAATTTACATTTTGATATGTTTGGTGATGATTATCACCTTAACATATGGTATGGATGAAACATTTTGATGAATGGTTAATAGGTTTGCTTGACTTTAGACTTATAGATGATGATATTTATAATGAATGATTATGGATTCTCCAACATTGTATATACTTCTATTTGGATGAGCAAATGTATTGTGCAATATGGATAATGGATAGGCTGTGTTGGTTGTACAGGATTTGGAACGAGCCCAAAAATAAATATTAAGCTTATAATTTGAATTATTAATTAAATACAGGTTAATACTTTCTGCCACCAAAAAATGTTTGTTGCCAATGCATTCCAATACATTCTATGACCAAACTATTGGTGGGGGAAGATAGACATTCAGTGACCATATTTTTGGTAGCGGAAGACAAACATTCCACGACCAACTATTTGGTCGGCGTGGGAATTAGCGACAACAAATTTGGTCGCTGAAAAGTTGCTTTGGCAACCAAACGTTGGTCGTTGTTGGTGTACCTTAGGTGACCACACAATATTGGTCGCCAAAACCTTTCAGTGACTAGGGTTCGGCGACGAAGAGTATTCTAGTCGCGAAAAGGTTTCGGCGACCAAATATGGTTATTCGGCGACTCAAATCTTAGTCGCTGAATATGTATTTTCTTGTAGTGTATATCTAAAGAGGACTTCAAAGACCGGAAGAATAAAATAGATCCTACAATAATAAAACTCTATTTAAATATTAAATATAACAAATATTTATGCTACATATAAATATTTATAAGATATTAAATATAAATATTTAATCAAACTCTATATATATATGGGAAATTGGAGATCAGCATACTGCCTGATACTAAGCATCAAGTGGGATGCTTTTTGATCCGTGCGAATACTCTTTCCCTTATTGATGGCCTGTGTTCCAAGAAATCAGGTTGTTGCCACCAAGTCCAATCTGTTTGCTGTTAGTTCCTTCCACTGCTGCTGTTCTTTCTTCTGTTTTGTTCTCTGTTGGTTTTCTCTCGTAATTAGCTTCTGATTTATTCGGGCTGGCTGGCTCCTTTCGCCCCCCTTATCATCAAATACTTTGGCAGCACATAATTCCCCATTAATTCATTCTTTAAACTACATGCATCTGGACGCTAAAAAAATCAAGTATTTTTTTTCCAAAGAAGATAAGTATTTAGTATTTCAGACAGAAAAAGGCAATCCCCGTGCAAGCTAAGCTCTCAGATACATCAAGCTCCCACGAACCAGCGCACGCACCTTGCTTCCATTCTCTAAGTCCCAAATACATGCCCTCATATCGTATCCTCAAATTGATGCTCGCAAATCCAACCTGGGACGACATGCATGCATCTCTCTCTCTCTCTCTCTCTCTGAACAATGCCGTTCCACCACCGCCGTCTCCTTACCGACCAACGAAATGAATCCGCGACCGCCGATTGGCCGGGCCGTCTTTGGCTACACGGGATGACTGCCTTCGTTGTTGCCTTGTCCGCCTTCGCTGCATTCCTCATCATTGACAGGATCATCAGGTGCCTCGTCGGACCCGGGCCGCAACCCGGCCGCAACGCGACGGCCAATCCAGAAAACAGTCGCGCTGTAACAGTGGGTGCCGGCCAAGACCCGCACTGCTCTTGCCAGCTCCAAGCCATCCCGGTACTCATCTACGTCGACCTGCTTTCTCGCTCCACCACCAGCCCGGAGGAGGAGATCTGCCCGGTGTGCCTCGGGGAGTATGCGGCCGGAGAGGAGGTCCGGGTGCTGCCGAGGTGCGGCCACATGTTTCACAAGGACTGTATCGACCGGTGGCTCGCAATTAGGTCTTCATCTTGTCCCATCTGCCGCGCCACTGCCATCAAGCAGCTTGGAATGCCAACAGAGGATTTTTAATTATTTTTTTGATTATTGAGATGTTACGTGATTCCTCAACATAGATTTTATGTCGACAGTTGTTCGTCCCCAAAAAGACCAACCACCTCCCCGGCTTCCCCGCCCTTTTCATTTTTCTTTCTTTTTCCTTCTCTTTTGGCATATCCAAATACTTACTTTGCTATTCTATCCATTTTTACCCTCATTTTTACATATATATATCTACGCTATCTAAACATCGTTACAAAATTAGTAGTTTCGAATTAAAATGACTGAAATATTCTTAATGGATAGATGTACAAAAAAAAATATTTATGAGATGATCGCGATAGAAGAAAAAAAAATAATTTCAAAATTTTATTTTATTTTTAAATAAAATAAATATGATTTTTATTAATGATGCTAGAAAAATAGTTATATTCGTCGTCTCTTCCCCTATTTTATCTGAATCCTTTAATCTTTGAATTCATAGATGGAAACGCTAGGTATTAGAACTGATTTTGATCCGAAGTTTGCCTATTTTGAGCCGGATTCTGCATTTCATGAAGTGACCTGGCGCTCTTGATTCGATCATCCTGCTGTCTTTGTACGCTTTTGTTTGGATATTTATGTGATTTGTGGTATTTGATTCAGTAATCTCTGGAAAATTGGGTCCTTTTGACCTCTGGTTTCGTCTGGGATTTTTGAGGATGGCCATGGAGCCACGGCAACCCGAGCGTTCTGATTCGCAAGATTTTGCTGTAAATGAAGAGGGGATTGGAGAAGCGCCTGAAGGTGAGGATGGAGATGTGGATCAAGGGTTCGAGAAGTTTGTCGAGTCAATGGATGCGCACGAAATTGATCGCGGTCCCGACGAACAGGAAACAATTGGTGTGGAGAAGTATGATGAGGCTGTAGATATGAAGGTAAACGATCAGAGAACTGAGGAACAGGAAACGGTTGCTGCAGAGAATTTTGATGGGTCAGGTGATGTTGGGGCCAATGCTCGGAATTCTGGGAAACAAGAAGCAAGTGTTCCCGAGAATTTTGGTGAATCTATTGATATGCAAGTAAATGATGTGAGTCCTGATTCCTGAAGAGCCAGGGCAGCTGGTTCTGAAGGTTAGATGAAAGCTTCTATGGAATTGGTCCGTTCTCTTCCACTCAAAAAAGGAGAATATGGGAATGAAGCCATGCATATTGAATCGAATGGTGTGGAAGCAATTAGTGTGATCAGTGAAGGGGTAAGAGATGCAGTAGAAATGTCTCCTATTCCAGTGGATGATGGAGATGTAATTCTCGAGGACAGCAAAGAAGAGTTTGCTGGTGAGTCTTCCAGTGACGCCGAGCTTGATGGGATGAATTCGGATGGGCCTGATGTAGTTGTTTATGAAGACCCTGAAAATGAAGGATCGGCTTTATGTTGTTTGCTTGATGCTGATGTAGCTGGCTGTACTCATGCTAGGTTAGTGTGAGTTGCCGTTTTCACCAAAAAAATAAAAAATTGAGGATCGCTCGAGGTGATTTTCGATTTGAACAGTGTGAGTCGCAGAACTGACTCGAAAAGAACAGAATCTGCATGATGATGGGCTCGAACAGATTCAGGATGTTTCTGTCTGCTGTAGTATCTGTCCCAATGAGCAGACCATAAATCAACAGATTGTATTATATTATATATTATATTATAACATAATATTATATTATATTATATTATATTATATTATATTGTAGTAATATTGTACTATTAATAATATATTACTATATCATATCATATTATGTTATATTATTATGCTATGGTATTCAATATTATATTACACCATATTATAATAATATTATACAAAATAATAATATTTTAATATGTAATATTATATTGTATTATACCCTGTAATATTCTTTATAGCTATTTTAATATTTTAAAAGTACTTCTTATTTTGGTTATCAAATATATATTAAAGTTTTACAGTATTTTAAAAATTTTTGTAAAAAATCTACTTCCAAAAGCTCTAATATCCAAATTTCTACTTCTAGGAACTATAAAACTCTACTACCAATGACAATCCTGCATCGTACCTTTTTGAATTGAAAAGATCCATAATATTATGTTAAAGATTCATAATAATATTATTATATTAAAGATTCATTCAACATTCAAAGTTCAAAAGGTACGGATCGCGAGCCTAGTCGTTGGTCCTGGTTGTGGGTGGGCCGGACTCGGCCCTTCGCGGTCTCCGCTTGTGGGTGGATCAGCAGCCCATCCCCCCTAATTCGTCTATATGTTAGGTGATAGTATTGTCCTATTACAACTACGTCTAAACTCGAACGTCAGAGCAGACTCTCAAATTTATCTCAAGAACTAGCTCGCACTTGCAAATTATCCAACGAGCAAGACTGTGAGATGCCACTGTTAGGTTTTGCAAATTCGTAATAGCGTTAATGCTGGAGAATTTGCTGGCAATCGGATAAAGATCCGATGAAACCTATCATACGTTCATAAGGCTAATAGTCAGACTAAAATTGAGCATGGTTTTTAATTGGCTGCTGCTCTAGATATTTTACTAAACCAAATATAAATTAAAGAATAAAAAATCTATGCAGCATTAAATTAAAGAGCAAAAAATTATTGGAATAAAAAAATATGGAGGACTAATCAGTATGATTGGACTGGATTTTTTGGCGGATTCATGAATTGACGATCCATTGGAACGTGGCCAATTTTGGTTGATATGGGTTATGAACCAAAATTGGCTGCTCAATCAACGAATATAACGAAAAATCCCAGCCAGTTTACTTAGATTATCAAAATAAATTCTAAAAATTAATACATACTTCAAAAACTCTATAGTCATACAATATTGCTAGATTTGCTCATATAATTATGTTTAGTCATACAATATCTGAGCAACTGATATGTGCTTTCCCTAAAAAATAATAAAAAAACTCTTTATCTTTCTTGAGAGAAATCCTGTTCTAGATTTCCAGGCTGAAAACGAGAAGACCGCATATAAGGAATCAGGCTATAATTAAACTTAATACCTTACAGAATCAATACTCTTGCTACTACCATATTGTTTCACTGATAACAGAACCAGTCAATGGAAGATGTCTTTAGAGCTTAAAAAAAAAAAAGGTAGAAGGGACAAAAAAGCTAAAAAGATGCTACGAAGTAATGAAAGAGAGGATCTCATGAGTGGGAGACCATGATCTCAAAACAGTGAAGCCCATCGAACTCTGGTGCGAACCATAGCTGCATTGGCCCGTTCTGCTGCTGCTCCTGCTGCAACTTCTTTATCGACCCTCCGGAAGATTTTGGTTCGGCGTTCCCTATCTTATTCCAATCTCTTCCCTTCTTCATCCCAATCCAGCGACTGAAAAGCATTCGTTGGGGCTGCTTATCATCGTCAGAGGAGAAGTTGGGACTCGGATAAAGAGAAGACGACGCCAGAGGCTTCTCCATGGCAGAACAGAGTGATTTGAAGCTTTCGACGGAGAGGAGTAAAATCGAAGGCGAAGGCAGCTGTGGGAGAGAGAGAGGGGAGCTTCCTTTTTATAGGTTAAAAATTTCAGTGTTGCAATCCTAGTCTGAGAGGGACTCTGGGAATTGAAGTGCCCAGCAAACGTGTGAACGGCACGTGGGACCGGATCCGTTTCCTTTCATGCAAGCAGCGCCGTCGTTGCTGGGCTTTTGTGCCTACTCTGAGTTGGCCTCGGAGAGCACGGAAGGCTTGGCTATCGGCGAAGCAACAAAATTTCGGTCTAGCAAAGGTACTTTTTGAGTTTCTTTTGGTTCGTATTATTAGGATTAAGCATTTCTGGCTTACTTTTTTTTTAAAAAAATAGTTATCTTTAATTTTTAATAATTATCAAAACTTATTTTTTTAGTAGATATTAGATTTTGAATTTAGTAGGGAATCAAATATTCTATTTATATAATGCTCTATGCAAAGCGATTTTTGTATCTCCTTCTATGTGGTGTGAGAAGCGAGCAAAAAATTGGAAGAAATTTTTTGTGTGGCACAATTTTTTAATAAAATATTTTTTCTTTCTTAATTATTTTTTTAACATCTCTTTGTTTTGGCATTTGTCCTGAATCATAGGCCGCCATGGTCGATCTACTTTCTTTTAGCATTTATTTGTTTTAAAATTTGTTCGGGATCATAGACCGATACGGTCGATCTACTCCGCATAGTGTGCCGTTCTACAGTTATACATAATACTTTGTTAGTGTCGGGTACAAATTTGATTATACAAAATCATTCAATAAAGTTAACTGGGGTTTCCTCAACAATCTACACGAAGCTACAGGTTTTGGGGTTAAATGTTGTCCTTGCATTTCTCTCTACCTGCAAACTAGCAAACTAGTAAACTAGTACAACTGATCAATGGCGAGGATGGAAAATGGATCGACGATGAGAGGGGCCTTAAGCAGGAAGACCCACTCTCTCCATTGTTATTCATCATCATTGTTAATGTATTAGACTCCAACAGGATGCTTCTGAATCTCTGGAAGTGGCTCAGCCACGTTACTGGATATTAGCATCTTCATTACGCTGATGACACTAATTTTTTAGGAAAAGCTGAGGCTCTTCGTCTCTATGTTGAAGTTCATTCTATATTCCTTTGAACTAATGACTGGATTCCAAATTAACTTTAAGATGAGCAAATTAACTAATTGCTATGTAGAAAAAGGACAATTCTATCTATTGAAGGCCATTTAACCGTTGTTAATGCTGTCTTGAGCTCCATTCGAAGTTAGTCAATGTTAGACCTGGCAAATGGGTCATTTGCAAAATTGGCATGCTTCAAAGAACTTTCTTATGGAGGGGCCAAGATCAATGTACGGGAGGTCAATTTCAGGTGCTCATATGCGGCCCGCCCCGGAATGTTTGGTGCCCTGGGCATCATCAACCTCAACATTTTCAACCAGACCTTGGTGGAATAGGTTCTGTCTAGAAGAAGAAAATCCTTGGAGAAAATTGAATGCAGAGCTATTACAGCAGGACACACGACGCTCATCTCGTTCTGAAGGTTCGATCACTTCTTCTGGTTCTTGCCAGGTAATGCACAATGGACCTCCTGGAATATGTTCTAAATAGGTCAAATGTTTAAATCTAAACCTAACTCATTTAATAAATATGTTTAAACGAGTTGATTCATTTACAACTCAAAGACATTTATGTTAAACCCAAATCTGCTTAAAACGAGTCATTTGCCGGTCAAATTGATGGGTCGGATCATAAATTGCCACCCTTAGTCGCAACTTCTATATATTAATCAATCTTTACTGTCTTAAGTTAGGACTTCCTAAACTCTTCCATTAATAAAAAAAAGTATTAATTTTGGATGCTCCATAGCATGACCTGAAGGGAATTCATTATGGAACTCTATCGAACTACTTGTTCATATGCTTAAAACTATAGCTCTGGCCATATAAGAGAGTAGAATAGGCGTTTGGGTGAGCAGCAGGAAACGTGCCGGGAAATAGATTTTCTTCAAAAAAAAAAATCCTACTAAAGAAAGAGCTACCTTCATGCACGGCCACGGAAGCATATGTCCAAGTGGCTTCAATTTGGTTTTGTCATTGTTCAGCCATGGAAATGCAAATTAAAAAACATTAGCATGCCCGCACAAAATAACAGCCCAGAAGTGTTACTCTCAAGGGGTGGTAACCTCAATTCAGACAAAATTTTAAGCGAGGAGGATCTCTGCAACATAATGTTTTCTCTCAATCAAAACATTATTAAGGCTGCGTTTGGTTGGCACATAAAGCATAAATAAGATATGAAAGAAGGCTGGTGCCTGCTAAAAAATATTAAAAAGCCTGGTATAAACGGGGAACGGTTACACTGCTCAAACGTCTATCGCAGATACAAATATTTCCGGCGAACCTTGTCATAAGCCATTCACGCCATTGGTTTACCTCGCTCTCCTTTGACATGGGTGGGTGCCACTCGACTCTCAATTACCCTATGCTTTTTACCGCTAATTGGACTATTGTTGATTACCTGAGAATGTAAAAGATAATTTTGTTATTTCTACTTAGACTATAAGCACCTAATACCTGTCCTTATGTCAAAGGTAAATATGACTGGAGCATCCTAATATTTTCCTCAATAAAAAAAAGGACAAGCGACAAAGGCAAATATATCATTAATCCATTTTATTTTAGAAGAACAAGTTACTAGATATATTTAGGATTATTATTAGATAATTATCATTTCTAGGAATAATGTCATTTCTAGTTGGACCATGAGCAATAATAATTTTTCATATATTTATATGTATATTATTAGCATAGTAATTGGTTGCTTGGATTTTTATTTAAATAAAGATACCGAGTAGAGTCATAGATGATAAGGGTAAACACATCATTTATCCATCTTACTTGAAATAGCAATCTTACTGTAAAAATATCAACCAGACAACACTTCAATTATGCCATACAGAAATAAGAAATTATTGCCATACATAAATAAACATAATTTGTGGAGTCGATGATAAGCATAGCGTCTACTTCCACTTTTCTTATTCATGAATCAAACACAGCCCAAACAATTAATGTCCTTTTCCTGGCTTATCTGATGGAGGTTTGCGGACATTAGTTGTTTGTTCAAAAGCATAAGCAATCTCGATTAATTTTGGTTCGGAACCCTTTAAACCACCAAAACAGATACCAAAAGGAGTTCCATCTAATTCATATCCTGCAGGAACACTAATTCCTGGGTAGCCACCAATGGCAAGAACGGGGGATATATTTGCATCAGGTGTCACAATTGCATCTAATTGCTTCTCTATCATCAATCTTTCCAATCCTTCCCTGGAGAGTTGAGTCATTTTAGCAATTGCACTTCTCTCAGCAGGACCAATCCCACTTGTGTTTTGAGCCGCCAAGAAAACAAGTTGGCCAAATTCTTTCAACTTTTCCTACATTTAAAAGTAGTAAAACCTCAGTTTTATTATCTGAAACAGGAAATAAAATATATACATAAATATATATAGTTTGCATTACCTCGACACTATGTTCATTGTTGAAGGCTATTACATCTGCAAGAGACCTAACAGGGGAATAGGACAGCTCTGACAAGTAAGCATTCAAGGATAACTTAAACTCAGCCAATAGTGCGACCTCCTCGCCACTTTGCTGATAGTCAAGGATGATGCTCGAATTTGTTATTTCAAGGTTGTCAATCAATATAGCTCCCTTTTCTCTACCAAATGTTTTGTCAGATGTTAGAAAAGCATATACATATCTATATAAATGATAGTAATAAAGAAAATTATTCTTTAAAAACAATTGAAAGAAAGACAACGTTATAGGTTTTTGTACAGTTTGGAGGCCAAATTAACAAGGTCAAAGTATGGATTAGCTCCAGTTCACAACACCACCTCTAGTCTGGATCTAAATCGAACACATAGTAAATTGCCTCTCTATCAAATAGTTCTTGACCAAATTTGATCGAACTTAGCTTTTTGTATTTAAAAAGATCCAAAAATGTTCGGATCATGCATAATATTGAAATAACCTTGTGAATCTCCTCTCCTTTTAATGAAGCCCCTGCTAAGGAAAGTTGTGAAAATTGGTAGTCTTATTGTATCTCAAGAGAATATTTCTCCAAGTGTTTGGCACAATTTAGCTATGTATTATATTTTTGAAAAGATCGATGGAGCTCTCATCATTCTTACTGGAAAGAAAAAGAAAAAAAAAATGTAGACTTAGTTAATTGACGATTTCCAGAACAATTTAGTTAGCAGGCTAGGTTGATGCAATAATTCTAGGTGTTTCTGTGATGAAGTCACCTCATTGTGTTGAAATGCTCCTCATAAGTCTTCTGACGGACGGATCCTTTAGAAAATTCAAAGAAGCCGGCTCTTAGAATTCCCAATCTTTTGCCCTTCAACCCCTCCACCTTTAAGAACTGTTTGTAACCACCCTGAGGTATATACTTTGATGCCGCTAGGGTTGCTTCCTCATCTCTCGAGTCACAACCCGCAATTGCCTCCAACACATGGACAGCATCTGAGACCGACCGACAAAGAGGTCTGCATTCAAATGGGCGACATGAATAGTAACTAACCAGGATAAACAGAAAGAGAAAATATAATTAACCATACATTTATCTCATGCACATGACATTTTTCATTTAGTTTCTTAGAGAAGGAAGATTACTTAAAATGTACGGTTTTCTTGATTTGATGAAATAATCCGTGGCCCCTGCAAAACTTGGATTAAATCAAACTATGCTATTTTTTTGGCTTCATAAGCACTTGGATTAGGTTAGATTAAATGCCGCATTAGCTTTTTCCAACCCAACCTTCTTAACCAAATTCCCTACTTGACCCAAAGTACATACCGGCCATGTTTCTATGCACAAGTTTAATCAGGAAGTAAGTCTTGCATTTATTAAACCCTAGCAATTTTCTTGACTTGTTCCGTGCTAATTGCAATATTTTATCGTCATCCGTGCTTACCCGATGGTGTCCTGTCTAGGGGAGATGGGGATGACCCCAGCCCGGCTGGTGAGCCCCACCGTGGGCTTGATCCCCGCCACCGAATTCGACGCCGCGGGGCAGATGATGGACCCGTCCGTCTCCGTCCCCAGCGTCACCACCGCCATGTTCGCCGCCGCCGCTATTGCCGATCCACTGCTCGACCCGCACGGATCCGCCGATAGCACGTATGGATTCTGCACCCAACAATATTTTTCCTCCAGCCCCGAACCAAATTAAAAAAATAAAAACAAAAAAAGAAGAAGCGGGAGGTGGAGTCTACGGACTCACCCGGCCCTGGCCGCCGCGCGCGCTCCACCCGCTGGGGGCGTCGAAGGACCGGAAGTTGGCCCACTCGCTGAGGCTGGCCTTCCCCAATATCACCGCTCCTGCCCGCCTCAGCCGCCGGACCACCCCGGCGTCGCGCGGCACCACGGACCCGAGGAGGGCGAACGAGCCGGCGGTGGTGTTGAGCCGGTCCCGCGTGGCGATGTTGTCCTTGAGAAGGACAGGGATCCCGTGGAGGCCCCCGCCCGGGTGACACCCGCTCCGCCGCTCCTGGTCGGCCCGGTCCGCCTGCCGGAGCGCGTCGGGGTTCACCTCGATCACGGCGTGGAGCAGCGGGTTGAGGGCCCGGATCCGATCCAGATAGTACTCCACCAGCTCCCTGGAGGTGAGACTGCCCTCCTTGAAAGCCTGCTGAATGCCATCGATGGTGGCCTCTTTGATCTCGAAGCCACGGCAGTCGGTACCGACCATGAGCACCGCGAAGAGCGTGGAGAGGAAGGGAAAAGCGAGGGGCCTCATCATCTCCGACTGTTGCTCGCTTCTTGGTGACCGATCTCGGGATGTCGAGTACTTTTATCTCCGGTAGCAGTATGTTGGGATCGGTCAACGGGGACCAGGGTCTTTCGAAGGGCGGGGAATTATACCTATAGTGTCTTTTGTTTTTTTTTGTCTTAGATATCACTATTTCTCGATTTTACATGAGCTGTCGTGGATATCCGGCGAGAGCCGGCCCAGATCGAACAGGTGAATGGCTTTGCTAGGAGCGGCTCTTCTCAGATCGCAAGCTACTCGAGAGAGGCTCGGCTTTGGTGATCGCATAGGTCCGGAGACGGAGTCACGCTACCGCGAAAAGACCGATCCTCAAAGACATTTGTAGACTTTTGGGACAGTATAGATCCTACCAAACTATACTTACATACGGAGAGGCAAACTGTGCCGCCGACTAAATTGCTTCTTTTACAGTTTACCATGCAGAAAAATTCATCTGGGTGGACGATGCGTCATTGCTAAAGGCCCTAGACAGTCTTTTGTTTTCTGATTTTATTGGCCGTATTCCATGAAATATGAGCCACCGTAATATATATATATATGTCACGCCCCGGACTCGGATCCGTGACACGGCCGTGCTATTGCCGACTATCGCCCACAATAGCACGCAGCCTCATACATGGGTAATAGGGTAGTCAAAAGCAGTCAAACTTGCATATATCAAAATATGTGCATTACAACAGAGGGTATATGTAAGGTACAGAGCTTCTATATAGTTTATATACACAAAAGTATATTCATATCATCCCAAAAATAAAGAAGCCCTGTTGCAAAAGAAAAATGCTTCTAGAAGCTGTCACTAGCGGTGATCTGAAAAAAAAATATAAATGAATAGGCATGAGCTACACGGCTCAGTAAGTAATCCTGCATAATCTTGTCGAATCAACTAAAAATGCTAACTGTTACGGGGAAATAAGCCGCCATGCCCCACGTGACCGGCACGCGCGCCCAGGAAGACTACGGCTGCCCTTTGATCCAGCAATCCGACCCCGAGTCGGATATCCTCGGCTCCGCAGCCCGACCCCGAGTCGGCTGCCCTTTGATCCAGCAATCCGACCCCGAGTCGGATATCCTCGGCTCCGCAGCCCGACCCCGAGTCGGCTGCCCCTTGATCCAGCGCTCCGACCCCGAGTCGGATATCCTCGGCTCCGTAGCCCGACCCCGAGTCGGCTGCCCCTTGATCCAGCGCTCCGACCCCGAGTCGGAGATCTCTTGATAACGACAGGCTATTCCCCAGAGGCACGCCGCGGCCTCCTGCTCCACTACTCCCTGCAACGGCTGTATCCGATGCTGCTCCACGATCTCCTGCATCAGCCGTACAAAGCGGAGCCCCACTATGCCCTGACGTGGCCGTACCCGGTGCTGCTCCACGACGCCCTGTAACGGCCATGTCAGTGGCCACACCATCGTGCCCCACGATAACGAACCCCCCCTGAGAGACCCCCCAGCCAGGTATATATGCGGCTGGGGGGAGAAAGGGGGAGGGGTGAGCAATATCTCCCAGAGCACTCTCTTACTTGCGATTATCACCTCTCCTCCTCCTCCAATCTCCTCTGACTTGACCGTCGGAGGGCCATCACCACCCTGGTGGTGGTGCAAGGCTTGTTTGCAGGTTTCTTGGCGGAAGGTGGAGCGCAACCAACACCAACCAAGACAACTCAGACGGAACCCCGTTCACACCGCAGTGCCAATCGTTCTCGGTTTGGACCACCAGCAACAGTTGGCGCTAGAGGAAGGGCCCGAATCTTAGAACGATCGTAATGGCACGGCGAGGTGGTCGTGGAGCTTCCAATGCTTCCGGTCGCGGAGCCTCTCGCGCCTCCGGCCGAGAGGCTGCTGCGTCCCCAACGCACTCTCAGCAGCACTCCACCGCCCCTTCTCCCATTCAGACGGTCGAAGCTGCCCAGTTCGACCAGCTAGCCCAGCAGGTTCGCACCCTCGCGGAGGCAGTGCAGAATCTGCAGGGCGTGATCTCTCGGGTGCCGCAACGGGCTCAGGAGCCGCTGCCCCCCGAGCACTCGCCTCTTCCTCACAACCCGCGCTCCTTCCTCTCCCATGGAGAGGAGCGCCGGCGCGAGGAGGATTCTCGAGTGCGGTCCATTCTGCCAGGACCTTCTCATCGGAGCTGTGCGGGGTACGAGAGGCGGACCCGGGCGCGTTCTCAGACACCCCAGTCCTCGAGGGGCCCGCACTCCAGTCGGTCCCCCTCGCGCCGCTCCTTGTCCCCCACCCACCGGTCGCGCTCCCTGGACCGGCGGGTGGACGATCTCCACAGACAACTCCAGGTCCTGAAGGGCCACTCCAAAGATCCCTTCGCTGACTTGGAGATCTCCTCCCAGCCGGCGCTTGCCTCGAGGATCCTGCGGACCCCGAACCCGCCGGGGTTCAAAATGCCGGCGATCGAACCCTACGACGGGGCGGCGGACCCGCGGGACCACGTGGAGAGTTTCAGGACTCTTATGCTCCTCCATGGAGCATCGGATCCGCTCCTCTGCAAGGCCTTCCCGGCGACCCTCCGTGGCCCGGCAAGGGCATGGTTCGCCGGCCTGGAGGCTAACTCCATCCAGTCCTTCGACCAGTTCACCCGCTTCTTCATCAGCCATTTCGCCGTCAGTAGCAGGCGGCGGCTGGTCTCCGACTCCCTCTTTGATGTCCGGCAAAACGAGGGAGAAAGCCTGCGGGATTATCTCACCCGCTTCAACAAGGCTACACTGGAGGTCCGGAACCTGAGCCAGGAAGTGGCTCTCTCAGCCCTGAAGCGTGGCTTCCGGAAGGGCAGACTCACCTTCTCCCTGGACAAACGCCTGCCGCGGAGCTTCCCGGAGCTGTTATCTCGGGCAAACCAGTATGCAGACGCCGAGGAGGCAGCCTCCCACCGGAACAAGGAGGCCGCCGAGGCCCCTCTAAAGCCCGGGAAAAAAAGGCGAAAAGAGGCACCCCAGAGGAGGAGCCCGACGCCTCAACGCCGGCGCAGAAGCCCGTCACCAGCAAGGAACCACGGCGCCACACGCCCTCGTTCTCCGCACCGACGCTTCGACCGGTACACCCCACTCCTGGCCCCCCGGGCCCAGATCCTCATGGAGGTCAAGGGGCGGGAGGACCTCCCGGTCCCGAGGCAGATGAAGAAGATCCCTGGGAGGAGGCCTTCTCGGGCGTACTGTGAGTACCACCGAGACCACGGCCACGATACCGAAGACTGCTTCCAGCTTCGGGACGAGATCGAGGCTCTCATTCGCCGAGGGCGTCTCGGTCGATATGTAAACGACCGACGTCCCCCGGCAGGCCCGCGTCCGGTCGACCCGGCCCCTCAGGAGCCTCGGGAGCAGAATCGACCCGTTGCGGGAGTGATCCACACCATCACTGGGGGCTGCTCTCGGCCCGTGAGGAACGCAGGGGGCTCGGCGGAAGCATCAGGAGTGGCCGTCGCGAAGAGGCAGCGGGTCGGAAATGTAATCACTTTTTGTGATGAAGATGTAAAGGGGGTTCAGACTCCCCACGATGACGCCATGGTGATCTCTCTCACTATGGCGAACTATGATGTAAGGCATCTCAACCTACGGAAGGTGGGAAGCTAGCGCCGAATTGGGAAGGCCCGTATAAAGTTCGTTGGGTAAACCGACCTGGCTCCTACCAGTTGGAAGCCCTAGATGGCCGAGAAATTCCAAGGGGCTGGAATTCCGCTAACCTGCGGATGTATTACCAGTAGAACAACAAGGCCAGAAAGACAATTTGAAAAGGTGCAACACTTTTCATTTCAATAATTTCTGGTTACAATGGCGTGCTCGTGTGATTACAAGGAATTCCCAGAGAGGAATTAGGGAGTAAAGAAAGCAAAGAAGAGGTGGAGAATCCGTGGAGCTGAGGACCGAGGATCCCAAACCCTCAACCCAAAGCAGCCGCAATCCCACCGGAAGTGGGTGCTTCTAACCGGAGGCGCCATCCAGCACCTCACCAAAAAGACGAAGAGCCGCCGCAGAAGAAGCTCCCGCTGCCCCCAGGGGAACGCCGCCTCCAAAGGATATTCCCATCCTCCCCAGTGGTAGGAAAGAGAAGGAATTCGAGGGGGAAGAGCATACGGAGGCGCGGTCCCGGACTGAGCGTCTGGTGCAGAGCTCGATCGGGAGGCTGAACTTCAAGGAGGGGAGATGTGATCCCGGATGAAACGCCTAGAGCGGAGTTCCGCCGGGAAGACCCTCCTTGTTGATCCCAGATGAAACGGCTAGTTGGCTGAAGTCGCAAGGGGAGCGTCTCCCCTTTCCTTCAACAGGAGTCTCTCAGTCATATGCCAAGGAGGAGGTCCGCGATCCATGGCAACCTGAACAGCTCCGGCTTGGCAAACTCCATCGTACCTGCACCTGTATTTATAGCCAAACTGCGGCCCCCTGGTCGTTCCGATGCGGGTGGCTCCAATAAATGCAGGCGCATTGAAACCGGAGCCGTTCCGGCTCCCGAGGCGTATCTCCCCGCGATTTCCTAAGCGTCATTCTCCTTAAACCGCATTCTTTGTGCAGGACAATCCGGGTGTCATGTACCCCTAGGTCCACATATCTCCGCTCGCGCCCAGGCCGTATCCTCCTCGAAGAACCCGCGTATCGCGGCCGCTCAACTAACACTCCTCGCAAGCAGCAGCTGGCGATCCGATTTCCCAGGTAACGCATTAATTAGCGTTTAATGCCCTTCTCGTGTTCCCCCCAGGCAACGCTTAGAGAAAAGGAGAAACATGATCGCGGCTGGCCACGGAGAAACCCCGTCGGGCAGCGAGCGACAAGCGCACGACCAGCGAGCGGAATTTCCCGAGGCTCGGCCCTCGGATGCCTGGCTAGCCCGATGATGCCAGGCTAACCCGACGATCATCCCGGAAGCAGACTAGCCTGAAGCCCCGACCGGTCGCCTCGGCTCGCGCCAGCCTTGGCCGACCAACGAGTGGAATTTCCTGAGGCTTGACAACCCTCGGATGCCAGGCTAACCCGACGATCATCCCGGGAGCAGACTAGCCTGAAGCCCCGACCGGTCGCCTCGGCTCGCGCCAGCCTTGGCCGACCAACGAGTGGAATTTCCTGAGGCTTGACAACCCTCGGATGCCAGGCTAACCCGACGATCATCCCGGGAGCAGACTAGCCTGAAGCCCCGACCGGTCGCCTCGGCTTGCGCCAGCCTTGGCCGACCAACGAGCGGAATTTCCCGAGGCTCGGCCCTCGGATGCCTGGCTAGCCCGATGATCATCCCGGGAGCAGACTAGCCGGAAGCCCCGACCGGTCGCCTCGGCTTGCGCCAGCCTTGGCCGACCAACGAGTGGAATGTCCCGAGGCTCGGCCCTCGGATGCCAGGCTAACCCGACGATCATCCCGGGAGCAGACTAGCCTGAAGCCCCGACCGGTCGCCTCGGCTTGCGCCAGCCTTGGCCGACCAACGAGTGGAATGTCCCGAGGCTCGGCCCTCGGATGCCAGGCTAGCCCGATGATCATCCCGGGAGCAGACTAGCCGGAAGCCCCGACCGGTCGCCTCGGCTTGCGCCAGCCTTGGCCGACCAACGAGTGGAATGTCCCGAGGCTCGGCCCTCGGATGCCTGGCTAGCCCGATGATCATCCCGGGAGCAGACTAGCCGGAAGCCCCGACCGGTCGCCTCGGCTTGCGCCAGCCTTGGCCGACCAACGAGTGGAATGTCCCGAGGCTCGGCCCTCGGATGCCAGGCTAACCCGACGATCATCCCGGGAGCAGACTAGCCTGAAGCCCCGACCGGTCGCCTCGGCTCGCGCCAGCCTTGGCCGACCAACGAGTGGAATTTCCTGAGGCTTGACAACCCTCGGATGCCAGGCTAACCCGACGATCATCCCGGGAGCAGACTAGCCTGAAGCCCCGACCGGTCGCCTCGGCTCGCGCCAGCCTTGGCCGACCAACGAGTGGAATTTCCTGAGGCTTGACAACCCTCGGATGCCAGGCTAACCCGACGATCATCCCGGGAGCAGACTAGCCTGAAGCCCCGACCGGTCGCCTCGGCTTGCGCCAGCCTTGGCCGACCGAGCGGAATTTTCCGAGGCTCGGCCCTCGGATGCCTGGCTAGCCCGATGATCATCCCGGGAGCAGACTAGCCGGAAGCCCCGACCGGTCGCCTCGGCTTGCGCCAGCCTTGGCCGACCAACGAGTGGAATGTCCCGAGGCTCGGCCCTCGGATGTCAGGCTAACCCGACGATCATCCCGGGAGCAGACTAGCCTGAAGCCCCGACCGGTCGCCTCGGCTTGCGCCAGCCTTGGCCGACCAACGAGTGGAATGTCCCGAGGCTCGGCCCTCGGATGCCAGGCTAACCCGACGATCATCCCGGGAGCAGACTAGCCTGAAGCCCCGACCGGTCGCCTCGGCTCGCGCCAGCCTTGGCCGACCAACGAGTGGAATTTCCTGAGGCTTGACAACCCTCGGATGCCAGGCTAACCCGACGATCATCCCGGGAGCAGACTAGCCTGAAGCCCCGACCGGTCGCCTCGGCTTGCGCCAGCCTTGGCCGACCAACGAGCGGAATTTCCTGAGGCTTGACGGCCCTCGGATGCCTGGCTAGCCCGATGATCATCCCGGGAGCAGACTAGCCGGAAGCCCCGACCGGTCGCCTCGGCTTGCGCCAGCCTTGGCCGACCAACGAGTGGAATGTCCCGAGGCTCGGCCCTCGGATGCCAGGCTAACCCGACGATCATCCCGGGAGCAGACTAGCCTGAAGCCCCGACCGGTCGCCTCGGCTTGCGCCAGCCTTGGCCGACCAACGAGCGGAATTTCCTGAGGCTTGACGGCCCTCGGATGCCAGGCTAACCCGACGATCATCCCGGGAGCAGACTAGCCTGAAGCCCCGACCGGTCGCCTCGGCTCGCGCCAGCCTTGGCCGACCAACGAGTGGAAGGTCCCGAGGCTCGGCCCTCGGATGCCAGGCTAACCCGATGACCATCCCGGGAGCAGACTAGCCTGAAGCCCCGACCAGTCGCCTCGGCTCGCGCCAGCCTTGGCCGACCAACGAGTGGAAGGTCCCGAGGCTCGGCCCTCGGATGCCAGGCTAACCCGATGACCATCCCGGGAGCAGACTAGCCTGAAGCCCCGACCAGTCGCCTCGGCATGCGCCAGCCTTGGTCGACCAACGAGTGGAATTTCCTGAGGCCTAACCCTCGGATGCCCGGCTTAGCGCCGGAAGAATTTCCTGAGGCCTAACCCTCGGATGCCCGGCTTAGCGCCGGAAGAGTTTCCTGAGGCCTAACCCTCGGATGCCCGGCTTAGCGCCGGAAGAATTTCCTGAGGCCTAACCCTCGGATGCCTGGCTTAGCGCCGGAAGAATTTCCTGAGGCCTAACCCTCGGATGCCTGGCTTAGCGCCGGAAGAATTTCCTGAGGCCTAACCCTCGGATGCCTGGCTTAGCGCCGGAAGAGTTTCCTGAGGCCTAACCCTCGGATGCCTGGCTTAGCGCCGGAAGAATTTCCTGAGGCCTAACCCTCGGGTGCCTGGCTTAGCGCCGGAAGAATTTCCTGAGGCCTAACCCTCGGATGCCTGGCTTAGCGCCGGAAGAATTTCCTGAGGCCCAACCCTCGGATGCCTGGCTTAGCGCCGGAAGAGTTTCCTGAGGCCTAACCCTCGGATGCCTGGCCTAGCGCCGGAAGAATTTCGGGAGCCAGGAGTCAGCAAGACGCTACCGAGAGTTAAAAGAAAAAGAAGGACGAAGGCGAGATGAAGAAACATTCAACTTGCATTAATTTTCATTGTTTCAGGGCCGAGGCCCATACAATTTGGCAAAACGCCGGTATACAAAAAAAAAAGAAGACAACGAAAGGTACAAGAGGTCAGCTTGGAGGAACTCCCGGGTCGGGAACGTCGGGCTCGTCCGCAGGAGGTAGGGAAGCAGCAGGAGAACCAACAGGCAATGGCGCCGGAGAGGAGTCGAGAAGGGAGATCTCGCTCAGGTCAACTTCGGGGTACTTAGCCGACACCCTTGCCAGGCCCTCCTCGAAGCCTAAGACAAAGGCTTCGGCCCCCGCGTCCGACGCGTCACGGACAAACTCGTCGGACTGACGATAGGTCTGTACTGCCTCCGACATATCATGAGCGAACTCGGCGGACTGGCGATAAGCCTCTACCGCCTGACGCCCGATTTCCGCACTCCTCTCGGCCAGCGCCGCCTCTGCCTGCTCCATAATCTGGGCTTTCGCCTCCAAGACCTTCGCCACAATCCGGCCTTCCGCCTCGGTGGAGACCCTCAGCAGCTCAGCCCGAGCCTCCTTGTGCTTCGCTTCGGCAGCAATGCGAGCAGCCTCAGCCTCCGTCAGGCGCGAATGAAGCTCCTGATCGCTCGCACGGGACTTCTCCAAGGCCGACTCCAATTCGCCCAGCTTAGCTTCAAGAGACCGGGTTCGGTTGCGGGCGTTGTCGGCTGACCGCTGGGCCTTCTCCCACCTCTCCCGGTAGTCGGCAGCCTTCCGGGACTGCTTCTCGGCCCGCTCATCCGCCTTCTTGACCTCGCCCTCGAGACCCGAGGCAACCTTGAGCTGCTCCTGAGCCTCCAACAGTTGCTTCTCGAGGGCAGCAAAGCCGAGTGCCAGCTCTTCGGCCTCCCGGAGCCTCGCCTCGAAGTCCCCGGTCGTCCTGCCTGCCACAGCCTGGCCTCCCTTTTCCACTGCTTTCAGCCGGTCCTCGGCCTTCGCCAGAAGCCCCGCCTGTTCCTTGTAGCACTCCTCCAGACGGATCATGTACTGGGCGAGCTAAGAAATAGGAAACATAAGGGAGTCAGACGGAGAACAACAGAGCCAATAAATGGTGAAAAGCGGCCAGAAGAACACTCACCGACATGAGACAGACACAGCTGGCAGCCCCAACGTCAGAGACCTCCAACTCCCGGACCCGCCGACGGTCCTTCTCCAGCAGCACTGTTTCGATGAGATTTCGGGCGCCATCGGTAGTGAAGGCAGACCCCGATTTCTCCCCAGAGCCGGACGGTGGTTCTGCAGCCTTACCCCTATCCATCGCCTGGGGAAGAGTCCGGCCGATCGCGCTCGGGGCGGGGGTCACCCCAGGAATTGATAAGGTCCCGCTCGGTCGGGGCCTCGGCGCGTCCCTCCTCGAGTCATCAGGAGCCGACCGAGTCGAAGGCCGGATCGGGGACCGATCACGCCCCAAAGGCGAATCGACACCATTAAGGAAGGATGTCCGCCGAAATCCTCAGACTGCCAGGTCAGCAATAACCGCCATACGCCATAAAAAGGGCGGGGAGCTCGAAGCGCGCGCGCCTCTCCGAGGAACGGCGGCAATCCCGAAACATCACTCCCTTCACCTGTTCCCCTTCTGGTTCTAGGCTCGGAAGTGGGGGGCTACTGTTACGGGGGAAATAGGCCGCCATGCCCCACGTGACCGGCACGCGCGCCCAGGAAGACTACGGCTGCCTTTTGATCCAGCAATCCGACCCCGAGTCGGATATCCTCGGCTCCGCAGCCCGACCCCGAGTCGGCTGCCCTTTGATCCAGCAATCCGACCCCGAGTCGGATATCCTCGGCTCCGCAGCCCGACCCCGAGTCGGCTGCCCCTTGATCCAGCGCTCCGACCCCGAGTCGGATATCCTCGGCTCCGCAGCCCGACCCCGAGTCGGCTGCCCCTTGATCCAGCGCTCCGACCCCGAGTCGGATATCCTCGGCTCCGCAGCCCGACCCCGAGTCGGCTGCCCCTTGATCCAGCGCTCCGACCCCGAGTCGGATATCCTCGGCTCCGCAGCCCGACCCCGAGTCGGCTGCCCCTTGATCCAGCGCTCCGACCCCGAGTCGGATATCCTCGGCTCCGCAGCCCGACCCCGAGTCGGCTGCCCCTTGATCCAGCGCTCCGACCCCGAGTCGGAGATCTCTTGATAACGACAGGCTATTCCCCAGAGGCACGCCGCGGCCTCCTGCTCCACTACTCCCTGCAACGGCTGTATCCGATGCTGCTCCACGATCTCCTGCATCAGCCGTACAAAGCGGAGCCCCACTATGCCCTGACGTGGCCGTACCCGGTGCTGCTCCACGACGCCCTGTAACGGCCATGTCAGTGGCCACACCATCGTGCCCCACGATAACGAACCCCCCCTGAGAGACCCCCCAGCCAGGTATATATGCGGCTGGGGGGAGAAAGGGGGGGGTGAGCAATATCTCCCAGAGCACTCTCTTACTTGCGATTATCACCTCTCCTCCTCCAATCTCCTCTGACTTGACCGTCGGAGGGCCATCACCACCCTGGTGGTGGTGCAAGGCTTGTTTGCAGGTTTCTTGGCGGAAGGTGGAGCGCAACCAACACCAACCAAGACAACTCAGACGGAACCCCGTTCACACCGCAGTGCCAATCGTTCTCGGTTTGGACCACCAGCAACACTAACCATGCTTATCAGGGTTTGAGAAGCTGACATGTATGCTATGATAAAATATCCATGCTGAGTAAATAAATCAGTATCCTACATTATCAAGGAATCTTGCACATGCATATATATGTAAAGAAAATCGTGCCGCCGGCATGCCGTGGTCATACTCTCAGATGCCACTGCGAAGTCATTATCGGCCACTGGCGGGGCCCGCTCAGTTATTAGGCGGCCACTGGCGGGGCTGGCTCAGTCATTCTCGGCCACTGGCAAGGCCGGCTCAGTTGCATTCGCTCAGTAGCTCTTAAGAGTCCATAAACAATACTTCTCGTAGGTAGCACCTTATGGATGCTACGGCGAATTCATTATCGGTCACTGGCGGGGCCTGCTCAGTTATTAGTCGGCCACTGGCGAGGCTGGCTCAGTCATTATCGGCCACTGGCAAGGCCGGCTCAGTTGCATTCGGCTCGTAGCATCGAAAACTCTTAGGTACCCCTTGCAAGCAGTGCAAATAACTAGAGGCAATTCATCATCATTCTTTTATGCTCATGTTAATGAAAATTATGACATGTAATTCCATTCATCCTACATGCATCATGAAATCTACATAAGCATGATATAAGCATAATCACCAATTATATGGCTAACGCATGCCACTCATATACATGATTCATAATCCATATCTTAGGATATAACGTAATCTACTTATTTCGTAGGCATAATGGAAATCATAAAGCACATATAATCATAACTTGTATAACTAAAGCATGCCATATACATTCACCGTTCATAGCTTATAATTTAGGGTACATGACCTACAGTACAAGTATAACGGTTTAAATTTCATGCGTGATCCATAAAAGATTAGGACAGGTTACTTACCGTGATTCGCTTTCTCCTAAGTTTCTCACGTCCTGGTGACGGATCCTGAGTCACCTAAAATCACATCATAATAAGCATATTATTTCCTTTTTACTTGTTTGGATCCTACCCGAACTATAGCCCAAGTCTAATGCATCCGTATTGGAGCTTTAATTGGGTCCATATGGGTTAATTGGCCTGCTAATTGGTCAATAAGCTTAATCCCCAACTTAATTGGGTTTAATTCCGGGTTTAGGGTCACCGTGGTCTATTTGGGCCTGAGTCAGGATTAATCTGGGGTCAATTTGGCCCCAAATTAGTCACATTGGGCTTATTTCCACTAATTTGGTCTGTTAGGACCAATCCCAGCCGAATTAGGTTTGGGCCTCCTTCCATTTGGGCTTAATTTTGGTTAAATTTATAGTCTGGCTCGTCCAGGCTTAGCCCAATTTGATTGGGCTCGGGTTTAGTCAAATTTGGCTAAACCCGTTTCCTTTTTTCTTTTTCTTTTTCTTTTTCTTTTTCCTTTTTCTTTGGGCTTAACGGGTTGCGGGTTCGGATTCGGATCTGACCCGCGAACCCGTTATCAGGGTTTTTCTCCCCCCCTTCCAGAGGCTTCCGCCTCTTCATCTCCCGCTCTCCTCTCTCTCCTCTCTTTTCTCCTTCGTCTCCGCCGAACCCATGCCTCCGGCCGGTCCTCCGGCCCTTTTCTTCTCCTACGACCTCCTCTCTCTCTCAGTCACTCCCTCTTCTTTTCTCTCTTCCACTCTTTTCCTCTCCTTCTCTCTCTCTCTCCTTGGTTCCGACCGAAAGCCCTAGCCCTTTCGGCCTTTCGCCCCCACCGAACCCTCCGTCTCCTCCCCTTCTTCTCTCGCAGGCGACCGGGGAGACGAGGCTCCCCTCCGATCCACCGACCGAGACGGAGCTTCCCCCCGGAGCACTGGTGGAAGAAAGGCCGGCCCCCTTCCTCTTCTCCGAAATGATGCCGGAGAAGAGGAGGAGCGCCGGGAGGTAGGGTCACGGCTGGATCTCCTCCAGGAGATCTCCCCCTGCTCCGACCACGGCGAGGTAAGGCCGGGGTCCGAGGATGAAGCCTCTACGGTCCGGTGAGTCTATTTTATTTTCATTATTATTATTTTTCTTCTCTTTCTTCTTCCCTTCTTCCTTTTCTTTCTTTTTCTTTTTTTTTTCGGTCCTTCCCTCCGGCACCACCACCTCTTGCCGGAGAGGAGGTGGTGGTCCGGCTGGGGCTGGCGGCCCTGTGGCCACGCCGGTTGCCGGCTCGGCCAGACCGACGGCCCAGGGCTGCCCCCTGAGCCCTAGGGTAGCCGCAGCCGAAGCTGCGGTGCCCTGCTCATCTGCAGCCGGGCTCGGCCCGAGTAGTTGTCGGGCTTGGGTCTGGGCCGCGGCGGTTCTCAGGCCGGCCCGGCCCGCGGCCTGTGGGCCCTACCTGTGGCCCTTTCTTCCTTCTGCCGATCTCCTCCTCTCTGTTTCACTGTTGAAACAGAGGGGAGAATACCCCACAGAGGGTTTCTCTACTACTTATAATTTCATTAACAGGATCCTTACCTGGCTTTGGCCGGTTGCAGTCGGGCAATACCACCCCTTGGTAGTCCCTCCTTCCTCTCCTAGAGCTTCAGGGCTTCTTCCGCCTCTAGCTCCAGAGTTTCGGCTCTCTGGTTTTTGTGTTCTAAGAGGTCAGAAAATAGAGGGTACAGTACTGGGGCTTAAATACTTTTGTTTAAGAGATGAGACCCCCTTTTGAGAGGTCCCATCCTCTCTCCCCCCTTGCTCCGGGGCTTCCAGCTGCCCCCCCTTGTCTCAGGCCCGCCGAAATCGGCTGCCAGCAAGGGGGTGAGGTGGCGGCCCCCAGTTTTGCATGGGTGAGGGTCCCTCAGTGAGGTCCCATCTTCCCCTGTTCTCTGGTCCGGGAGCTCCCAGCTGCCCCCCTTTTCTCAAGGGCGCGCGGTGGCTCTCCCTCTGCCGGCCAACTATGGCCCTGTCACTTCCCTTCTCAGCAGGAGGTGGCAACCCTTTCACGGTTGCCTCCTCTCAGTACTGCCCCTACAGTGAAATCGGGCCCCACTCCCCCGTAACTGGGCCTTAAAATATTGGGCCCAGTTGGTAGTGGGCCCGGACATTACAATATATATATATATATATATATATATATATATATATTTCTTTTATTAATAAATAATCAGATTCTAGCAGTCTCACGCGCAACCCTTCCAAAAATTGAGACAAAAAGGCACTGGGAGAGGGTGGTCAAATGATTTCACAGCAGAGAAACAGTTCCGGCTTGTCAGTAGAAATTGTCTTTGAACGTTTAAGGGCCGGACCTAGTTGGCGCGCAAATTGTTAGTATTAACACTCAAGTATACATTGCAACTTTTCAAAGTCCCTAAATAAGCCAAGTTGCAGCCCAACTTGATTGGGCTGGATAGAAAATAGCTATAAAAAAAATTATTTTTTTTATATCAAGATATATAGTTAACTATACATAAAAATTATAATACACTTAATAATGTAAATATAATAATAAAAATAACTGTTATCAGCATAAGCTAATCACCAATTTTAATAACAATGGCTGTTACAAGACATGATTGAGATACATAGTATTAATACCAACGAGCATGGATAGGCAAATCAAAAAATATATTGTTGTATGTAGTTACAATATTCATCATCATATGATGTTACAGGACATGCACAAACTAAAGATATATAGTTGTATGGAGTGGGTGAATAGGTGTCAAATCAAATTTGTTGGAGGAAGGGGACTACCAAAATGGAAAAGACTCAAAATCATAGAATGAGGTCATCTGACAATCAAACAAGCAAAAACAGTGCCATCTCTCGTCAATGCAAAAAAACCCGTTTGGAATCTAGAAGAGATCTGATTTTTGCAATTGATTAAAGAAAAGATTGAAAAGCCCCAAATGTGTGGCCGGCCTTTAGAATGCTCGCATCGAGAGGAACCAGAAAGAACCATCGGAATCTAAACTGGGGCTCCCTGATGAGTTCAGTAACCAGCTGAAAAAGAAAAAACAAGGCGAAATCCACCCGAACAGCTAAAAAGATCTCTCTTTTCCACCATTTTTAGATTTAAATGCAAGCTATAAATGAGAAAACGACGGAAAAAAACACTAAAAAAAAAACATCTCCCCCCTGCGATTTTCCTTGTATAAATTGCAAATTATAAACGGGAAACCAGGTAAATCTGTTCAAGAAGTTAGTATTTTGACAGGGTTTCGGCAACAGTAGACCCAGAACGGACAACAAACAGCGATCAAACTCAAGTCCAAACTCAAATCCGCCCCTCCTCTTCTAAAAACCCGCAAACACAGGAAACCCAGCACCATCCAAGAAACACAATTGATCAGGTACATAGAACTCCCTCCTATACAGCACGATTATTGCCCTCTATTAAATCACATGGATGAGCAAAAAAGGCCATTTTTAAGGGATTCTGGAAGGAAAGAGGAAGAAGAGGAGGAGAAGAAGGCTCACCCAGAAATCGTAGGCAATGGAGGTGTGATCACCGAAGCGTGGGCTGCTGTTGGGCTCCAAGACAGGTCTCCTCGTAGGTAAGGGATTCCTGCAGTCGACGGACGCCAAAGTTACCGGACGCTGAAGAGACTGACTCGCTGCAGGCTCTAGGGTTTCGCACTAGATGAAGGGGGAGATCGATCGGCATGGGCAAGGGGAAGGAAGGGTTTTGCAGGCTCTAGGGTCTGGGTCCTCAGGGAGAGAGCAATTGGGAAATGCTCAAATGCCGAACGGCCGAAGGAATGTGGTCATGTGGGCCTATGGGCTGTGGGTCGTGGCCAAAGTTGGGTCTCGACTCCGGAGATGGTCTCGTGGAGTCGGAGTCGCGAATCTGGCGTCTGAGACACGGACACGGACACGAACACCCCCTGCGCGCCCAATTTGATAATCCTGGTTCGGGCGTGTTGGATTGGGTTTTAGGATAGACGATCAAAAAGTAACCAAAAAAATAATAAATTAGATCGGATTAGGTTGACTCAAAATTAAATAAACTTAAATTTGATCCAAAAAATAAAATAGGTCCAATTTTAGAATCTGATCCGGGCCCATGAGTTTTTAAAAATAGGTCGAATCATGCCTAAACAAGTTGCAAGGGATAAATATTTTGGCACACTCCAGTTCTCCAAAAATTGCAATGGAAGTCCTGATTACACTATCAGAAATGCATCATGTGTGGCCATGTAGCAGTATCCTGTTTCCCTCTATAATTTGCAGTCATTTTCTAAGGGGGTCCTTTAATCCATAATTATGAAATAATATATTCTTATATTATATTATAAACATAATATAATATTACAATCAGAATATTATATTATTATAGCAATAATAGTTATATTGTGATAATATATTATATTCTATTATAATAATTATATTATATTATTATTAAATATATAATATATTTAATACTATAATATTATTATACTATAAAATAGTATAATATATTATTAGATTAGATTCTAATCCATTATATTATATTATATTGTTATATTGTATTACAATATGATTATATTATGTTATATATATATATATATATATGATGTTATAATATAATATAATAATATTATATTATATTATTATGGTAATATTGTACTATTAATAATATATTACTTATCATATCATATGATGTTATATTATTATGTTATGGTATTCAATATTATATTACGCTATATTATAATAATATTATACTAAATAATAATATTTTAATATGTAATATTATATTGTATTATAATCTCTAATATCTTTTATTGCTATTTTAATATTCCAAAAGTACTTTCTTATAATGGTTATCAAATATATATTAAAGTTTTACAGTATTTTAGAAATATAGTTGTCAAACAGCAAATAGCTTTTTGTAAAAACTCTAGTTCTAATTTTCAAAAATTCTACTTATAAAAACTGTAAAACTATCATACATTTTTGAATTGAAAAGATCCATTAAAGATCCATAATAATATTAACATGTTAAAGATTCATTCGGCATTCAAAGTTCAAAGGGTACGGATTGTGGGCCTAGTGGCTGGTCCTGGTCGTTGGTGGGCCGGACTCGGCCCTTCGCTGTCTCCGCTCGTGGGTGGATCAGCAACCAATCCCCACTAATTCGTCGCAACGTTATGCGATAGTATTATCCTATTACAACTACGCCTAAACTCGGACGTCAGAACACACTCTCAAATTTGTCTCGAGAACTAGCTCACACTTGCAAATTATCTAACGAGGAAGACTGTGAGATGTCACCGCTAGGTTTTGCAAATTCGTAATGGCGTTAATGTTGGAGAGTTTGCTGGCAGTCCGATAAAGATCCGCTGAAAGATATCATACGTTCATAAGGCTAATAGTCAGACTAAAACTGAGTGTGGTTTTTAATTGGCTGCTGCTCTAGATATTTTAATAAACCAAATATAAATTAAAAAATAAAAAATCTACGTGGCATTAAATTAAAGAACAAAGAAATATTAGAATTAAAAAATATGGAGGACTAATTGGTACGATTGGACCAGATTTTTTGACGGATTCATAAATTGGACGATCTATTGGAACGTGGCCATATCAATCCAATTGTTTTGGAAGGATTTTTTGTTTCTCTTCTAGGGTGTATCGGGTTGATATGGGTTATCAACCCAAATAGGCTTGTCAATCCGATATGGGTTATCAACCCAAATAGGCTTGTCAATCCATAAATCCAACGAGAAATCCAACCCAATTTTGTTAGATTATCTAAATAAATTCTAAAAAATATTACATACTTCAAAAACTCTGTAGTCATACAATATTGCTAGATTTGCTCATATAATTATGTTTAGTCATGCAATAACTGAGAAGTGTTTTCCTAAAAAATTAAAAAAAAAAACTCTCTATCTTTCTTGAGAGAAATCCTGATCTAGATTTCCAGGCTGAAAACGAGAAGACAGCATATAAAGAATCATGCTATAATTAAACTTAATACCTCACAGAATCAATACTCTTGCTATTACCATATTGTTTCGCTGATAACAGAATCAATCAATGGAAGATCTTCCTAGAGATTAAAAAAAAAATATAGGAGGAAAAAAAAAAGCTAAAAAGACGCTATGAAATAATGAAAGAGAGGATTCTCAGTGGGAGACCGTGGTCTCAAAACAGTGAAGCCCATCGAACTCTGGTGCGAACCATAGTGGCATCGGCCCATTCTGCTGCTGCTCCTGCTGCAACTTCTTTATCGACCCTCTAGAAGATTTTGGTTCGGCGTTCCCTACATTATTCTCATCTCTTCCCTTCTTCATCCCAATCCAGCGACTAAAAGGCCATCGTTGGGGCAGCTAATCATCGTCAGTGGAGATGTTGAGACTCGGATAAAGAGAAGACGACAGAGGCTTCTCCATGGCAGAACAGAGTGATTTGAAGCTTTGGACAGAGAGAAGTAATATCGCAGGCGAAGGCGGCTGTGGGAGAGGGAGAGAGAGGAGCTTCCTTTTTATAGGTTAAAAATACGACTGCTGCAATCCTACTCCCTACCGCCGGCGAGGCCCCCTACTCGACAGAGATCAGCCGGTGACGCAGGTGGCGGTGGTTTGGAGTCTTTACCGGCGGACGATGGTGCCCTGGCGAGCGGAACGGAACCGTCGGCGGTGGCGGCTGCGGCTGACTCTGGAGTTGGTGCCCAGGTGTCGCTTGCCACCTCCTTCCCGGATGGTGGTGGTGCCTCGGCGAGCCGGGAGATGCGGCCTAGTGGGATGGAGACGGCCCTAGTGCCTGTGATCACAGGAAAAGGGCAGAACCCAGCCGTGGGTACGAGACTGGATGGACCGGAGACGATGGGCAACCCGAGGCACTCTGATTGGGCGTTGACGGGCAGGCCACCGGCTCCGGCTGCCCCTGTAGCTCGACCAGCAGGGCGGAGTGGTGCGGTGGAGGAGCTGGGCATGTCTTCTTCAGCGTCTTTCTCCCCTCTGACAGTCGGTGAAGTGGTGAGGAGGGGTGTGGCAGGGGGCTCAAAACAGGGATCTCCTATTCTAGAACATGGAAGGGTGGTTGATTTGTTGAGAGCTTCAATCCAAGGAAGTGATATTGCGCCAGTAGTAGGGAAAATCAATCTGGCACTAGGAGTGAATAGCCCGGGAAGAGTGGGCACAACCTCTTCTGATAATTTTAAATGAAGGTGCTAGCTTGGAATTGCAGGGGGGCGGCCAAACCATCCTTTTCCTCCTCGTTCAAGAGGTTAGTTCAGCTTCATAATCCTGAAATTTGCTTTCTTTGTGAAACACGGGTGTCCGGAGATGGATTACGTCGTGTGCAGCGACGGTTGGGAGGTGATTGGGAATCTTTTGCAGTGGAGTCTCGGGGTTTATCGGGAGGTATCCTGTTGTTGTGGAAGCGGGGTATGGCTTCTGTGGATGTTTTTTGCAATTGCTCCCAGCAGGTGGTGATGGTCATCTCAGAACCAAATGAACCCCCGTGGGTGTTATGTGGGGTTTATGTTAGTACTGACTACCGGGCAAGAAGGATACTTTGGGGGGAGCTGACTTGTTTGCTGACCCAGGGAGTACCGACTATGGTGGTAGGTGATTTTAACTGCATTTTGAGCCCTGATAAGAAAAGAGGAGGCAGAGCCTATTCTGACTCGGTGGATAGGAGGGAGTTTCGGGAGTTCGTGGGGAGAAATGGGCTGGTGGACCTCGGTTTTTCTGGACCCCGTTTCATTTGGTGCAACAATCAACTTGGGCAAGCCAGAGTGTGGGAGCGGATAGATAGGGCCATTGCATCAGCAGACTGGATCCAGCGATTCCCAGCCTACCAGGTCAGTCATCTAGCTCGGATTGCTTCTGATCATTGCCCTCTTTTGATAGCTACAGTTTCGGGATCTGCCAATCACAGCCCCTTTCGTTTTGAGAAGCTGTGGTTGTCCTATCCCCAGTCTTGGGATGTAGTCAGGGAGGCGTGGAGTGTGTCAGTTCGGGGAGATGCTATGCAGAGGGTGTCACGGAAGTTGGAGCTCACCAAACGGCGTCTTCGTCGATGGAACCGAGAGGTCGTCGGCAATGTTTTCCGGAGGTTAGAGGAGGTGGAGGCAGTGATACTGGACGCCCATGGGCGGGAGGATCGAGGAGAGGAGCTCACGGAGGCCGATATGGTAGTACTGCGGCGATCACTAGCCTCCCACCATTCATTGTTGCGCCAGCAGGAGATTTTTTGGAGACAAAAGTCCACGATCCAGTGGGTCAAGGATGGCGACCGGAATACTACATTTTTCCATCGATCGACAGTAATCAGAAGGCAGAGGAACACGATCCGATCCTTGAGGGTCGGGGAGGAACACCGAGTGGAGGAGGATTCGGCAGTTAGACATGCTCTGTTCGAGTTCTTCAGATCCAGGTGGACGGATGATGGTGGTGTATATGAGATGGGTTTCCTCCCCCGGCCGGAGACCACAGTAGGAGAGGCGGAGAATACAGCTCTGGTGCGGCCAGTGTCAGATATGGAGGTGCAGGAGGCGGTTTGGAGTCTTGCAGAGGATAAGGCCCCCGGGCCTGATGGATTTCCACCCTTCTTCTATCGCAGATATTGGTGTGTTGTTAGGAGGACAGTGGTGGAGGCAGTACAGTTGTTTTTCAGCCGAGCAAGGATGACAGATGATTGGAAGGCAACCTTCATTACATTGATACCGAAGCGTCTGGACGCCTCGGAGCCGAGTCACTACAGACCTATTAGTTTGTGCACTACCCTGTACAAGGTGGTGGCGAGAATCATGGTGGGGAGAATGAAGCATTTGATGCCTAGGATCATCAGTCAGGAGCAGGGAGCCTTTGTGGGAGGGAGGAGTATCTCAGACAACATTTTGCTTGCTCAGGAGATGATGGGTGATCTGCAGCGAGCCTCAAGGAGTCGAAGTTTGATGGCAGTTAAAATAGATATGGAGCGAGCCTATGATCGGATCCGGTGGGACTTTCTACGACGGGCATTACAGAGCTTTGGGTTCCACCAGACTTGGATTGACTGGATCCTAGGGTGTGTGCAGGGGCCGAGCTTCTCCATTTTGATCAATGGCACGCCATCGCCTTTCTTCCGTGCTACTATGGGACTTCGCCAGGGATGTCCTTTGTCTCCGTTCTTATTTATCATCTGTTCTGATGTGCTTTTCCGCTCCTTGCATGCTGCTTGTGGGAACCGGGAGCTGGTGCCTTATTGTCCAGCCCCGGGTGCCCGACCTATTTCTCATTTGTTATTTGCAGATGACTGCCTCTTAATTGCTAGAGCGGGGGCGAGGGATGCCAGAGCCCTTCAGGGAGTGCTGACAGAGTATTGTGCTATGTCCGGGCAGAAGGTCAATCTACAAAAGTCCGCTATCCTAGCTATTCTGTCCCAGTACTGAGGGGAGGGTGCGACGGGAGATCAGGATGATGTTGGGGATGCAGGAGCAGTTGGGGACCCTGGTTTACCTCGGGGTCCCCATCACAGGGAGGAGACTATGGGTGGCAGAGTGCACTACCTTATTGGAGAGGGTGCGGAGCAGACTAGAGGGGTGGAGAGCATCGTCACTGCCTATGATGGGGAGATTGATATTGATCAGGTCAGTTCTGTGCTCCATGCCTATTTATCTGATGGCTCACACAGCGGTGCCGAAGTCTGTGTTGGAGAGGATAGAGCGGCTTATGCGGAGCTTTCTTTGGGGCTCCTATAGGGGGGGCATGGGATACACCTGCTAGCCTGGGAGAAAGTGTGTCAGCCACTGAGTGAGGGTGGGCTGGGGGTGCAGTCACTGTCAGTGCGGCGCGAAGCTCTTTTAGCACGGAGGGCGGTACAGTTTATTTTGGAGCCGCATGGTCACTGGAGCCAGGTTATGACTGCCAGGTATGGCCGAGCGGGACCCGAGGGGCTGGTGATAGCTCCTCGGAGGAGATCTTTCATGTGGCGAGAGATCGGGAGGTATATGCCTATGGCTCTAGCGCACTCGAGGTGGCTGATCGGTGACGGATGGAGCATCGATGTGTTGGAGGACCCTTGGGTGGATGCACTTCCACTGAGACTATGGCCGACAGCGATCAGTGTGGAGGCAGGGGCAGGACTACGGGTCTCGGACTTGTTCAGGCCAGGGGAGGCAGAGTGGGATGGTGATAGGCTGGGACAGTTATTTGGGGAGCATCTTGCGGAGCGGGTTCGGGCGATCCCCCTTCCGGGTTCTGCAGGACCAGATGTCAGAGTTTGGAGCACTACTTGTCGAGCTAGTGCTAGGATCAGCGAGGTCTCCCGGGTTCTTTAGCTGGGGTTACAGTCGGGCCTAGATTGTGGTTGGGTGTGGAGGTTTGGACTACACCAGAGGATGGCCCTCTTCCTCTGGAAGGTGGCTTGGGAGCGGTTGCCGACATACTCAGTTTTGAGTAGACGAGGTATGATCCTGTCCCCCTTATGTCTGGAGTGCGGGGTGGCCGAGTCAGTGGATCATGTACTCTTCCACTGCGCGAGGGCGAGAGGCGTCTGGAGTTTGACTAAGATCCAGGGGGACGCCTGGAGTGGGAGGGTTATTTTCCTGGAGGTAGTTCGGCATTGGGCTGGTGATCCCCAGATGAGGAGATCAGCCATTAGGGCGTCTTGTACAGCATATCAGATTTGGCTGGCCAAGAACGCCCGGGTGTTTGGGGAGCGGCGGCTTTCCCAGCGTTTTGTGATGGAGCGGGCCTGTGCCCAAGCTGATGAGATGATCCATGTAGAGTCTGCTTACAGACCTTTGATAGCTCGGGACACCTGGGGCTCCCACATTGCTTCGGCAGCTCCGTATAGGGTATTTTTTACCTGGGAGCCCCCACCCCCGAGTTTCCTCAAGGTCAATTTTGATGGCTCTGTCTTGGACGGTGGCAGGAGGGGAGGGGCCGGATTTACTGTCAGGGGCCCGGGCGCTGATGCGATGGCAGCAGGGGGCTGTCAGATTTTTGATACTTCAGTTCCTGGGGCAGAGCTGTGCGCGGCCTGGATGGGTCTGTTCTACGCACGGCGGGTGCTCCACGCGAGCTCGATTCTGCTCGAGGGTGACTCTGCTACGGTGGTCAGCTGGATCCGTAGGGGCCCGAGTAGTCATGGTGGTGACCATCCCTTACTTCGTGACATCTGGATGTTGGCGAGGGAGGGGGTGATATTACAGGCTAGGCATGTGTATCGGGAGGCTAATGGGGCGGCCGACTGGGTCGCATCGTATGTAGCATGCCACTTGGGTGGTACCCTATGGGTTGGGAAGAGACACTACAGGAAAAAGGACCTATCCCGACGTTTTTTTGGACCTTTAGCGACGCTTTTTAGCGTCGGCTAAAGTACCCCCGACGCATACAGAAGCGTCACCAAAGCGTCGGCCATACCGGAGTGGAAAAAGTTTTTTCCGACGCTCTTGAGAAGCGTTGTAAAAGGTTGATTTTTAGCGACGCTTAAAAGCGTCGCTAAAAACCCCGAAGCTTGCCATCGAGGACGCTGCAGAAGACGTGGGGAGGCACATCGTAACGGAGGAGCCCAACGCCGCCGCCGTCTCCAAGCTGCTCGAGATGCCCCTGCGGCAAGTACACCACCACTCTCCCCTTCCTCGGCAAGGATATCAGCGGCCCCGCGCAGGCGTGCTAGAGCTCCAAGCACACCGGCAACTACTCCGCCTGACGCCGCAGCCGGCGGCGGAGGATGAGGGGGCTGCCGCCGGTGGTGGTGGTGGGTTTGCGGTGGCTGGAGTGAGGTCGGGTTCTCCGCCGCCTCCTCCTCCTCCTCCTCGATCGTGTTCAGATCGATCCCCATCCTCTCCCTCCCAACACCCCACGCCAAAGAGTAGCAGAAAGAAGAACGGAGAAGCCCAAAGGTGCAGTAGATAAAGAAAAGGGGAGAACTGGTGGGGTCTCCGGTGTGGGATTAAAAGAAGAACTTCGGCGGATGGAGCGGCTGGGTGAAAAAGGAGAGATCGGGGGAGCGGCTGGGTGAAGAAGGAGGGATCGGGGGAGTTGGGCCCCTTTTGGCCTCCGACGTCGCTTTAAAGCGTCGTCGTCTCTAAGATCGGGGGAGCGGCTGGGTGAAGAAGGAGGGATCGGGGGAGTTGGGCCCCTTTTGGCCTCCGACGACGCTTTAAAGCGTCGTCGTCTCTAAATTTCACCCGACACTATCAAAAAGCGTCGTCGAGTTTCGACCCCCGCTCGAAATTCGCCGACGCTTTTTGATAGCGTCGGCGGGGAAGAGTCGGCAAAACTATATTTTTTTGTAGTGAGAGATATACCCAGAGCTCTTCGGGCCATTTTGTATTCTGACTCTATAGGGTGTATTCGTACCCGCTATGTATGAATCGCCCGCTTTAGCAAAAAAAAAAAAAAACGGGACTTTGGGAATCGAAGTGCCCAGCAAACGTGTGAATGGCACGTAGGACCGGATCCGTTTCCTTTTACGCAAGCGGCCGCGTCGTTCCTGGGCTTTTGTGCCTACTCCGAGTTGGCCTCGGAGAGCACGGAAGGCTTGGTTATCGGCGAAGCAACAAAATTTCGGTCTACTAGAGGTACTTTTTGAAGGTCATCTAACCCTTGTTAATGCAGTCTTGAGCTCCATTCGGAGTTAGTGGATGTTAGACCCTGTTCTTGGCGAATAGGTCAATGTATGGGAGGTCATCTTCAGGTGCTCATATGCCGCCCGCCCCGGAAAGTTTGCTGCCCTGGGCATCATCAACCTCAACATTTTTCAACCAGACCTTGGTGGAATAGGTTCTGTCTAGAAGAAGAAATTGCTTGGAGAAAATTGATTGCAGAGCTACTTCGTACAGCAGGACACACAAGGCTCATCTCGTTCTGAAGGTTCGATCAGTTCTTCTGGTTCTTGCCGAGTAATGGACAATGGACCTCCTGGAATATTGATGGATGTATGGGCCTGCGATGATCTTCTTAGCAGAATGTTTCCTAATCTACAGTCACTAGCCAGCAGTACTGCAACCTGGAAGCTCTACTCTGAACTTTTTCAATGCAGGCTTGCAAATTTCAGACTCTCTCTCACCACAAAATAATTCAAGAGCCTACCAACTTATCCAATATTTTAAGTGGCGTTCTACTCATTGATAGAAATGATGGCGTAATTTGGGTTGCACTACCAAACAAGTCTCTCTATCAAGAACAGTTACGAATCTGCAAAGAGAGAAGCTAATGGGATGGAGTGCAACCAAGAATCTTCCCAAAAATGAATGTTACTGCCATTCCCCAGCTTAAAAGAAGCACCAAGATCTCTACTAATGTCTTTCCAAATAGGCGGGAAAAAAAAAGAAGAGAACAGCTACAAGTTTCTCATCAATGGTCGAGTTAATTGTGCATTTGGCTGTTTAACTGGCGCTCCTTTCACAACAAGATCTTAACAACTGATAATCTTGCGAAGCACCACTGGAACCAACCAGACCATTGTCCTTCATATGGTACCTATGAGGAAACCGTTGACCACTTACCATTATTATGCCTCTACTCTTTGTTGGCTAGGAATCTACGGACTCCGAATCCCTCCCATCCTTCATTACCTACTAGTCCAAGTTTACTTTGGAGTACTTGGAGATCATAAGCTTGCAAGGCGCTCTTTAGCAGCTTCTATGTCTTAGGCGCCTTTGAAAAGAGCGTAATCGGTGCATCTTGGACTTTGTTGCTGAATCCGCCACGACTGTGACACAACATATCCTCATGCTTTTCGGAGTCTATTCACTGTTGTCGTCTCTAGTTTTTGCAATATCTCCTTCCAATTGTCCTGCACGCTAGCCTCTTCGTGGAGTCTTCGTGGCACCAGTGGGGATGGCAATCAGGTCGGAGCGGGTTAGATCCAGGTTGAGTCTAAAATTTATCAACCCAAATCTGATCTGACTTACATAACCCATTTATCAAATAGCTTAGACGGATTTTTAGTGGGTTAAATGGATTTGAACAAGCTAAACAGAATAAGCAAGTTAGGTTAAACAAGTTCAAACAGATTAAACGGGTCAGATCATAATCCAACCCAATTATTAAACGGGTTAAATGGGTCAAAGATTTAAATCTGAACCTAACCCATTTAATAAATATAATTAAACGAGTTAATTCATTTACAACCGAAAGCCAATAATGTTAAACTCAAATATGCTTGAAACAAGTCATTCGCCCTTCGGATTGACGGATCGGGTCATAAATTACCACTCTTAGTCACAACTTGTGTATATTAATCAATCTTTACTATGATTTCATAAGTTAGGACTTCCTAAACTCTTCCATTCATATGCCTAAAACTATAGCTCTGGCCATATAAGGGAGTAGAATAGGCGTTGGGGTGAGCAGCAGGAAACGTGTCAGGAAATAGATTTTCTTCAAAAAAACATAAATCCTACTAAAGAAAGAGCTACCTTCATGCATGGCCACGGAAGCATATGTCCAAGTGGCTTCAATTTGGTTTCGTCATTGTTCAGCCATGGAAATGCAAATTAAAAAACATTAGCATGCCCGCCCAGAATAACAGCCCAGAGGTGTTACTCTCAAGGGGTTGTAACCTCAGTTCCGACAAAATTTTAAGCGAGGAGGATCTCTGCAAAATAATGTTTTCTCTCAATCATAACATTATTAAGGCTGCGTTTGGTTGGCACATAAAGCATAAATAAGATATGAAAGAAGGCTGATGCCTGCTAAAAAATATTAAAAAGCCTGGTATAAACGGGGAACGGTTACACTGCTCAAACGTCTATCGCAGATATAAATATTTCCGGCGAACCTTGTCATAAGCCATTCACGCCATTGGTTTACCTCGCTCTCCTTTGACATGGGTGGGTGCCACTCGACTCTCAATTACCCTATGCTTTTTACCGCTAATTGGACTATTGTTGATTACCTGAGAATGTAAAAGATAATTTTGTTATTTCTACTTAGACTATAAGCAACGAATACCTATCCTTACGACAAAGGTGAATATGATTGAAGCCTCCGAATATTTTCTTCAATAAAAAAAAGACAAGTGACAAAGGCAAATATATCATAATCCATTTTATTTTAGAAGAACAAGTTACTAGATATATTAGGAATAATATGATTTCCAGTTGAACTACGAGCAATAATAATTTTTCATACATCCATAGGTATGTTATTAGTATAGTAATTGGTTGCCTGGATTTTTATTTAAATAAAATACATAAAAAAAATATACCAAGTAGAGTCATAGGTAATAACGGTAAACACATCATTTATCCATCTTAATTACTTAATAGCAATCTTACTGTAAAAATATCAACCAGACAGCACTTCAATTATGCCATACAGAAATAAGAAATTATTGCCATACATAAATAAACATAATTTGTGGAACAACCTTGCCAATAAACATAGCGTCTATTTCCACTTTTCTCATTCATGAATCAAACACAGCCCAAACAATTACTGGCCTTTTTCATGGCTTATAATCTGATGGAGGTTTGCGGACATTTGTTGTTTGTTCAAAAGCATAAGCAATCTCGATTAATTTTGGTTCCGAACCCTTTAAACCACCAAAACAGATACCAAACTAAAGGATTTCCATCTAATTCATATCCTGCAGGAACAGTAATGCCTGGGTACCCACCAATGGCAAGAAGGTGGGATATATTTGCATCAGGTGTCCCAATTGCATCTAATTGCTTCTCTATCATCAATCCTTCCAATCCTTCCCTGGAGAGTTTTGAGTCATTTTAGCTATTGCACTTCTCTCAGCAGGACCAATCCCATTTGTGTTTTGAGCCGCCAAGAAAACAAGTTGGCCAAATTCTTCTATCTTTTCCTACATTTAAAAAGTAGTAAAACCTCAGTTTATCATCTGAAATAGGAAATAATATATATATATATAGCGCGGGGGGGGGGGGGGGGGGGGGGGGGGGGTCTACCTGAGGATAGGGCCTCGGGATCAGGAAATATTGGTCGATCATTGGTCTGGAGGTGGTGGAGGCGATACAACATTTTTTAGCTCGGCAGTCCTACAGGTGGATTGGAAGAGGAACTTTTTTACTCTGATTTCGAAGAGGGCGGACGCCTCAGAGCTGGCTCATTATAAACCGATAAGCTTGTGTACTACCCTATACAAAGCTACGGCAAAGGTTCTTGTTGCTAGGCTGTATGGCATTCTACCTAGATTGATCAATCCGGAGCATGGGGCTTTTGTAGGAGGGAGAAGCATCACAGACAATATCCTTATTGCATAGGAGTTTATGCATGATCTTCGGAGTGCCCCGAGCCGGAGGAGATGAGTATCAAGCTAGACATGGAGAGGGCTTACAACAGGATGCGGTGGGATTTTATGCGCAGGGCACTGGTAAGCTTTGGTTTCCATGAGCCGTGTATCAAATGGACCATGGGGTGTGTGTATTCTCCATCCTTTGCCATTCTGGTGAATAGCTCACCTACACAGTTTTTGAGTCAGCGACTAGTCTTCGGCAGGGATGCACCCTATCTCCGCTACTTTTTATTCTCTGTTCTGATGCATTATCTAGGGCCCTTCGGCAAGCGGCTGAGCGTCAGGTCCTGGAGGTATATAGTCCGACGGCAGGGGAGTGCTAGATCTCGTACCTATTATTTGTCGATGATTGTCTGTTGTTGGCACGAGCAACTCATCGGGCTGCAAGGGTGATTCGGGATATCTTGAATAATTGCTGTTCTGCTTCTTATTAGCTGGTAGATAGGGATAAATTTGTCATTTGTATCAGTCTGAGGACCCAGCCACAGATCAAGACTTCCATTTGTGAGATTCTGGGTGTGGGTGAGCAGGACAGTATGATGTGGTACTTTAGGGTTCCCATTACAGGCCGTCGTCTTTGGCACAGTGACTGCTCCGAGGTTGAGTTGAGCATTAGACGCAGACTGGAGGGATGGCAGGTGGATGCTCTATCCATGATGGAGCGTATCATTCTAGTACGGTCGGTTCTGAGTTCGATTCCGGTATACTTGTTGGCAAGCTCACAGATGCCTGTGTCCCTACTGAGGTCTATGGAGTAGCTGTTCAGAAATTTTATGTGGGGCACACGAGATGGTAGGAGTAACATTCATTTGATGGCTTGGGAGGTTGTTTGTCAGCCGCTCAGACATGGTGGGCTGGGGGTACTATCACTAAGGGTGAGGCGTGAGGTCTGCCAAGTTTATCCTAGAGCCAGACAATCTGTGGGGCGCCCTGATTAGGGCTAAGTATGATGCCTACTCGATCATAGGAGCTTTGGGCTAGGCGACACTGTTCTTGCATTTGGCTGGAGATTTGCTCCTCCGCCCAGATGGTGCTACCGACGATTCGGTGGGTGGTTGGTGATGGGTAGTCCATCAATGTTCTAGAAGATAGGTGGCTGGCGGAGCTACCGCTGTATAGGATGTCGACGATGGTTGACTCTGAGAGACTGGCTGGGCTCAGAGTCTGCGATATGATGGTTCCCGGAGGGGGTCGGTGGGACGAGGCCTTGATTCGCAAGGTTTTTGGGGCACAGTTTGCGGAGAGAGTACTTGCCATGCTGATACCACACGGTGAACAAGAGAGGCTGGTTTGGGCGGCGACTGGGTCTGCCAGGGTGAGGTTGGCGGATATCTAGGTTTTGGTGAGGAATGAGATGGCCAGGCATCGTGATGGGAGCTGAATTTGGAGGTTGTGGGCTCATCCACGAGTAGCACTATTCATTTGGAAGGTGGTCTGGGACTGCTTGCCGACCTATGTGGACTACCCTGATTCGATGGAGATTGTTAGTCATATTTTGTTTGAGTGCCCTCGGGCAGCCCAGGTCTGGAGGGGGGCATCGTTTCCCCTTTTGGGATCCGGTTTTGCGATAGAGGACTTTCCTCAGCAGGTGAGAGCCACTGTGCGATCATCGAGCACTGTTGGGTGGGGCATTGCTGCAGTTTACTTGGCTTATCATATTTGGCTGGACAGAAAGACCAGAGTCTTTGAGGGTAGGAGGCTCCTCTTGAGGTTTGTTGTTGAGCGGGCTTTCCATCAGGCAGTGGAGGTCATTGAGTCGTTTGAGTTGGATTCACCGATGATGGCTAGGGACATCTAGGACCCCCCCCCCTCCACTATCATGGCGTCCAGGTTTGTTCTTGTCTCTTGGGAGCCCCCACCGCCTGGCCATCTTAAGGTGAATTTCGATGGGAGTATACCTGCCAGTGGAGATTGGGCAGGAGTGGCTTTGTGATCAGAGACCACAGCGCCAGGCTGATTGCTGCGGGGGGATGTCGTTCCTTTGAGACCTCGGCATTTAGGGCGAAGCTCAGGGCCGCATGGACGGGGCCATCCCATGCGAGATATGTGCTAGAGGCAAATGAGATCATTCTGGAAAGGGATTCTGCTGTCTTGATTAATTGCTTTCAGGTGGAGAGACGGGAGGGGGTGGAGCACCCGCTTTTGCGCGACATGCAATGGATGCTACGGGAATATCGGGCTATTCAGGTCAAGCACGTCCTTTGGAAAGCGAACCAAAATTGCCTTTAGGTCAGGTTAGATTGAATCCATCAGTAAAATTTCTTCCTTTCTGATTTTTTGTTCAGTTCTAATGTTGAACCCAAATCTAACCTAATTGAAGATCAAATCGAGTCAGATCTTGTCCACAGCTAAAATTTATGATCCAACGGATCTTTCAAATCGGGTATGGTCTATCTATAATCCAATTCCAAACAAAACAAAAATGAATCTGGAATTGAATCTGATTTGGGTCCAAGTCAAACTTCACTCAAACATTCAGAGAGGAAGCATGATTGGGCTTCATAGTAACTTAGCAAGCGTCCAAGGCCTGCTTCCAATTTGGGACAGCGAAAAAAACCAAAAGACTTCAGCAAAAAAAAAAATCAAAACAAAACAAAAGACCGAGGGTTCGAATTAAAGCCAAGGGAAGGACACAAGGACACCACAAGGTTCACCGACTGTCGCAGGGTGACGTCCCCTTGACAGCTAAAGCATATTCTAAATATTTTAATTTGCATCTCAACAAGCCAATACGAGTTGAATAATATTTACTCTTCTCCTCTCCCAAGAAAATTAGGAGGAAGGGCTCCTCTAGAGATATTCCATGCTGTTGTCAGAATACCAACAGATCAGTAACATTAAGAACTGAACAAGACCACAACAAGACAATGTCAGTGAAGAATGGCCAGGTAAATGATGGACAGATTAGCCTTACCAAACCAAGGCGAGGCAAGGAAGAAGGTGAAGCTTGCTGAGAATTTAAAACATCAGTCTAAGCTTGCAATCATAGGCACTCATTCTTGAACTGACACACAACTTAAATTTTATCAGAAGTCTGAGAACGAAGACAAGCATATAGAGTTATAGACTGAGAAGGCACCTTCCCTGTAGGCCAGCTTACGAACAACAGATTTCTGCGGCAGGTGAACCTTCCTCAGCTTGTAGACCCAAAACTCTCTGCATCATTCCACGATCAAATGAACAAGAAACGGTGCAATTTTTTACCCAAATAGAGTGACAGAGAGCTGTTTTTTTTTTTTTTCCAATCTGCTTTCATCAATATGTACCATGACGAGAAATTTTGGCAGATAAAGGTGCAGACTGCAAATCCCTTATTTCATTGAGAGACTCAAATTTCTTTTGTTACAATTTGAATGAAATTTTGATTGCGCTCGCTTACACTTGTATACCTAAACTTGAAATGTGCATGAACCGTAACTCTAATACTAAGTACACCATCTGATTCTTTTCATCTTTCAATGTCCAAATCTGGCACACATATAGCCTCCATGTTTCTTCAGAGTTTAATTTTCGAATTAATATACTTCATAAAAAAACAAAAGAATAAGTTGCAATCAAGATAAACACTACTTCAATATATCTTTGAAAGTATATTTTGGTAAAAACTTTCTGAACATTCAATTATTTCACCAACATTGGAGCCCTGTTTCATCGCATTCTATGATCACTGTTCATACATACCGTCTTAAGACAGGATAAACCTAGATTCCAAATACAACTCTAAAATCACAGCATATACCTTTGCTAATTAACTTCACTAATTAATTCTTCAACTTGGAAGAGCACCAAAGTTCCATCCAATCACAGCCATAATTAGCACAAATTAAATATAACAGATAGGTCAAGGAAACATTTGTTGCAAAATGTTTCAAGTATAATACATCTCCGGGATCACAACAAGCCGCTCTAGGACCAAGACGCGATGGCGGAAAGATTTAACTTAAGGACCTGAGTCGAGTCGGTTAGAAATTTTATAAACTTATGGCTGTTTTTTTCTGTAATATTTTCAACAATATCCATGTAAGGATAGGGTTAAGAGAGGCTTGGGCCTGAGCTTGGATGTATGTTAGGTTGCAAGAAATTTGTGCTCAGATAAGCGGAGGCAACAGTTCAGAATAATATTGGTATTACTCGATGGACAGCTTAAATCATTTGCTCAAGGAATACAGCGAAACAACAAATAAGGCACCATATGAAGGAAGCCATTTGCTCGCCACACAACTTTTGGAGGCACCTACCATCACAAGAACACACGTACCCTTTCAGAAGACAAGAGCGGAGACCAGATGAGCAAGGAGTACACCCCCTCCCGTTCCAAGCCAGTATTGGACACCTCTGGAGCACCCGCTATCATAAGGGGCGCTGTCCGCCAGTGGATTGCTGTCGAACCCGAAGGTCTGGCTCACCCCAGCCATGGGCTTCCCCTGCTGAGTGGAAAGAGTGCTCGGCTGCGGCAGCTGCTGCTGCTGCTGCCCGAAAGGAAGGTTGTCATCGCCGCCAATTGGAGCGGCGAATGGAGGCCTCGCCGGGGCCAGCCCGGGCGACCCGGGCAGCCCGCACCCCTGGTTGGCACGCGGCTCCTCGCTTGCCTTCCATGCCAGCTCTCCTTTCTTGTCTCGGAGCCACATGTCTCCCTCGTCCACCAGCTCCAGAGTCTCCAAGAAATTCTCATCGGCAGACTCTGCGTCGTCCGTGGCCCAGGCCGAGTTGCTCCCGTCGAAGACCTCCAGCCCGTAGTCGTCGAACACGAGGGCGCAGGTATTGGCAGTGCTCACGGGGGCGCACTCCGACTCCCACATGCTCTGCTCGGTGCTCGTGTCCTGAACCTGGATGTAGCAGAAGTCGCTGCCGAAGCCTCCAGCACCGGGGGCGGTCTGCCGGCGGAGGAGGTACGCGGCGTACTTGCCGGAGGGGGAGGTGATGAAGGGAACTGTGTTTTCTTGTGTGCCTGGAGGGATGCTCGCAAGGATTTGCTGCTTCGTGGTCCTCTTGATTGTGCCAGATGGAGCGGTGGCTTGTGCTGGTGGTGAGACGAGGAGAGATGAGAAGGAGAGGGAGAGGATGAGGGAGGCGAGGAACTCCATTTCTTCTTGCTTGGAATTCAACACATGCGAGAGGAGCATGGGATTTAAAGGAGATCAGATTACGGTAGGTGGAACTTTTGCAGTGGAGTTGGAGAGATCTAATTATACCTGTTCCAATAGTAAGGGGATTAGGAGGTCGATGCCATGCCTATTCAAGGTTCGTAGTCGTACTAAAACGAATAAAAAAAAGGGGTAGGGGGAGGAAGGGACAAGCCCAATCCCGCGTAGCAGCCCCCGCCCCGCCAGAAAAATGTTCGATGCGGGCAGAAATGGCCGTGTGTTGGGCACTCTGACCGGTTTTACTCGTACCCTCCCCACCCGTGGGCCCGGCTCAGCTACTTCTCTGAGCTCTGGCTCGAGTCCCACGTGTGAGTACGTCACACCCGGCACCATCCCGGCTACTAGCGGTTCAAGAGCGGTCCTACACCACAAGTCCAAGTAGTGGCCAAATTAGTGAGCTCCGGTCCACAATTTAATCATCGCCGCAGCGATTCGAACTTGAGACCTTATTATTAGAATTGCTGCCCAGTACCACAGGCTACCACCTTGGTGGCAATAAGGATACTTCGTTCCATTAAATAGACAGTAAGAATTCTGAAAATAATATTCTAATGTGTAGATGCTCTGCATGCATGGCATCTGTGTATGTGTCTTTGTAATTTTGTGTGCCTGCATTTGTATGGATATTTTGAGGATCACATAACATGCGTTTCTTCATCGACATGTGATCATACACAGTCCCCAAGTTTTAGTGACAACATATAATGTTATGGAAGGCCTTATTTCACACTATAGTTATTCAAGAATTTAAATATTATTTTTATGTGAGTAGATGGAAATAATGTACGCATTAAACCTTTATGTTGTCTCACAGCTCAAAAATATAATGCTGTTGAAGTCTGGTTTAGTCAAACATTATATATTATTTCAACCATAATAGCAACAAGCATGATGTATACAGTATGATTAAGAAAAGCTCCTAAAATATATTTGTTGATTGATATAGTTTGTCATGACATTATAACAATGAATAATAATTTTGATTCAGAAGTTATACGGACACGGCGGTGGTCTATGGGTCAACTTAAAAATTAAAACTTTATAGACTAGGTCGTGGTAAGCTTGTCTGACCTGAGCTTTTATCAAGTTGGAGAAGGATTTATATATTTTGAGAAATCAAATTGATTTATTTTATTTACTTGGCATGTCTGCCAATCAGCTGTGATCAATGATGGCCATTTTAAGCATGCTTTGCTTAGACCGAGGTTGGACGAATACAAGCTTGAGATGATTGTATCAAATATGAGTTGGTCAATTTCAAGTTAGAGCAATAATTTTGGCAAGCTTACTTGGGTAACTTTAACTTGGAACTTATGTGGACCATTTATGTCCTTCTTAGCTAGAGGTCTAGCGGGCAAACTTATGTCTAATTTCGCACTGCTATGAACTGGATATTTGGATTGGGCCTTATAATTTTATTGACTACGATAAATATCCTTTTCCTGAATATACAGCAAGCTTGTTCTCTTGCACCTGCAATATAACTAGTGTAATTAATGAATACACACATAAAAAAGAAAAGAAAAAGTAGGCAGGGGCAAAAATGATAGGAAATTATAAGAAATTAAATACTTTTCCCAACCCGCTCGAATAAATATATTAAGCACTTTGACTCATAAGTATCAGTTACATATCATATGTGTAAGGTGAAATCAAATCCAAGGCCACAACAACTTCATGAGAAATTCAGGCATATGAGTAGAGAATTCAATTGAATAAAACTCATTTTACGAACATGGGTTAAAATTGCAGGTGACGTTTCCAGGGCCATATGCACCGGAGTTGGCCCTTCTGAACCTTAATGCCGTAGTGAGAGCCTGCCTAGAGGACCCAAGCAAGGCCCGGTTCATGTGGTCTATCACACCAAGTGTGGGGTAGAAGAAGCTCAAGCTATCATACGAGTTGAGAAGAGCTGCAGTCCCTTCTCTAAGCAGCGTCCTGTAGAGGTCTCCCCTCCCTTGGAGTCCTTCCCACAGGGTCATGTTCATCCCGTACCTCCCGGCGGCGATAGGTCCAAAAGCCATGGCGACCCTCGTCTGTGGGCTCACCACCTTCCAGTAGCACTTGAATTGTGGCATCATCCATTTACTAGCAATCAGTGTTCGCAAATTAGTAGCGATCCAATGTAAGATTAGGAAAAACATCCTAATATTGAATCTTAATATTAACACTGTTCATCGCAAAGCAAAAAATTAAGCAAACTAATGTCGAATTCTAGGACCATTGAGGGGTTTTCAGCTTATGCAATGTCTCCTAATAAAACGTTGCTACTACTGGTTAAAATGGTCGGCAGCATGGCTACTCCCCTGAAAGCAAAATTCTTAACCAATAATTGGAAGAGGATGGAAGCCCAAATGCTCGGTTCGGACATTGATTCAATAAAAAAGTGGTCACAACTGAGATGTGTTTCTGCCTTTCCCTACCCTACCAAGAACCACTCAATGCCTGACACGCCCTTCTTTACCAGCGGGCCAGGCGACGCACATGCAGAACGTCGGTAATGTCAGGCATGGAGCGGCGTAATTCCCGGCTGCCTGGTCGAACCCAACGGCTAATCCCTCTCCCCTAAATCAATATATAACAACTTAAATATTTTTTTTCGTGTTCTTCGATCATATATAAATATTTAAGATCTCTTCGACGAATAACCGATCTAAGACCAAACACATGTCCACACGGTCCTTACATTTTTTTTTTGCTTTTCAAGCTCTGATGTTTTTGTCGAATTAAGAGTTTAAATCTATTCAAATTTAATCACAAGCATCATGACCGGTACACAGTCAGCCTCTATGAACTCTTACGAGATTATTTTCTTAGTCTACATAGGCTATAGGCAGAATTTGTTTTGATACCATTTGTTCCAATCCGATAGCCCTATATAAATATCCAAAAAAAATTAAGCGAGGATTCAATGAAGAACTATTTGTTGGTGATGGAGAGAAGGAGAGAATGGGGGAGACAGGTGATCGTACTCGTAGGAGCAGGCGGAGGCCTCCAAGGAAGGGAGACCCGGTGGCCGTCGGGGCACAGGTGGCGGCGGCGGGAGCCGGGGCAGCATCGGCGTCGGCGACGAGGGAGGGGCCGAATCGCGCGGGCAGAATCCCATGGGCTGCGGCGGCTGGGACAGCAGCGGGTCCACCGTGTACATGGCCATTCCAAACATCCGGAACATGAGGGTCAGACCCCGCGCCGGCCCGGCCCCGGCGCCGCACCCTTCCGGCCCCCCCACCACCCGCGCGTAGCAGCCGCTCAGGTCCGGGTTCCCCTCGAATCTCACCGTGTAGCAGCCCAGCCAGTTGGTGCTGTCTTCTTTGTACGCTGTCATTTGGCCGTCCGCTCCTCCGCACGTCACCGCCACCTTCGCTCCTGATTTTGTTTTGAAGCAGTAACAACTTGTTCTTAAGAACATAACAACATGAACTTTAATTTATCTTATATACAGTAGCTGGGGAGAGAATGGTGGGATTTATTTTACGGTACCATCGAGAGGATAGTCGAAGAGGCTCCAATGGCCATCTTTGCATTGGTCGCAGAAGACGCTCCCGGTCACCATTGTATCTGCGCCTACTCTCAAATCCCCTCCTATAAACATGGCAGCTATAGCTGCCAATACCCATGAAAAATCCTTCGGGCGACTCATCGGAGGAATGCGAGTTACAAGAATGAGAAAGTGAGGATCTGGAAGCGAATGAGCTAAAGATCACAATCTACTGCCAGGAAGAAGAAGGGGAGAGAGAGAGGTGGGAAAGGGGTTTTGGTTAGGGAGTAGAGAAGCGAGGGATGGTGGGAGGTGGGGATGCTGCGGAGTAGCGTGGCGAATATAAAATGGGAGGATCCGAGAGTGAAATAATAAATGAGGTTCGTGTGCTTCCAACTGCCCCCCTCAACTGGCGATATTGTCGTGGAGGGGCTTCCCCTTTGCGTTGGGGCTTTTTGAGATTTGATATACTCGGCGGCGAAGGCAGATCTTCTACAGCGAAGTCAGTCAAAAGTTCGTCTTTCCCCATTATAGGAGTTTTTTTATCTTCAGATATGACTGCATTTACTTCCCCATGTAAATATAATTTAGTTTACACACGAGGAGCGAAAACATGTTTGGCTACTGCATATCTACACTTGAGTGAATGGTGCAATTGAGAAGAATAAACAGTTCCAATCCAAGCTGTCCTGCTTGGATCAATGTATCCTCACAGAAGGCAGTGCATAAAAACGGATCAAGGTGTCAACATGGATCGATCCCACAGTCCGATCCGCACTGAACTCACTGGATCCGAACATTAATACCCGAAGATCTGAGATGAGAAGCACGAGTATCTCCAGAACCTCGAACTGCTATCAAATTCTAGGAAAGCTGCTGTCCTGCTTGTCTTGGAGAGCCATGGTTTTGCTTCATGATGTGCGAGGGCATCAGATGGCCGCACAGAAGCGTTCCACGATTTGCCTCCATCGTGCAGCAATCTCGTTGATGAGAAAGGCAAGATTACTGAGGTCCCTCAATAGCATGAGCTCCCCACATTGTTTCCATGGACGAGGAAATAAAACCAGAGAGAAATGCGCCATTTATGGACCTTGGATCCGTGGCTAGTGATTTCCAGATAACGCTACCTTCCAACTGGCCTAAAACATTTAAAAGCCACGTCGTTTTTAACTACTCGCCATCACATTTGTCCATGGGAGAGGCAATTCAGGATTACTCTCATAAATCAATTTGGAGTGGTCAAAACCACTTCGGATCTATTATACGTAGCCTTCGGAAGCAAGATAAATCGCATACTGATCGACTAGCTGTTGATGAGCATTTCGTTGGAAGCCATGATTTTCCTATACGACGTCTTTCTTGCTCTAGGTAGCAAAACAATTGGTTTGATGATTATTATTATTTCAATGAATTAATCAATGTTTTATAGGGCCATTTAAACCATAATTTGAACTTATAAATCTAAGGATGTCGAAGTGCGCTGATTGCTTCTCTCAGGCAATTTATAATGCCTCCAGTAATTATATTAGAGGTGAAATCCAACTCCAATTATAACGGTGAGGCTTTGGAAGTTTAGAAGGAGGGCAACCTACTACAGATTTTGAGAATGGAAGAGCAAAGTGTGCATTGGTAGGCCTCTTAATATGATATCTTGCCTACAGTACTGTGAGGATCCGTGCGGGCGTGTGTTTAGTCTCACATCGATTATTCGCTGAGTAAATCTTGGGTACCTATACAGGATCAAAGAACCCAAATAATATCTTCCGACTAGCCATTTTGGGTGAGGTCCTGGATTGTTACAAATGGTATCAGAGCGGACCCGGCCCATAACTTATGTGGACTAGGGGACACTGCAGCATGGATCCATTGGGGCTGACCATGGGCCAATCATGGTGTTTGTGATTAGATTTGAATAGATTTGAACTCTTAGCTTGATGAGGACGTCAGGGCTTGAACGGAGGGAGTATGTGAGGACCCGTGCGGGCGTGTGTTTAGTCTCACATCGGTTATTCGCTGGGTAAATCTTGGGTACCTATACAGGATCAAGAAACCCAAATAATACCTTCCGACTAGCCATTTTGGGTGAGGTCCTGGATTGTTATAAGTACACCAGGGATGTTAAACTTTTAACGGAAAGCAAATTTCTTCTATTCCTTTTCGTCCATCAAAAATAACTCGCTTGGAGGAATTTGCCACTGGCTTGAGCCGTAGATGATCTGCCCGCAGTGCTGCGTACTCAAATAACCCCCAGCAGGGCCGGCCCGAGCCTTAGGCGACTGAGGCGGTCGCCTAAGGCCCCGGGCCAAAGGAAGGCCCCGGGAGGCTGACTAAAAGGAAGCAAAGGCCCCATATAAACGGGATCAAGAGCTGGCTAAGAATCTTCTCCCCTCCATCGGTGGAGAGTTTCCTGGCCTGCAGAGGGGCAATTTGGAAGTTGGGGACAGTAGTTTTGTTTTGGGTTGGGGGGGGGAGAGAGAGAGAGAGAGAGAGGAGGGATTTGGTTGGCTTGATAGACGCCTGAAGCCACTCTTACCTTTCATCCCTTCTCTTTTTTGGTTTTGGTCTTGGTTTTCCTTCCCTCACACTACTCCTGATCCAGCTGGGCCATCCGGAAGAAAGATAGGGGGATTGGAGATGGACGTCTTGGAGGGTGGAGATTCTTTTAGTTTTCTCCTCTCGGTTTCTTCTCCCCTCTTGGGTGGTAGAGAGAGAAAAGGAGGGAGGGGGTTGAATGGCTGCTGTGCCGTGATGTTGCAGTTGCTGCTTGGGTACTCACTTGAAGGGGAGATGGTGGGATGGGATTTTTATTAATTTGATGGAGTGAATTTCCCATAATGACCCTACTTTCTCTTATTGAGAGATTTCTTTATGGACAAATTTTTTCCTTACCTTGACCATGAAGTGCCATGGGATGACCTTTTCCTATCCGGCTCTTGCTTGACATGGTAAACAGTATTTCCAAGTATTATCTCAGTTATTTAATCAGTTTCATGGCCCTTCATTTAGAATAATTACTTTTATGTGCTTCCATTCAAGAATTATATTAAATTGAAAAGGCTTCTTGTCTATCTTTGTTAGATTCATGGTTGAAATAGTGTACTTGATAGCTATCTATTTTCATATATTTTTTTTAGTATTTTATATTTATTAAAAAAATTATTATTAAAAATAAAAGGTCTCATTCATTGGATTCGTCTTAGGCTCCAGAATGTATTGAGCCGCCCCTGACCCCCAGCCATCTTTGATATCGTCGGCCTGCATGCGGAAAGAAGAAAAGCCGTTCTCACTTCGCAAGGATGATGAAGTTGACGTTCCTCTACCTCTTTCTTCACCACCGCTGCTTCTTTGGCGGAGCTTATGTTTCCCATCCGTCAATCCATCCCGAATTTCCAAGAAGGAATACACTGTATCGCATTACTGTATTGCATTAATACGACGGCCGTGTACCCGTGAACATCAGCTATCTTAATCCGTTCGCATGGACAAGATAGGGAGATGGCTTCATTGAATGAGATCTGACACCCACTGCACCCGACCTTCAAATGGCATTAGGAAGAAGAAGGAAAGAGATTGCGAGGCAGGTGAAAGCGCAAGTGCCCATGCGGAGGAAAAGCGAGCGGCTCACTTAGTCTCAGCATTAGATTCTCATTCGTTGAATGCTTTGACGGTGGAAGTTGGGAGCATTTACACGACGATGATGGTGGTTGCAGCAGCAATGGAATGGGCCTCTCTTCCCATCTACAAGTCAGGCTATAAATGCTTGGGAATTACTCTCGTCGCTTCCTGCCGTCAACCGACTCTCCTCAACCCTGTCCACCGACCAAGCTCAGCAGTACATGATCCAAACACAGGAATACAGTTTACAACGCGAAGCATGGATGGCCGCGATCACATAGGGAAAAACATTAATGGCTTTGGTCGCCCGAATAAATATATTGCTGCTGAACTTTTCATGCCTCCTCTCTCAACACAAAAACAAAAAAATGTTTACCCATGTAAAAAAATACAACGGATTTTTTTTTAAAAAAAAATACTGCCAGCATTTTTAACAAAATTTTTATCAAATATCGACATAATGTCGCAAATTTATATCATTGATTAATTGGCAACGTTTTTTTTATAAACCACTAAAAATTATTTTTTATAGTATTTTTTAATATTTACTAGTATTTAAAAATATGTAAAATCTTTGGTGGTAAAAAAATAAATAAATAGCAACATTTTAATGATGAAGGATAACTGATGACATTTAAATAATGTCTGTAAAATAATATGAAGGAGCTGCACCATCTCCTCCTCAATGTTGGAGTAACACCTCAGCTTCACAAACGTCTCTGTTGTCCTCTCCTCCCTCACCATGAGAGATAGATGGAAGGAGGAGGTGGTTTCTCGTTTACCGAGATTTGAGGTGAGCATGAGGCGTTCAACGATCATTAGAAAATTTAGGGCATGAGATTTCAAACTCTTGGCGTGCGCGCGGGAGCTGACTTTTTAATAAATAAATTTATAGTTGGTTAATACTTGTATATATTATATTTCTATTATATGCCCCTACAATATATATTGTATTTATTAAATTTCCTAACTTAATAATATTAGATTATCAATTTTAATAAAAAATTATAAAATATCAGATAAAATTTAAATTATCAATATTTTATTTTTATACTGCTAAAACTATATTGCTGCTTTATTAAATTATTGTATTATTCTGAATATGAGCTGAACTTCTCACAGATACATTTACAATAAATTGGTATAATAAACCCAAATTTATCTTTAAAAAAATATTAACTGAACTGCCTGATTTTGCTCTCTTTTTTCAAACAAAGAGTGTGTGTGTGTGTGTATTAACCGATGATGAACAAGAAAGACAACCTGCGGGATTTCGACATGGATAGATTATCAAATAGCACATAGGCACATCTAGATCAAATTGCTCTGTAATAATAAAGATTATGCCTAGCAACTAATTGGTTATAGAGGATGGTGTTAACAATGGAAATTTTATGGGCTCCCAACCGCACAGTCATCCACTGGGAAGCAATTGGTTGTCCTAACAGTTGATGCACTTCGTTTGAAAGACAGATTTGCAGCATTACAACCAACAGCCAACTCCATCCTCCTTTGTTCTACCTAGACTTGATCATCAAGTGGCTCAGCCCAGGTTCGAGCCAGGCCCAACTCAAGATGTAACTAAATTAATCAGGCCCAAGCCCTTCTCAGCCTAGCCTCTAGGCCTACTTCTTAGGCTAGAGTCTGGTACTTGGGTTTCGGGCTTGGGACCGAGTCTCGGTATTCCACCGCCGCCCATCCGCAAGAGCAGTTGATCCAAACTCTATCGTCGTCAATTCGAGGCTGTGACAATCCGAATGATCTTCAATAACCACCGAAGAGGGTGAAGCATCCGCTGCCGTAGCTTTGAAAGCTTTGGAATCTAGATGAGCTCCGACCGTCATTGTTTGAACTTGGAGGCTGCCACTGAAAGATCTCCAGCGAGCTCAATTTGGAGCACTGACAGCGAGGGATAAGCACTGCTGAGAGCTGCCGATTTGAGCATTGCGAGATCTTGATCGGCTTTTACAGCCATTGGTTCCGATTTCGGAGCGAGGAATGTAGGTAGTGGGAGATTGAAGCTATAAGGAGCGACATTCTCCACTTCCATGGAAGAATCGAGAGAGAGAAGAGACGGAGGGAGATGAAGGCAGCGGCTGAAGAACCTTAGCCACCTCTTTTCAATTAATCAAGCAAACCATTGTTCAAACCATTCGAACCAACCACTTATAATACATACATACCCACTTTTTTAAATCTAGGCCGGGCCAAGCTAAGACTGGGCTGATCTAAACCTAAGTCCGATCCAAACAACTGAAGAACTCATATTTCAGGGCCGGCCGGCCCGTCGGATTTAAAATCCATACCCAAGCCTTTGCGAAAGGCTTCAGGCTTTTAAGCAAATCCGATGACCCATCTGGCTCGTGAACAGATCTATTTCTACCTCCACTCTCGCTGAAATAAAAGTTTTAATCTTTAGCAGCAATATAGCTAGGGTAATTGGATGGGCAGACACTTCCATTTCAGCACTCATATGATTATGCGTAGGTTTAGCGACATAGCATGGCACCCATTTATCCCAAGTGGAATGCCTCGCACTCACACGTGAAAGAGGAATAAAGGAGAAAGTCCAGCACAAGGCGGCATCAAAGCAATTTTCGGCTGTAGCCATTGGGCTCAAATGGTAGCCTAAAACACCGGCATTCGAGGTACTCCAGTAACACAACAAAGAGTTCGCATGCAAGCTATAAGGCCGCACGGGCCATGGCTATCAGGCTTCCATACTTTCTTGGCAACGACGAACATATCAACAAATTACTCATCTAAACAAGCTTTTCCTTTTAATAAGGTCAACCATGGGGCACTGCTACAAGAATTCAGAAACCCACAAACAATTAACCTGGCTACCTACCTGTCACTGATTTCATAACAGATTTCTTACAAAGGTAGCTTTTGGCTAAAAAGTACTCTACCAAAAAACCCAAATGGCCAGTAAGCGTGTAGTTTAAGCCCGCGAAACCAAGCATCGCTTCAAAATATCCCTAGATTTTAAAACATTACACAGCGGAGGAAAAATGTTGGGCGAAACTTAAATACGTGCCGCCATTACACCACTATGATGCAAGAAGGAGCATCTCAAGATTTATCAGCTGCACTAGCACAATCATTAATAAGTTTTATTAGGCTTTTATTCCAGTTCAAAACTCGCCAGAATTCAGGAAAGTATTATGAACTTACAGGAGCTATATTTTGTTGCATTTGATGCGTGGTTGCAACCCTTGCATCTATAAAAACCCAATGATGTTGCTTCAATTATACATGTAGCACAACAAAATTTTAGGCTAATAAAACTAGTTTAGCACAAACAATCCTTGAAAACGAAGCCTATTCAAAATGGGAATACCAGCCAAAACAGACTTTAGGAGCAGTAAATTTCCTTCAAGAAGTAATAGCAGTACAATCATCTATAAAAAAATAATAAAAAAAAGGAAAAAAAATCTCAAATAATCTAAGCAAGGTATAGAGGAGCAAAGGCGGAGGGAGGAAACCAAATGCTATACTGTCGCTCTCCATTACATGCCAGCCTACTAAGATACTAATCAAAATGCCTACCAAAACTGCCTTAGTCTTTCGAGGGTTACCACAATATAAAGTCGAAAGCCACAAATAATAGAAACTGTAACTGCAGAATGCCCCATCATCTTAACATTGATTGATAGTTATGAGGTCAGCTCTGCCAAAGTTCCGGCGATTACTTAGTTTTCTGGTAACATTTCATCTTTCTCTGTCCTGCATTTGAAAATTGCAGATATATTCAGCAAACAAACAATGCTCCACATGAAAATAGCGATACAAATGGGCCAAATGATTGGACTGATAAAAGAGAAGTAAAATAAATATGAAATGAAATTAAAGAAATAAACAAGTGGATATGGATGGTTTGGATATGATTCATTATGGTTAAGGGTTATTCGTAAGCACCCTTCTTATTGAATGACTTCTTCAAAACTCCGCTTTGCAATGTTGTTTAAAAGAGGGAGAGAACAAATAGCAATGCAGTTTATACAATTAGAGTTGATATAACTAGTACAAACTGTTCTTGAAAGATGGTGATCCAGAAGTGAAACTAGAATAAAATTAAATGATTAAAAAAAAGAAAAACTGTTGTGGAGCCAGGGAGATGATTAACCAGTAGGTCAAGCCAACAATCACTGCTTGGGCCTTGGATGTGAACATAAAAGATCCTTCACCAAAATAACCATAATTATAACAACCAAGCCTTTCCTTAATAATTTGGCATCACCTTCGTCGCTCCACGTTCTGCAATCAGTCCTATTAACCTCCATCCTCAGCATTATTGCAAATATTTCCAGATTATTTCCTATAAGTTTCATCAAGGAAAGCTAGCATCTTACCCTCCACATGTCCTGATCTTATTTGAGCATTACCAGACCATGATAATTTAGTCAAGAAAGCGCATTTGGTACATTTAATACATGAGAAGATTTGTCACACTGAGGCACCCAGAATCATACATAATATGGCCAAGAAGATACTGAGATCACATGCTACAATCCTTCAAAGCTCCAATCATTATAAAGTCTGGCTATACAAAAAATCAAAATTAGATTCCAGATCTGAAGAATCATCTAACCCCATTAATACACTACTTTGAACTTAATTTTGAACGCTAACTGGATGAGGATACCATTCACACATTGCATTAACTTGTCTCCACAACCCCACTAACTAGCATGCAACACTTTTTCTTATTCACACTTTCTTGCGACAATTTGTTCTTCAGCCAATGACAAGTTAGCAAAATTGAAACGAACCTAAATACAGTCTATCCTTTTAATAAATCCAACTAAAACCTGATGGAATCCCCATGCAAAATTCCTATGCAATAAAGGCCTAGATACATAAATATATGCATACACACATATCTCATGGATACCATACATACACAAAATATTACTTGCGCTCGTGGTGGAGGGGTTTAGAAGTCCCCAGCTGCATGGTTGGTCTTTTAAATAAGATCAAGCTATGCCTCTTCAATCGGCTGACTACGGAACAAATACCACATAGATCTGGGATATATAAAAACTGACTTATATATGGATGTATGTATGTATGTATACATGTGAATATATGTATATTTGTGTGTGCGTGTGTTTGCATGTGTGTCTACAATATTCATCTATACAAGCATATTACAAAACCGACTGCTAAAATAGAACCCCAACTTGGAATAGATTTCTAGTCAAAAACCCCTCAAATTCTAACCAGCTATTGGTTTACACTAGTTTAATGGCAGGATGATGATATTGGTTTCAAATGTGATAACAATGACAGTGATGCTCTGGCATTTGATCTTAACACCAGAGATGGAAACCAAAAAGTTGTGGAGTGTGGACTTATTGTAGGTCACTAAGTTGACAGAAGCCATTTTTTTGGCTGTACCTTGTACAAAATAGATAGAGATGGAGGTGAAGATGTTGATCAATAAGGAATAAAAATGAACAATGGCATCATTTACAAGATTATTTGTTCCAAACGATTATTTTGCATAACAAAGTGAATTCCCTATGAACAATATGAATTACTTATTATAAGTTCAAGGTTCAGAGATATGGATAACCATATAGCTGGAGGTACGAAATACAAAACATGAAAAAACACTTTTGAAGGGAGAAAGGTTCTTGGAGAAACGGAATAACAGCAATAGCACCTAAACTTAAAAATGACATCAAGCTCAGTCTAGCTACTTGTTCCATTCTCATAACTAGACAAAAATATATCAAATCATAATGGGAAGAAATCTCTTCTAATATATCAGTAGTTTGAACAAGGACTAGCAATAGCAGGTCAATTCAACAAAAGCTTTGGAAATACAAGAATCGCAGAACGACCTACTAGATAAGGATGATGCATAATGCTGGAAATAATTGATGGGGGAAAAGATCACGAAAAGAGCAAACTCAATTGAAAGACCATACCTTGGCAGAGGAGTAGCATCAATTGTATCTGCCTTCCTCCAACTCCTTTCCGTGCGATCCTCCGGCAAGCTACCAGCTCCGTTCCCCATCTTCCCAAATGACGGCCTTTCAGGTGGTGCCTCCTGGATTTTCATAGCCTCCAGCTTCTCATCAATGTTCTTCCAATCCTGCCCCTTTTCCGCCAGCACCTCCTCCCGTGGACGGGCGCCTCCAAAAGGATTCGATCCCTTGCTCTTCTCAGTAGGCCCCTTTGGCTGCTCTCCACGGCTTAGCTCCTCGTTTCTCCCGTTGGCCAACGGCAACGACCGGGGCTGCAACACGAGCCTCGGCCTCCCGCCGCTGCTCGCTTCCTCCCTTTTCTTCGCCCACGTATCCAAATCCGGCCCGCCGTTCGATCCCTCCCTGTTGAACTTATCAAACCCACCCCTCCTCTCTCTAGGACCGTCGAAACCCCCTCCGTTCGTCCTCCTTCCATCGGAAGGCCGTGCAGCGCTCTTGCTGGAGATCCAGCTATCCGACTCGTCGGCCCGTGAATGGGAATCGAAAAACACCCCTCCCCTGTCCCTCCTCTCCGGCGCCGCCGATTTCTTGGCCGCGCCCCAATCATCTATCTCGTCGGCACGAGAAGGGCCAAGATCCCTATTAGATCCAGAACCTTCCCCCCCATAGACGCCCCTCCTCGGCTCGTCCGAAACCCTAGAGGAGCCCCAGCGGGAATTGGAGTCGTCGCCAGAGATCCGGCCGCGGCCGCCCACGCCACCTCCGTAGGACGAGTAGCCGAAGCCGCGGGAGGAGTAGCGCTCGAGATCCTCGGCGGAGCGCTCGCGCGGGGCCCTGGGGAGGACGAGGGGATCGTCGGTGGTAAGGCCCTTGGAGGAGGAGGAGGTCCGGAGCCGACCGGCGCCATGGGTGACGGCGCTGCCGGTGGTGAACTCGGCGAGGGAGAGGCGCTGGGACTTCTTCTTCTTGGAGATCTTGGAGGCGGCGTCGAGGGAGGGAAAGTCTGCGGAAGGCTGGTGATGGTGGTGGGAGGCGGAGGCGGAGGCGGAGTCGGAGGAGTCGTAGCCCTTGTCTTCTTTCCGGGGCTCCGTGGCGGCCTCGTGCTCCTCGGCGTCCAAGGCCCATGTGCCGGGTTTCGCCCATGCCGAAACCGTTCCCATCGCCGCTCTCTCTTTCGCTCGCTCGCTCGCTAACTCTCTCTCCTTTGGCAGGCGGTCAGAGGAGGGTGGTCGGTTTCAACGTGGATTTATAGGAAACGTGGAAGGAGAATCCAAAAAGGAGTGGGCTGGAGACCTGGCGGGGATCCCGTCCACTCAAGGACTATATTCGATTCTTTTTCCAAAATTGTGGCCTTCTAACGTCAAAGACTTCGGACCACTATTTTGCAGTTCTAGGTGTTGCGTTTATTATACGCATGTAGACCTTACTTTTTTTTTTATTATTTGATACAGCATGGAAACCTTACTTTGCTGACTCACTAAGCCTCTTGTCGAGATGCTTTAGATATTTTTTTTAATTTTTTATTATAAAAGGAAGATGAAATAATTATAATGGATTTCAAAATCAAACTTCTTTTAGGATAAATCAATTGCGGAATACTTTGGAGAATCTAGCCTGAAATCTAGTAGCTTTTTTTGTATTGTGTAACATATTGTTATTTAGCATTAAGATGCTTGATTGATACAAAGACAATCTCATAAAGAAGCACATAGAACCTAAGGCGAATGAGGAGAGGAAGAAAGAGCCATCTAAAAATGGCATCCACCATATTCTGGCTCCACAATTTTAATGTTTATAAGGAAAAGAGACATGGTGCACTTTCCTTGGTTTTTATAAAACTGAACATAGAGCATGACATGCTTTTTTTTTTTTTTTTTTTTTTTTTTGCTAAAACCGGTGTTTCATACTATACGGGTACGAATACACAGAAGAGTCTGCATACAAAATATTCTGGAATGCATCAGACAAATCATCCTCACCAACCCATAGAGAGCCGCCTGAGTGGCACGCAACATACGCCGCCACCCAGTCTGCCGCCCCATTGGCCTCCCGATATACATGCCCAGCTCGAAAGAGTACCCCCTCCCTCACCATCAACCATATATCCCGGAGCAATGGATGAACTCCCCTATCGCTATAAGGGCCCTTCCGGACCCAACTGATCACAGTGGCCGAGTCTCCCTCCAGGATGATGGAGCTCGCCCGAAGAACGGATCGCGCATATCACAACCCCATCCAAGCCGCTCGCAGCTCTGCCCCTGGGACCGAGATGTCGAAGATCTGACAGCCTCCTGCTGCCACCGTGCTGGAATCCGGGCCCCTGATGACAAACCCAACTCCTCCCCTCCTACCTCCATCCTGGACCGAGCCATCAAAATTGACCTTGAGGAAGCTCGGGGATGGGGGCTCCCAGGTGAAAAATACCACATGAGGAGCTGCCGAAGCAGAGTGGGGGCCCCAGGTGTCCCAAGCTGTCAAAGGTCCATAGTCTGAGTCTACGTGAAGGAACTCCGCTGCCTGTGCCCGAGCCCGCTCCATCACAAACCACGGGGACAGACTGATATCACCAAAAATACGACCATTTCTGGCCAACCAAACCTGGTAAGCTGTGCATGACGCTCTAATGGCCGCATAATGCATCGGTGGGGATCTAGACCAGCCCCGAACCTCCTCCAGGAAGCAGGAGCAGGACATGCTTTCCCCAACAACAAATCCAACTCCAGTTCTTGGTAAGAGTCATGCACAAAGAAGGCAGCCGTCTAGAATGGAGAAATGTTCGCAGCGTTCTAGTCAATTAATTTCCATGACGAAGAGAGAACTTGTCTGCAAAAGAAGACGTAGGCTAATTGATCTTTTTATACATTCCATCAAGCCTCATTGGGGGTTCAAAATTGTCTCAGTTTATATTATAGGACCAGAAATGTAGCCCTGGGCCCAAACCCATAGGCCTAAAAATAAGCCTGGGTCCATCAAGCTAGCACGAATTAGCTCCACAATTGTCCATGAGAATGGTATGGTGTAGCAACAACATTATAGCATCATATAATAACAACATGCGCAGAAATTTGAGTTTAGATCTCTTGTTAAAAATCCATGTGCTCAACCGATCACTTATTTCTCCAGATTGGACATGCTTAGATTTAATGATAGGAGATTTGAGTAGGGGGCGATTTAATCAAAGTAGATAAAACAGGAAAAGTATAGGTAGCTAGCTACAATTCCTAGCAAAAATAAGAAATCTGAGGATCATATTATTATTTTTTATATTTAGTTATTGTTTGAAGATGAAGGTGATCGGCATAAGAACAAATTAGTTGAAACGCCCAGCTCAAATTAAAGAAAAATTCACACAACCCTAAGATAAAGTAAACTCGTTGATTGTGGTCTATCACTTATTTCTTCTTTAATATACTGCACTTCTTGTTGGAAATACTTGCAGTTGATATAATCTCAGGTATAATGCACTTATGCCATGTATGGATAAATGGGATTTATTTCATAGCATATTGGTGGCAAATCTATTGTTCTCCAATGTCACTTGCCCTGCATATGTTGCTACAATCGTCCATGGAGGGTGTTCGAGCAAGTAGAAAATTTTTTTTTTTCTTTTTATACCAAATTTTTTTTTTTGATACATGCACCCACCTTATCTTCTCCTCGAACATGATCAATAACCAACTTAAGAGGAGCTACTTTTGAAAGAGAGCATAGCTATTCATTTTATAGTAAAAAGTGTTGGGCCATGCACGAGTCAAGAATTCAGGATTGTGGGCAGGGTGAAGCCATCTTAGCTTTAACCCAAGACCGAATAAGTTGAGATACATATATAGGTTAGGGTATTACTAATATTAAATAATTTGGTAGTAAATAATTCGTATCAAAAACCTAACTCAACCCCGACTTTCATCTAACCAAATTTGACCTCCCTCCTCTTCCACCATTTCTCTCCTTCCCTCCATCTGTCCCTCTTCTAACCTATCATTTCCTCTCCCAATTCTCGGCAGCCACCCTTCTTCTCTCTCCGTATCTTCGACCGTCTCCACATAGGAGCTAGCCAACTGGTTTCACCCCTTAGCTATTCTTTGCTTGCTATTGCCCTACCAACCCATTCCACCCCTCCCTTCATATGGAGAAAGAGCCTTCTATGTGGCCATACAAAGTCTCTTTAACTTTTCAAACAATGAAAAAATTAGATGTTCGGGATAAAATTAAAATTCTCTCACCATGCTAGAGCATAATATTAATATGACAAATAGATGCATGCCTATCTCAGCAATCTGCTTAGTGGCACTACAAAAAATTATGTTTTTGCCGACTCTTCCCCGCCGACGCTATCAAAAAGCGTCGGCGAATTTCGAGCGGGGTCGAAACTCGACGACGCTTTTTGATAGTGTCGGGTGAAATTTAGAGACGACGACGCTTTAATGCCAAAAGATACGACGACGCTTTAAAGCGTCGTCGGAGGCCAAAAGGGCCCAACTCCCCCGATCCCTCGCTCACCCAGCCGCTCCCCCGATCTTAGAGACGACGACGCTTTAAAGCGTCGTCGGAGGTCCCTCCTTCTTCACCCAGCCGCTCCCCCGATCCCTCCATTTTCTGCCGCTCCATCCGCCCACCCCACCATCCGCCGACGTTCTTCTTTTAATCCCACACCGGAGACCCCACCCGTTCTCCCCTAATTTCTTTATCTACTGCACCTTTGGCGTGGGGTGTTGGGAGGGAGAGGATGGGGATCGATCTGAACACGATCGAGGAGGAGGAGGCGGCGGGCCCGCGTCGGCGCCGTCGGCGGCAGTCCCTACTGCAACTTCTCGGGAATCTCCTGCGACGACCATGGATATGTCGTGGAGATCGACCTGTCCTCATGGAAACTCGTAGGTGACTTCCCATCTGGAGTGTGTTCTTCTCTCCCCATGTTCCGTGCCCTCTGGTTGGCCGATAACGACATCCGCAATGGCTTCCCCAAGGACCTCCTTAACTGCTCCTCCTTGGCGGAGCTCAACTTCAGCCACTCCGGCCTCACCGGCACCATCCCGGACATATCCCAGCTCCAATCCCTCCGCTTGATCGATCTCTCCAACAACTTCTTCACCGGTGAATTCCCAACATCCATCATCAACCTCACCAACCTCGAGGTGATCGACCTCAATCAGGACCCGGGCTTCGATCCGTGGAAGCTGCCGGAGACGATCACCCAGCTGAAAAAGCTCATCCATTCCAGTTGTCATTGCAGGAAAACAAGCTAGACTCATCCATTCCAGTATCTCTCTCCTTACTCAAGTCTCTCAATGTTCTCAACCTCTCCAATAACTATTTGACTGGGGAGATCCCTCAGAGCCTCTGTAACTTGCTTCCCAATTCACTAGACTTCTCGAACAGGTTGCTAACGCCGACGCTTATAAGCGTCGGCGTTGAGTATTTTCCCGACGCTTTCATTAGCGTCGGAAAAGTCCTGTTTTTGCCGACGCTTTCTCTTAGCGTCGGCAAAAACCGGACCCACGCCCACCTGCCCGACGTTTGACCCACGCTTTGTGAAGCGTGGGCTGGGAATTCGCCGACGCTTATAAGCGTCGGTAGAAACAAAAAAAAGCGTCGGGAGTTCTTCCTTCTTTTGTAGTGTGGTGGAGGAATAGGTTCCATTTCTCTCAACTCGTTGTAGGAGTTTGTGAGGACTCGTATGAATATGTGTTTAGTCTCGTATCGATTATTCGTTGGAGATATTTTGAGTACTTATGGAGGATTAAAAAACCTAAAAAATACTTTCCGGCTAATCTTTTTAGATTAGATCCAGAGTTGTTACAAATGGTATCAAAGTGGTCTGGCCCATAACCTATATGGGCTAGGGAACACTGCAGCACATGCTCATGGAGGCTGACCACGGGTTGATCGTAGTGCTTGTGATTAGATTTGAATGGATTTTGACCACAACGACGATATAAGAGCTTAAACGGGATGACTATGTAAGGACTCGTATGGGCGTGTGTTTAGTTCTACATCGGTTATTCATCGGAGAGATCTTGGGTACTTATAGAAAGTTAAGAAATCCAAAAAATACCTTTTGGCTAACCTTCTTGGGTGAGGTCCTGGATTGTTACATAATTCCTCTCCAAAGGCAAGTGGCAAATCATATGTGTGATCCCATATTCTTTCTCCTTGTGTGACATATATGAAAGGAAACAATACCACTTGATTTTATTTTTCCAATCCAAAAAAAAGAATAGTTAGCTTTGGTTATTCAATTTTTGAGAAAGAAAGTATCAATAGATAAGTTGCATTGCAGAAGCCACAAAAATCTTTTTTTTTTTTTTGAACTAAAGAGAGGCTGAAACAAGCCACCCAAGAATTTTATTGCAAGAACAATGTTTACAGCAGAATATTTACAACAGATATCCTGAAGAGTAATTCTGTCATTCTGAAAGTACTACTTAATAGGGAGGACAATAAAGATAGTGGATAAAACCAAGATGGACAGCATCAACTAGAAGGGAGAAAAGGCCAAACAGCTAAGAGACATGAACACTCCAGGGGACGGGGACTTTTTCCAGAACATGGATCTGAACTAAAGTGAGATATAGCAACAAAGGAGCTTCCTTGAAATATGACTATGTTACTACAAGAAAAATTCAGGAGCATTGCATCTTCACTGTGTTTGCAACCAGCCCAAACAATTTGCTCAATCCTTCTCAGTCTCTCTTTCTTTTCATCTATGAGGAGGAACCTAGCACAACCCTGCAGCCATTGAGAGGACAAGAGCTACAGCGACACATCTGGGACACATCAAGCATCTTCTCCTTGAGATCTTTGATTTTTGCCCAGATTTTTCCGAATTCCACCAAAAGCTCCTGCTTGCACAAATTTGACACAAATTTGACCAGAAATTGAAGATTGAGAGCCTCTCAGAAGCGACAGCAGTAATGGAAGCCTGCTGATTATGGAATATCCGAAAGTTTCTCTCTCTCCAACAGACCCAACACATAGCAGCTACCAACATCCAAGATAATTGATTGAGAAAATTTTGAGAAATTTCGTTTTCTCCAAGCTATACAATCAAAGATGAATTGAGGATGTAGCACTCCAAGGGACGCGCACACAGATTTTTTTTTTTGATGAAGACGCGCACACAGCTTCCAAATGGATGAAAAGAAACGACAACAGGAGAATAAATGATCCACCGAGATCCTTCCCAAATTTTTTACTCATAGCATCTCATGTACTCAACTTCTTTTTCCAACGAAGCCATAAGAAGCATTTTATAGCCACAAAAAAAAAAAAAGCTTCTCGAAGTCATCTTCGAGCTGATGGTCGAGCCAAGTCTCGTTACACTGAGAAAAGAAGTTTTCCTGCATGGAGGTAAAACTAATTTTTTAGATCAGCATATCAAATCCGAAGCAGTACGTACCTAATACCCACTCATGGATGACCATCAACAAATCAAAGAGAAGGGGGGCGAAAATGCCGCATTACGTTGATAAAATCCAAGTTTTATTATTAATGCATAAAAGCATAGATTCAACAAAAGATGGAGCATGGCATAGATCGAACGGATCGAAACAAACCCCTCCATCCAGATGTTGGGAAAGAGACATTCAGAGTGCATGAGGATTCAGACACACCATTAATCCCCGTTATTCGATAGAGAACTGAAGAAGACAGGTAAAGGCGCCCGCCGACGAACGAGCGTTTGGCCTAAGAGAGCTGGCCGCAGTCGGCGATGGCGACGGGCTCGGAGGTCCTGCCCCCCTGAGAGCCCACCTCCTCCATGGCTCTGACGACGTCCATCCCGTCGACGACATGGCCGAAGACGACGTGCCTTCCGTCGAGCCAGGGGGTCTTGGTGGTGCAGATGAAGAACTGGGAGCCGTTGGTGTTGGGCCCGGAGTTGGCCATGGACACCACCCCGGGCCCCGTGTGCTTCTTCACGAAGTTCTCGTCCGCGAACTTGCCCCCGTAGATGGACTCCCCCCCGGTCCCGTTGCCCGCGGTGAAGTCACCGCCCTGAGACACGAACCCCGGGATCACCCGGTGGAAGGGGCACCCCTTGTAGTGGAGCGGCTTCCCCGACCGCCCGAGCCCCTTCTCCCCAGTGCACAGCGCCCGGAAGTTCTCCGCCGTCTTCGGCGTCACGTCGGCGAACAGCTCGATCACGATCCTCCCCGCCGGGACCCCGTTGATCGTTACGTCGAGGTACACCATCGGGTTAGAAGCCATCGCTCGATGATGGATGATGGATGATGGATGGATGGATGGGTGAGGTTCTCCTATATAACACCTGGGGAAGGAAGAAGATGGCAGGTGATTTGTTGGATCTGGTACGTCACTTGCGACACGTGGCACGATCTGAACAGGAATACGGTTGGAAGGGAGGACCTGGAATGACCACGGTTATGGCAGTCCGGTTAGCATGCCGGAAAGCACGTGTATACCGGCATGCGACAGGGGTCGGTGTCGGAATCGGAGCATGAAATTGGTGTGATCAGCTCACGAAGCTGACGGGTCCGAATCCACTTGGGAACTTCTTTATGGGAATCGTTTATGCCGCCAATCCTAATTCGCCAGATGCTAATGGCAGCTCGGATAGCATGATGAGCTCGAGCCTTGCAACTGGCTTTTGGCTAGAGTAGTAATTTACGTGGCAGCTGGCACAGAATCCGTGTGACGTGAAGGATACAATTTATTTTTTCTTTTTCTAATTATTTTTGAAACGGAGTACAAAGGCTTCAATATCCCCTCTTTTTTTTATTAATAAACTTTAATGATGGTCAGATAAAAGTTTTATTATTAATATCATGCCATTAATACCCGCATCCGACAAACATGAGACCTCTATAAAACCGAACCTCCTCGATGCTGAAACTCTAATCATTAATATTACTCTTGCGCCATGCATAGAATATGATATTTTCTTTTTTTCAATTATTTTTTGAATATAATATTGTAATATAATAAATTATAATAAATAAAAAGCTTTAATATTTAAATATTTTGTATAAATTAAATAGTAATAAACTTTAATAGTGATCGAGCAAAAAATTCGATCATTATAACAAATACAAGGCTTCAGTATCCACATTTCTGTTGCAAATTAAATAGTAAACTTTAATGCAGCGAGCAAAAACTCCTATCATCAATATTGGTGTCCAGAGATAGAAAGCAAAAAATCTGCACAAGCTAGGCCCCTGTGCAAAATATCTCATCATTAGTACTAACCCTGCAAGATATGAGGGATACAATTTTTCTCCCCATTCCAATTATTTTTCAAATATAATATAATAATATAATGAATTATAATAAATATAATACTTCTATTTTTTATTGTATATTAAATAATGAACTTTAATAATGGCCATCCAAAAAATTCTGCAGCATCCTCATAGGAATAGAAAACTTTACATAAATGTCGTTAATATTAACATCATTAATACCAACCCTTTTTTCTTTTTTTATTTAATTATTTTGAAATACAATAAAACATGTAATAAATTATAATCAATAAAAGGCTTCGATAACCAAATTATTCTTGAAATGCAATATATAATAAATTATAGCTTCAATAACCAAATTATTCTTGAAATGCAATAAAATATGTAATAAATTATAATAAGTAGAAGGCTTCAATAACCAAATTTCTATTTTACATTGAGCAATGAACTTTGATGGTAGAGGGTTGCAGCTACTACCGGCCTCCACAGCCTCCGCCGGCGTCCGCCACTTGTTTCCCCTTTCTCCTCCGCTCGCTCTCTATTTTTTTCTCCTTCTTCGGCTCCGGCAATGGATCTCGTTTCCATTGCCGAAACTGTACCGGTGACTCACCGGTATGTTTCCAGGAACTGCCTAGTTTGGGATGGCTTGTTTTCAAGTGTCTCTTTAGGGACGGTTTATGGGAGTAGGTCTAGGAGATATGCTGTTATTATTTTTAGTTTTACTTTATGTCATTAAAGCAAACGTGCAGCAGAGTTGGGTCAAGCAGACAGTAGGCAATTGACTCTGCTTCATCCATTACATGGCAAGGGTATCCAAACCTCTCATTCAGGCAATTCTTTCGAACATGGCATTACTTGAAAGACCATAACGATCGCATCCCAAGCCCACATTCTCGGCTTCTCATCTCAAATTTCTGTACATGCCAAACCAAATTTCTTAAGCTTTTAAATTTGTTTTAGCATCTAAGATTGACACCCACTAGACCATACCATTGGCGGATGCTACAATGACTTCTAAACCAAATCATGCTTTCGGAAACAATGCTTATACTGCCACAACCTTAACCTTTTATCAAAGATTTAATGTTATATAATGGCTCGCAGAATATACGAAATGGCTCGATATGATATGTCAAAACAACAGTGCAGTGCACTAGGTTGATTATATATCAAGCGGAAACAATCCAGTACTTTGTATAGATAATGGCTCGATATGATTATGTTCATCAACACAGGCTGCCTCAAGCGAGTGCGACTCTGTTCTGCATGAAATGCTCCCGTCCTTGATACACATGCAAATAATCCGTGTCCCAGGGCCCATGCACTGCAACGGTGGGGAGAAAATACGAACCGGATCTCTCTGCCTCTGCTGCAGCTCATAGGCAAAACAGCAAGGAGAACCCTGTGTAACAGAGAATCTGCACTCCCAATTTTAGCAGCTTCCATTGAGCTGCGTTCCATCACCTTCAAGACATCTTTCACACACTGCACTTTATACTGCAGACGAAACCATTTTTAAGTCCTAATCATCAACATAAATTTTACAGACAGGAGTATTCAGTTTGTAAACGTATGACAACTCATACATAAAGAACCATAGCAAGCTAGAAGGACCTGCCTCGCTTTTGATTCCAGTATATCCCTGCATGTCACTCCTCTATTCTTTAGGGCTGGAGTGCCTGTTTTGTTAGTTCTGTAATATGTTACGAGGAAACCCCGTTCTTCCTAGATGTATCAAGCAATAGCATTACTGGTCCACCACTGATGAGTGCTGCTTTGCTACGCAGGGCATGGCCAACATAATATGATCGCCATCCTTTGGGTCAATATCTTCAGTTTCGTCGAGTCTTGTATGGAAGTTTAGAAATGCCATTTTAGGTGAAGCAAATATTGTCGAGAACTTTGCATGGTTGGCCATGAAGGGGGAGAACACAATAAGCTCCAGTCAATATTTGAATGAATAAAACAAGAAACCAATCTGAGCCATCCAATTCTATTCTCTTCGCATGCGCCGCCGGGCATTACAGAGCAGCTGCAATCGAGGTGCACCTTCAGAGCCAAACCCACCACCATGTGGCTTCTTTGCTCTTAGGGAGAAGGATGATGAAGAAATGGGCAAGAGATGCTGTTGCTGCTGTGGACTAGGAGATTTATAGGGCCTAACCTTCATCTCTCTGGAAAGCTGAGCACATGGAAGCAGGGAGGGATCTTGCAGCCTCATGGTTTGCCATGTTGGAATACCAAGAGGCGGTCTGTATTGGGCCATTTGAGCCTGCAATATCTGCTGCTGCTGCTGCTGCTGTTGATGTTTAGTTGAGCCACCAGCAAGAACCATTTGCGGTCCTCCATAGAGCGAGTTACCTATATGATGTGGTAGCTGCAGCTGGACAGATTACCAGACAATCAGCACTTGGAAGAAGTTGCAACCAAGTAACAACTCATAAAAGTACAATGTTTCTCGAAAAACAAAATAGCATCAGCTGAAGCAGAACTGGAATTATAGTATATCTATGAAAATAGTGCGATCTATTACACTACCAGACACCAGCACCACAAAATCTATCACACTTCAAGCAATGAAGTCACACCATTTTTAAAGATACCCCTCTTGGTGACAAAAAAACTAACCACTAAATAATTCATTGACAATCATTATAGCAAGTCGTGCATGAAAGCTTTCTCTGAGCATAAGGGTGGAATACACGACCACTCATTTCATTGATTAATAAAAAAGGATCAATAGGATGGGGACAAGCTAGGAATGAGGCCGGCCCCGTCAGGGACAAGAAAAAAACTGTAGATTGACGAAATCCAAAAACAGGAGATCGCAAATATCCAATACATGTTTTGCATGACAGCTGAATAAACAGAACACACCTGTTGAGCCGTTGTGGCTGGGAGCTGGTCCAGACATAATGAAGTGTAAGGACTATGAGCGAAGGGGAACGGTATAAGAGAATGATATGAGCCCTGCAAACGGAGGTAAGAACCCGAATTATTTACCCCATTCCAGGGGTCGTTGATTTCACCAGTGGCCAACAATGACAAAAAATACAACCCTAGTGACAGGACTCGGATACTAAACAGAACACAGAAAAAAATTAAGAAACGAAGGAGAGGATAAACAAACCAGCGAGATGACAAATACCTGTTGCTGCTGCATATAGGAGCCAGATAACATTTGAGTTGTAGCTTCATCTGTACTCTCCATTATGGAACCACTAGTTCCAGCAGATGTCATGCTGTTCAGACTACTTAACCTAGTTGCTTCATTGCATGCTTGCACGCCAGAATTCATTCCCTCTTTGGCTTTCGCTTGGTTAGTGACGAGCAGAAACTGATGCCTTTTTTCAGTGTTCTGATAGCTTTGAATGATATGGCTTATATACACATGGGTAGTACACCTTTTCCATGACGACCTCCTATCAGCTGACACCTGCAGGAGCCGCACCCAAAAATATAACGAACTCAAGCTTCCAATAAATGAAATCTCCAGTGTGGTTACATCGTTAAGTAGATAATGAGAGAAGCTGAAGGACAATATATCCAAATTTCATAAGCAACTCCAGTGGGGGTAGAACTGTACGTTTATACTCAATTACAGTCCCTCTTTCATTAAAGAACTACTCTTCTAAGATCAGCTATCAATCAGCAAAGACTTAATGCAACAAAAGAATCCATCAAACATGTAACTGTCAAGGGACATAAAATAAAGATATTTAGACAGACAGGTTTCAGGCCTAAAAGGAAACAAATGCTCTTCATATAAAAGCTTGCATGAGGCTATCTAACACTCATATGGAGCAGACTCACTTTAAATTCATCCAAATCCATCTGGAAATTGGTAATATGCCATCTAACACTCATCTTTATTGCACATTTCATCATAATCTACACAGTCATTCTTCTAAATAACAGGTAAATGTCCTCATCCACCTAATCTCATGCATACTTTCTTCATGACAAAGTAATTTCAAGATAAGACAGTTGAAAATTGGTATTGACTGCCGTTACAAGTAAAAGAGCATTTTCTTGGGAAAAGTTAAAGGCACCTTGTCAATGCCAAGGGGATCATAGCCCACCTTTTCAGTTGGAAGACCACTTCCATTTGAGTTTAGTCCGTTTGAACTAGTTCTACGCCTGCCTGCAGCAGAGTCTCGCCAGGCAGCAGCTTTAGTTGAAGACCACCTAAAAAAGTAAATTTAAATTAAATGGCATCCAGGTTGCGGAGCATGACCTGTATCAATGAAATATTGTGTTTGGAGTTCCCCATCAGGAGTGGTAGGTGGATTATGAATTACATTGTCAAATGTCCATTATCACTGCTTGGCATACCAGGTCGCGGAGCATGACCTGTATCTGATAAGATAACCAAGATTTTGGAATAATCAGCTAGAAAAAAGAGCTCAGAGAATATAGTAATAAACACACTTAATATGTTCCCCATGTAAAATATCTTTAGCAAGGTACAACATGACAACCTCCCCCATGCATGTAATGTGTTAGAATGTCAGTTTTCTGATTGAAAGGCTGCACATGTTTTTCCGAGGAGGCAGATCCAACCTAAAAAAAAGGGGGTACCGTTTCAATAATGTCTGAATAACCAATAATAACTATGACCAAATCTCCAAGTATAGAACATTACCGGCCAAAGATTAATCTCTGATTTGTGCACCGAAAGGGCATCCAATTGTGCTGATCTGCAAGTGAATCAACCGGAACAGAAATCAAGGTGCAATAAGAAATTTTGTGCAATTACCAGCTAACTGTCCCTTTTTAAAAGTCAAACAAAGAATACAAACTAAATAGTACTAACTTGTTCTCAGAGTAAGAATAGAGAGGAGCTTCCAAGAGATTTGATGAATTCAAAGATTCCAAGAGATTTAATGAATTCAAAGAATCCCTTGTAGTTGCATTGTTTGACTGTTCATTCTTGGATGGAGGTGTTCTTTGTAAATCAGGATGAGCTGTTCCATTTGATCCTGGATCCAATTGTTGGTTTACACCGGTAATAGCAGGCTGCTCCAAAACAGAAGGCTCAGGTTTTGCAGTTTCTACAATGGACTCCTCTATGTGAGAAGAGCGTTTTGCCGCTGCAGAGCTGGTGCTTGGAAGCAAAATTTTAGTACTCTCTTCTTTTGAAGCTGCTGCATCAGAAATTACATTGACTTAAAATATAATAAAAAGAAACTTCTTTTGAAAAAATAAAGGCTGTTCTCGAATCCTAGGCACCCTTCAAGTCTAAAGTATTGCTCTAGTGAAAACAAAAGATGGATTCTAGTTGAGTTTACCAACCTTCTGAATGAGAAAAGATAGTTGCTGTTGTCTCTGAGTTTTCCTCCAACATTCTACCTTCCTGACTGATCTTAACTGGCCTGCCATCAGGGATCATACTAGCCAATGCAGACAAAGTCTCAGCAGCTTCTTCCTCATCTTTGGTGATTTGTACCTTTAGCTACTTAAACAGAAGGCCAGAAGGTATCAAGAGCCACAAACTGACAATAAAGCTAGAAAGACAAGCTAAGCAAGCATGCTGATAAAAGACCAACCATGTCTCTCTTAAAACTCCTCGAGCCATTAACACAGGGAACGTGGCTACCATTGGAGGCACGACATTTGTTCTTCGAATCCAGCAACGAAGGAGATGCTGATAGCCTGCTGCGTTTGTTCATAGCTGAAGTTGAAAACAGTAAACAAGAATGAATATTACTGATGTCATTTCAGAAAGATTACAAACACGAGGAGATACCAGCAGAACTGAGATCCCTCGTTAATTTTTCTTTTTTTCGGAAAAATCATAAGCCAGATGACCAACTGCCGGCAAAAACGGCAACGAAAAAATTTACTATTCGATATGCCACTTATTTTATGCAAATATTAAACGACAAGAAACAAAAAAGAACATAGTTGATCACGCATTTATCTAATGAAAGAAGAAGATCCAAAGGTTCCCTTCCCCTCAACCAGATCAATACCCTTTTAATAGTGACCATGGAAAAACAGTAGTCTAACCCAACTCAGGATCAAAAAGTGGGAAGTGGGAACTCAAGATTCGGATTCACAAAGCCATGTTTTATTTACCAAGGAGGATAAGACTAAACTAAGCAGACTACCAGAAACAATACACACACAGATAGTTTTTTATTTCTTTTGTAATAGTATTCAAATAAAAGGAACTGAGAAGCGTTCCATCTGAATTCTTTATACCAGACCGTAATTTCCTAGGCACCATGGCAAGATCCACAGCACTGCAATCCTCAACCTATAATTAAAGTTAAAAAAAATTTAGGAAAGAAAGGGAGAGAAATATATTATTACTTAAAACAGAGTAAAGATAAAACCGCTAGCTAAAGATCGCTAGCCACTGCCGGTACCATCGGGATGGAGAAAAAACAAAAAAGTTCCAACCTTTGACCGGACTGTACCACTCGAAGAAAGGGGTGGGCGTGAAAGACGTGAGTCTCCTCTATCGGACCCACAGCAGCCACCTTCATCGCCCGTCCTGCCGTCCTCTTTATTGATGCGCGAGCCCCACACGAACGCCTTCGCTCTCTCTTTCTGCCATCTCTCCATCGCACTCTCGTCGCCTCCTCCTCCTCCTCCACCACAACTGCTACCATTCAAAACTGCAACATTTTCTTTGAATTAAGAAAAAGAAAAAAAAGAAAAATCCGACGATAATTTACTAATTTTATACAGAAAAACAATGAAAAGATCCGAATTTTTTATGTAAATTAGGCAAGAGGAAGGGGCATAGTTGGTTAGGACTTAGGATTGATACCAGAGGGGGAGGAGGATGGGTGCGAGATGGGCTTGGTGCTGCTACTGATCCGTCCAGATAACGCTCTCTGCTGGCGCTTCGCGGGCGAAGACCGACCCCCCGAGCTGCCGCATCGCTTCAAGTCTCGACCTTTCTCTTTGTCCATATCCTCTACACCCACATCCACACCCAATCACCGATCACATCGTCCTCTCTCTCTCTTTCTCTTACTCTCTGACCTCCTTCTCCTCCTCATCCCAGTCCTCTGTCTCTCTGCAGCCACAGCAAGGGAGGAAATAAAGTGAGGCAGAGACATCAAGGAGCAGATAAAGCGGGCGAGGCAGAGATAAGGGACTGAGAGTAGGAAGGAAATGCTATAAAAAAGAAAAAAAGCGAGATGCCCGGTGAGGAGTTATGAGAGATAATCGCATCAAGGAAAGCCTTTATTTTCAGGCTCTTTCTATTGTTGGCAGAAGAAAAGGAGTTTCTTTGGGTTCTCTCTTCTAAATATTTTCCAGGAGGAAAGATAAATCCGTCCACCTTTAGAAAATTAGGCACATAGGTTCTCTGCTATCCTCTGGACTCCACCTCTTGAAACCAGAGACCAACGCTGAAGAGAGGTAGATAAAAGGCCAAAGAGAAGCCGAGGGTTAAAGGAAAAGAGATGACTTTAGAATTCGGGTTCGACACCACCGACACAGGAAGATAGATGGAGAGAAAAAAGAGAGAGCTTGAGGGAAGAAAATTATACGAGATATCCGAGGAATCTTCTCGAATAGAGGGAGATAAAAGAACGAGACACTAATTCTCGAATCCCCAGTCCCTATCTTCCGGATTAAACCTAGAAAAAGAATTCCAAAAAAAGAGGAAAGAGGAGGCAAAGAAGGAAAGCTCAGTCAACTCTTTATCAGCCTCAGATCATACAAATCCGAGAACAGGACCAGAAATTTGAACAAGAAACAAATCAAGCCATTTCAGGAACCAGTGTAAAAATAGATAAAAAATCCAGAACCCGAAATAATATACATCATAAGAGAAGGGTAAGAAGAAGGCATTCCACAAGAACATCCATTCTTTCTCGTACCAAAGAATCCAAAACAAAATAAAAACGAAATTACAGATAGGACTAAAACAAAACAAAGAATACTCCTCGATCGCAGCACCTTCAAGAATCGAAGAGACCCATTTGATCTCCAGCTCTTCTGCCTCTCAGTCTCTCGTTCTGCCTAAAAACCCAAGAAAAAAAAGTACTTCTTCTTGGATGCAATAAAGAGAGAAAAGTAGCCTCGGAGGACGGACTACCGGCCCTGAGAAGCCGTGCCTGTCTGCCGCCCAGAACGGTTTCCCTCTCTCCCTCTCTCTCTCTCTCTCTCTCTCTCTCTCTGTGCCATTCTTTTGGCCTTTTATACCAGCACTCGAGAGCGAGCTAACATCGACGGCTGTCACGCTTCCTGCTCGCCAAGCCGTCCGATCCGCACCGGACCGTTAGAGAGAATGCCACGTGTCACTCCACGTCGGACCGCCGCACTTGATTGCCGGTGGACGGTCCGGATTTCTTCGTACCGTGTTTCATTCCCGGAAGCCCATTCCACGTAGTGGATGTTCTGATTTGATGCGACTCGTCGTTTTCTTTTTGTTTCTTTCCCCTCCTCCAAGACCTCGTTGGTCACTGCATGTTCTTTAGAAGCTAGGTGAGACTGACTGACTACTCGTAATCCCACAATAAATTGTATTTCTATTATAGTTGTACATATAACATCGAGGATGCATCCTTAATGTGAATTTCACATAGAACCTCAATAATTATTTTAAAAAAAAATAGAAGTAGAACTTGATCTTTCTTGCTTCATATTTGTTACTCTATTGTACCATTGTCCATAGAGATAACAATGTTGATATTGCCATACTATCAATGATGCGGTTCATCAGGGCAACTAGAGACTGCTTGGTCACTATCTTTCACTAGAAGATGAAAATATCTATCCCATTTCAACTAAAAAATAAATTCAAATATATCAGCCTAAGGCTCAACCTAATTAACATTGACCAACACTAAAAGAGACAAACTATTTTGTATAGAACCTCAATAATTATGTAAAAGAAAAATTAGAAGTAGAATTTGATCTTTCTTGCTACATATTTATTACTCTATTGTACCATTATCCTAATGAATATTTTTGTTCCGGAAGCCGAGATTAAATTTTGTTGATATTTGTGCAATCTCTAATTGATATAAAAAGGATTTATTGTAATTCCATTATTCTAAATAGTAAAATATTTTGGTTGGACTAAGTTTCGTAATTTTTTTCCTTCACATAGAAAGATTTTCCATGTCAAAAAACTGTGCTGTCTTTTATTTCTAAATTACTTGATTTTGCATGTTAATTGCTTGAGTAAATTGTAGAGATGATGGTTGCTCGGTGAGTGATATCCGATTTAATTATATAGAAAAATAATAATTTTCTATGTTTAGCTAACCATGAAAAAATAACATTTTACAATAGTTTATATTTAGTTGAGCATCTACTTTTTTAAAAAAGTTGTATAAAATACATGTTATATTCTTAATAAAGAAAAGGACTTTACACAATTCTATTTAAAAACTTAAGAGCATTTTTGAAAAAAAAAACTCCATTACTAACCAATCGGAGCTGGATTTTTTCATGTCTCACATAAATTTTTCTTTCCTATAAAATAAGAGAATCTTATTCTCTTGAAAAAGCCACTTTTCTATCTTCATCCTTTAAAAACTCCAATAAAATATAAGACATTTCTCCAATTTTTTGTTGACCACACTTTTCTCCTCTTTCCACAAACCAAACAAATCCTTCATAAAAAGAAAAAAAAAATCATATGAGGTCCAATTTCCACCGACCTAGAATTGAGATAATTTTTTTCCCAAAAGTACATTTAAGTTTTTAGATAAAATGAGATAAAATCTTTTACTTTATAAATAATATGATTTGATCTGTCATTGTAATAGAACATGACATCTGATCTGTTGAATACTCTTCAAGAATTTTACAGTCAGATACCGAAAGTCGTCAAACACGTGTACAATAAACAAGGACTCAAGCTTAATTACATGGCAAAAGCTATTAAAAGCACAGGTTGTATAGTTATCATTTATCCTAGCCTAGTGCCAGAGGCCTACGCGGACTAGTATTTATGTTTGTCTCAGCCATAAGGTTAGGCTAGTTTATAATGTGTTTGCTCATCACCACACAAAGTCGTTCAGAAATACATATGTTGAGAGGGGGAAAAAAAAAGAAAACTACTTCAGGTTCGTTTCTGGAGTCCTTTCAAAAGTTCATGTCGAAGAATGTGAACATTCTTGTGCCAATAACAAATGGCATGCATCAGTCACACCATGCTACCTGCCGGTCCTGAATTTTTCAAGTAGCTCAACTGCAACTGGTTAATTATGAACTATGGGCTGCAGAGATTCTTGAGGTCTTCCTCCTTGGCAAATGAGGCTGGAATGATCCTTGAAGCATAGGGATAAAGATCTTTGTATGAATTCCTTATAGTGCCTTCTGCCACTCCCGTGGCCAAAGAGATATCTGCAACATATTATTGTGAGTACAAAAAAACAATATACTGGAACCACAGGCCAAAAAAAATATTGTTTCCGAACCTCTTAGAGGTTTCTTCTCCTCTGATAGCTGAGTTATCATGTAAATGACAGCTGCTGCGATTGATATAGGACTCCTCCTGCAAAAGCAATGGTTGTTGCAATCCTTGCCAGTTAATACAGATTTTACATTCCTCCCGTTATTGCAAGGTAACATCATATTAGAAGAACTAAAATCTTTGTAAGTGGTTCTGGTTTAAAATAACATGATGATCTCAATATGCTTTTCTTCATGGCCCAAGGCTTGACTTTAATATGATGAGCTTCTCCATGAAAATGTATAGATTATCAGTCAACGCAATGGCTTGGACCATAACTGAACTACTTGCTATCAAAAATAATATATCAACAAATGAAGAGATAAAATATCAACAAGGAATATGGAACAGATGAAGCTACACATAATATCAAGTTATCAGACAAGTGAACCATTCATGGATTTGGATTATGATAGCTGCAGACTTGTAGCTGCCAGCAATGTTTATCTACAGTAAAATGGGGTCAACGTTGTCATCTACATAATACAATCTGTAGTACAGTTTCCCTAAATCTCAGCATGACAACCTGAATGATGTTACTAAAAAAAATTGTCAAAATAACTTGATTCGCACTATTGACTAGTGAAAATGAGGTGACTCAACCATATCTCAAAGTCCCCATGAATTGTAACATTTGGATAATGATTATAAGATTTTGCACTGTAAGTTATTAGGTCTAAATTGTTAAAAGATTTCATACAATAAAAACTCCTGTGCCTCTTTCTTTTTCAACAGAAGTATCCATTCAAGAGTATGAGGGGTAGAGAAGGATTGACCAGATAGATTTGAACCTTCAAATGATCATGACAAGATGATATCAAAGATGAGGAACCAACAAAAGAAAAAGGCAAGTGCAAGAGTGAAAAAGAAAAAATAAATAAATAGACACAGAAATGAAAGTCCCTATCTAGTCATTTTCACAATAGTAAACCCATTTCCTGATCCCCAAGACCAGCATCACAAGTTACCTTCTTCATTCTCCCTTGATGTTCTGTGCTTCTCAAAACAGATATTTTCATTCCTCAAGTTCCATATTCCAGAGAATACAGCATGCCATACTTTCTTCTTTACGCATCTTTAAACTCTTAACAGCATCCTACCTGACACCCAAGATCATGTCTTCAACTCACAGTCCTAGGTTATTGAGTGAATGAAAACCTAGCACCAGGAAATCCAAATGAAGTTGCATAGGAGACTAAGCATCGCACTCATTTAGGCAAAATGTTCAGAAACAGTCAAAACTAGCTTCTTGTTAGCAAGCTTCTGTAAGGATCTTTTCTTGAAAAGTATAAAGTATAAACAAAGCCTTGGATCCTAGTTGTTTCTAAAAGATTCCATAGCAACTTCTCTAAATACAGAGTGACACCCTAAAGGTCCTGAAAATACAAAAAGATTTTACAGTCAATACCCCAGCAGTCAACCATCTCAATTATCTAGGCTCTTTGTTTCTCCACACCATAACCAATGATAGAAAGAACAGACAATTATGGCATCAAAGGTTTCCTCATTTCAAACATGCCATCTGAAAAAATTGGGCTCTGCACATACTTGTTCCAATATCCTCCTTATATAGAAACTAAACTGGGAGCTACAAGCCATCATGAAAAGCAAGTTAAAAGTTGAAGACAAGACACTTGCAGCACCAAAGATCCTCTAATAACGTTGTTTAGCTAAGGCTAGGCACTTCCATCTACCCCTAACTGGATCAATGGCACTTGATCCTGACTACTGTGCCATGTTACTATGACCAAAAAGCAATGCATTTGACTTTGACTACAAGGCACCAATACCATGACAACCCCCCTTTCCCTTTTCTCTGCGGGCTCCTTCTCACTCCCTAGTTTGTTGCATGGACTGGGCTCATGCAAGTAGAGCATTCCAAGTGAGCCTAGCCCTGCCATGCAATAGCGGCTTATCCCATCGGGGCTGATTTGATACTTCAAACGTCTAATGTGGAAAGAGAAGAGGGAATGATTCAAAGGTTGCTAGGTGGAAAGGTGTGCCATTGGGGCAGGACAGCATTTTTCAGAAAGTGGATTGAGATTCAATTTTAGCTGCTCTTTATCTGCATTCCAAAAGGAATTTCCCCCAACTCTCTTTCCCTCTTTCAACACCTCTTCCTCTCCTAAGCACTCTTTGGCTCCTTTTACTCCTGATCATTCTGATGCTCCCTCTTATCTACGAATAGTTTTTTCTTTGCACTCTCTAGCCAACTCACAGACCTGCTCAAAGTGTCCCAAATTGCTGATTTGGCCATGTAGCATTAATTGTATCTAGAAAGCCAATCAAAATATTTTTTCACTTTTTCAATTCTTTACTTTCTTCTTCTAAAATATTTTTGCAATGTCTATTACTGATGAAAGCTCTTTTGATTTGTTTGCTTTTATCGCTACTGTGTGTTCTACATTTTTGTGAAAACCTGACTGCTTATGTATGTTTACCATTCATCTCTGTTTAGCTTCTAGAAGAACCAATCAAAGCCGGGACTAATCTCCATGTTAATACCTGTTGGCACAAATAACAAATTGATCTCTTCACTGAAATGGGTTTGGACTGATATTGATTATTAAAGAGTTAATGCTGGATAAGAGCAAAACTATAGCACAAGCTGAAATTGCTGGAACTTTCATAAGAATTTACTCGTGCAATGTAGTATATCAAACCCATCAAAACTAAAGGCGTAACAGCTTACAAAGATACTCAAATGGAAAGAGCTGTAAACAATGGTGCAAAAAATGTACACCTATTGAGAGCATTGTAAATAAAATAGTTCATGTATCTATTTTCTGTAATAAAAGTTCCAACACAAATGTCATTATAGGGGGTAGCCTCTTATTTGAAAGGAGCAATTTTCGTAAAATTACTTTTGATGGTCACAAATGTGTGGAAACAATGCAAAAGTAATGGTGATGGTCTTATTCTAAAAAAAAAAAAGAATAATCAGAGTTGCTGCATATATTAAGTTGCTATAATATAATTTTTTTCTTGGTTGTCGTATTACAAATAATGAGTTTCGAAGATTACTGCCTAAAGTGAATTATGGAGGGGGTAAATTTCTTCTCAGTCAGATCTTCTATTTAGGGCAACACCAACTTCAAATTCTTGCTATAGGACATGAGTACCTATCAAGAACAATTGTAATTTAGAACATCTTTATGCTTAAAATAATTTATAGATAAACATATTAGTTAGTTTAGTTTTATGTTTTGTGTTTATTTACGTCAGAATAAAATTGCACTTTAGGTCTGGCAGTCATTTATTTATGCCAAAATAAAAGTGTATTTTAGTCACTTATTAACATATAGTTACATACACCTACATAGTCTAATCCAAGGGATTTTCTTTAAAAAATAATAAATTTTGCAAAATGGCATCATTTACCATAGATCAGAGCAAATGTCAGGAAGATGCTTCTGAATAGGTCCATTGTAATAACTATTCCCAATGCATTAGTTAATAAGAGGAGAGTTTGTGACTGCGAGATGTTTAGGAAAATTAGACTTCATTTTAAGACTTTTCATATTTATTTATCATTTAGTTAAAAGAAGGGATTCCTTTCATTTCACAATCTATGTTCCATATATATCAATCATATACGCAAGTTGGTCATTTTATGACAATTGAAGGATGAAAAAATGTAACTCATAGTGCAGCATAAGCATCAGTGCAGGCACAGCTATTCTTAATGAGTTTGAAGGCTTCAAAACCCTAGATAACTGCAGCACGATGAAGTTTATATTGATCCAAACACCTAGGAGGTTTAAGATACCACATTAAGCAACACATATAACAGTTTATGATGTCTTATGCAGATAAAAAATTATCTCTAGTATAACATCCAGTAAATTTACAAACTGAAAATGCCTTTTAGTGGAGGAAAAAAAACGTTGGGGGCTTGTTTGGTTGTCTGTAAATTTTGATTGATCATAAAGCAGGTTTTATGAAAAACAGAAAGGGGCCAACCTTTTCACAAAACCCATTTTTCAGGTTTCATGACAAATCCCTCTGAAACAGGTTTCACAAAAAGCAACCAATCGGTGATGTTATAAACCTCACTCAATTTAGGTACTCCATAAAGTCATTTTCATAATGCTGACAACCAAACAGCATTTGGGGTGCAATAACAACCTCATGTTCTAACTCTTAACTTGGTATAGTATATTTACTGGCATGCCAATAATTTATTTAGTATTTAGGCTGCCACCTTATACTAGTTACTTAAATGCTAAAAGAAAATATTTATCTATGTTCATGCTTCTTGACTTTCAGTAAGTATTCTAATTGATTATGCTGGCAAAAATGTCTATTTACCATCTGGAATTGAATTTTCTGATATAAGTAAATGTTGAAGGTCCCAAAAAAATTTATTCACAAAATGCATAGAATTTTGTCATCAGATGGTATGCTTCTAGGCAGGCTTAAGGCTTTATATGTTGCCCTAAAGCCCTTCGGTTGTACAAATGCACAACAAGAGCGTAGAAAGCTTGCTAGCTGTCATAACAAATGGATAGACCACAGGTCTAAAAAGCATCCTAAAACTTAGATGAGGGCAAGTCAGATGAGGGAAAAGAACTTCATCAATGATGCTTACTACATAAAAGAGAAATTATAAGAATAATCAAACCAATCAGGAGAATTGTAGGTGATATCAGGAACTTTTCCTAGAACACACAAAAGAAATCAGAAAGTAACATTTTTTACTAATTAACTTTCCAAAAATGTACCTTATATCAAGCTCTTCTGACTTCTGGACTGCTTCCTGAGCAGCCTTGACTGCTTGATTTGACATGCCAAGATGTGAACAAAAACGCCGCTGCAAAATTGAGGAAAACAAAACTCAGAAATCTCTGTAAGACTATCTCAACTACAAAAAAGACTATTTATAAAATAAAAGGATATCAAAAATCTAGCTACAGGAAGAGATGGTAAAACACCGGAACTAACCAGGAAATCCCCAGCATGGATAGTACCCATTTCCATCGATTGACCCATCTCAACTTCAAGCTGCTTTACAATGTACTCTTTTGCCCGACCAATTTCCTTCTTCGTAGCTCCATTGGCAACAGAACAGATTTCTATTTGAAAATACGGGAGTTGATGAAGTACACCCCAAATGATAATTCAGATAAGACTTGTAATAAGATGTCAACCATACCCTTTACAGTTCGAGGCCTGTCCTCTTGGCGACAAGCAATATATAGACAAGCAGCCAAAATTGCATCTTGATTTCGTCCTCTAATGGACTTCAGATCTTCCACTTTCTTATATATCTCATTGGCTCTATCCTTTACAAAACAAGTCATTACGATCATTTAAGTGATGATAAAATCCAACAACATGAACCCCCCAAGGGCATCTTAGAGCATTCACACACAACTGACCATTATCTACCCTCCAGCTAAGTAAAGATACAGCACAAACCAGACTTCAAATGATGACAGCAACAACAACTACGTAAAGTTCTTGTTTGCATAACAAAGAATTAGAAACCAAAAATGGACATAATAAAGGCATCCAAATTAACAACCTCGCCAACAGCTCTAGCAAATAGTTCTAAGCTGAAAAGGTCAGCAAATATGAGTTGTTATGCTATGAATTGAAAGAATAAACGGCTTTTGCAATGAACCGCCAAATCTCCAAAAATACCATCTAAGCACATGCAATATACATAGTATATTCAACAAGGGACATTTGATGGATCACTATGATACCATCCATAAACATTGTTCGCAGTACATTTGATTTAAAAAACTTCTCATTTAAGTCTATATTCTTGTCATTTATGAAGAATCTGGAAGTGGTACATCCCTAAAAGAAAAGTATGGGTTAAGTTAGAGACTCATGGGCCTCGCTTATTTGCTTTACCATACATATAGGTTATAATATTACAGGAAGATGGAATTTATTTTTGAATTTGATGCTCACACCATGCAGCTCGGAGAGAGAAAGAGAGAGAGAGATGCTAACACTTCTGATGGATGGAGGGCTGGGATTTATATCTTGATAATAATGCTTGCAGAAGGGCCGCTTATATCTTGATAATAATGCTTGCAGAAGGGTCGCTCAGAAAGCCTGGTTTCACAAACAGATGGCTCAAGGGAACTTGGCTTATAATAGTAGAGATTATTGCAATAATTGGGAGTGCAATATATGGCACGCAAGAGTCCAGGATTAAAAGGACTCATCATTACAGTACAATATCTATGATAACACCATAAAAGTACGCTATTGACAAGGTAAAGATGCATGTACCATACAACATATGTTCTGACTCAAATAATTGTATATCAGTTTGTTTCAAAACATACCAAAGCAATATGCAACAGAATATATTGATACACATTAATGAAAGCTTGTACCCAACTTTACCAGTTTAAACTTGTGCCTTATCACCTAAAACAGCATTTTTTATATTTGCAACAATACAAGCTTTTCCTCTCCTTGCAATTCATTTTAGAATTTGAAAGCCTAGCACACAGTCGGACAGAGTGACAACAAAACATAATTCTGAATTGTACAAAACCTTCAAAATGAAGGTATAGATAAGCTTCAGAGTGAGATTCCCACATTACTAGCGATATGTAAATTACACCTATGAAATTTTGTTAATGCATGACTGTGTAAACATAAGTCAATTCCCTACCTATAGTCCTTATCCTAAATTTCAAGCTTGCACATGATGTTAATGTGTATTTATCAATATGTAAAGTTAATCATCCATCAACATATCACCTGAAATAGGTGATATACAAACAATGTGCTCTACTAGGATAAGAAAAACAGAAGGGATTATTACAATGTAAAAATCAGAAAACAAGCAGCTACAATAGCAGCTCAAAAGTTAAAAGCAAGATAGTAAGATTCTTAGGGACCTACAACATAATTACATCCATTCACACATAAATTATATAAGTAGGAATGGAAAAAACACAAAAAATACTACAACACTATTTCCATTGAGTAGCAGATTACATACACAAGGCAGATCATCAATAATAATAATCTCTAGGATAGAAACAAGATTAAGAGCATGTTTGGATATTCCTACAAGATCGGGATAAAAAAATCCTGCAAGAATCGGGTCTGGCTCGTCCAGCACATATCTTCTAGACTATGTGCACAGATATGTCTAGTATTATAAAATATGAAGCTTGGCCCAGCTTATATCAACTGGACCTCTTCAAATCCATCCTGTAGGATAGAAAAAAGGACTGGTGAGGTCATTTTTTTCTTCCTACAGGATTTGGGCGAGCCTACTCTGAAAGTATTTCTGTGAATACTGTGAGTAGAGGCCTTGCTTGGCCTGTGTTCTTGTGAATCCTATTGGATTGCACAGGATTATCCAAACAGGCACTAATAAGTTTCAAATAGGCTGGGACTCTTATCTAACTCGCAGAAACTGCACATATATCAGCACAGGAAGTAGTAATTATCATTTAAGTTCATCAAAGGACAGCTGTGGCATCTAAATGTGTAAGCAAGAACTTATGCACATAAACAAAACAACACCAGTCACATGCATATATACTTCTAAGGTGAACCACAGGCCTGCTCTAGATAGTTTGATCTTTTGTTTTTCCTTATATTTTGGTGATAAATTTGCCATTGATTAGAATTATAAAAGCTTGAAGGCTAAAAATATCAATTAGCAAATTGAAGGCAAAACCAAAAGGATGAAATAGAAGATACAAATATATCAGAAATAAAATGAAAAAAGTTCATAGTGATTCATGCTTGTAAATTGCCTTCCAGGAAAGGTTTTTAGTTACTTAGATCTCTGCGTCTGATTGGGTGGCCAATAACTAGATGGACCAAGATCGCGCTATATCTTGGCTGAGATGGAAATTTTGGAAAACTGGAAAAGAATCCAGATTTCCAATATTATGGTCGATAATATAGCAACTGAGGTTTAAACTTGGTCTCAGTTTTGATTCTGGCCAGGTCGATGGAGTTTCCATGTCAATGGTTTCAGAAGTTTTGCTGGCATGTTTGTTGTCCAAAATGATTATAAATCATATGATAAGGTAATAGTCAAACATTTCATGTGCCTAGCATTTCTTCCAGAACTAAGCCAGATTTTCCTTCATCAAGAAGATAAATTCTCGTAATATTGACTCCAAAGGGAAGGTGGTTCTGCATCCAAAGACTCCTATCATAGCGACTTTAAGCTGTAACATGAAAAGGTGTTCAATAATGGTTCAAAAATCTTGTGACTCTTTCCATCTATCCATACTCAATCATCAAACCCAGCAGCTAATCCCCTCCTTTACATAGAGAAACAACAAAGAAAAATTAAAAGAATGGAAGTAGCACTGCAGAGATGAACAATGGAAGCCCACTGAACATCTAAGAACGGTCAAAACATGCACCAATACTTTGCTCCATAGGCTATTTTGCTTATGCTATGAACATTAGAATGCAATGCATTTCCCTGTAACATACCCTGCCTTCTTCCCTCTTCGTCACGACTATTTCCCAAGTCTCCAAAAATCTTAGAGAGCTATCCTGGAAAACATAAGCTTAGAATGCATAACCAATAGGTGGAATTTAGATCCCATTAGCTGGTATTTAAGGATTCATTTAAGGCTATTGTTTTTGCCTACTGTTGCTTTCATAAAGAATTTGTCACCGATACACAAAGTGCAATTGTTAAGTCAGGAGCTCGCTGCAAAATGTTGTCGAACTTAAATGGACTTGCTATGATTTGCATGTAGATGGACCAGATTTGCAAGCTTAATTTTTGTGGTTTAGAAGTTTTATGTAATTTTCATATTAAATTTAGTTGTCATTAAAGAATCCAAAAGTTGTCAATACCAATGAACAACTTCCATCTTATTAGTCTCAACTCAAACTTCTGATTTTAGAACACTATAGACATACGCATACAACTCTCTTGCAGGAAAGAAAAGAGTAAATAAATCAGCAAAAATCTCAGCACATAGGAGAAAAACCCACAATGCATTGCCATGAACATCATTAGAAAATTAAAACAGAAGACATCTGATAAGCTACAGTGAGACCAGTATTTGATACAAAAGCAAACAGAAGGAACGAGCCATAAGAATTTATTAAAAAATAGCAATGTGATTTATACAGCTTGACAGCAAAAAAAAATTAAAATCATCCTTACCCCCAACCATGTTATTTACTCTCAAAATTCATCTCAAAGAAATGATGTTGCTTTTATAAAAATTCTGCAGAATAGAAACCATATGCAGACTAGTTTTGTACCTTGATAGTGGCGACAAGACCCAACCTGAAAGAAAAGGCCACTAGATCAGTACTAGCTTTAACATTGAATTTGAAATTTAGAACATTTAATTTGAAATTTAAAAATTATGCAATAAGACAATTTGGATTATCTTTTTCATGGAAACAAAAGACACATATTACGTCTTACAAGCTAACATGATTCGATCAATATTATCAATATCAGGAACGTTAGTGTTGTTTATCTGGTTTCTAGAAACAAACCTAGTGCTTGTGGCCCAATTTATAAAGAGAACCCAAGAAGACATTTGAAGAACAAATATTTTCTTAAAAGCATCCAACTGTTTCCCACTTGTGTTCAATTCTTTTTCTATAATACATCTAGCCATATGTGTGCCTCAGGCATGACACAAACAGCAAATGGATTCCAGTTTTGTAGAAAAAGACAAAAGAAAATGTCACTAAGTTTACCAGTCTTCCACTCTACCATACGTCATGGATTGTAGAATAATAAATTAAAGGGATTACTTCAGGGTTTAGCCATTGTTTGTTGATTCACATTATTACAAAGATATCTAATTTGCTGGCAGACGTTTTTACATTCCAGACATATATAGCATGCTCGATTCAATACCTAAACGTAATAGCACTCAGTCTAATTGACCATCGAAAAGAGCAAGAAATCAAGAAGAAGGAAGATGGAGATGGGGGGTTAGTTAGATCTAGAAAAGGACCTGTCGGCCATATTGGCGATGGTGCGGAAGGCAAGGATGAGGGAGCGGTCGGGGTTGGAGCCGCGGGTCTGCCAGCGGCCGAGGGAGGAGGAGAGGAAGTCGCCCTGGGCGCCGTTGGGCTTGGCGATGACAGTGGAGAGGCCGCCGTCGGTGAGGAGCGGGTTGGATGGACCGCCGACACGGACTGGGTCGTTTTCAGAGGATTCGTTGGCGAAGGTCCGCCACTCGGAGGTCTCGTCGATGGAGTGGGCCTCCAGCACCAGCCCGCACTCCAAGCACACCATGTCCCCCGCCGAGTGGTCCAACACCACCTCCGTGCTCCGCTTGCAGTCCGGGCAGAACGAAGCGTCCGCCATTCCTTCTTTCCTCTTTTTCAATTTTCCTCTCTCTCTCTCTCTCTCTCTCCCCTGCTCCCGTAGCTCTTGCTCTGTTTTCCTTCTTCCCGCGGTCGTGCTGTCGGCAAGGGAACGGAGCGGCAAGCAGAACGGAACGGAAATGCGGTTCCTGGAATCTCCCTTGGGTGTTCTTATGCGCACGCGAGCGGGTGCTGTTGACACGACATGCGTTTTATTAGTCGAGGTCACGTGGGATGCACGTGAGAGCATTACTTGGCTCGCAAACGACCTTCCACCTAATATAATAAGCTCTTGATTACTCACTGAAAACTACAGTCAAAGATCGTATCGTATTGCGGTTGGAATAATAAAACTTGCCAGGACGTTCTAAAGCACCCATATACATGTGCATGTGTGTGTATATATATATACATGGACTTCTAAAGCACCCATATTGCACGCATAACAACACAGATACAAGTGCCTCATATAATTAAGGGAAGTATTAACAGAAGTTGTTAAAAAGATGCAACATCCTGAACAAAGACATCTTAAATGGTATTCATCATATTGGCTGCCAATAAAAAGGACAAGAAAATTTTGAATTAGACATTCATCACTGTCCTCTGCTGCTTAATTTACAAACAGCACCGCATGAGCAAGCTATGGTGACCGCCGGTGTTCTGGATGTGGTTTGAGATGATAACCTCCATTTCAGGAACATCCTGTGGACTGGAAGGAAAAAATTGACGCATCAGTTCAGCCTGTGATGCACGACAGCAACTATAGCGATGTCAACCCAGGAGCTAAAGCAGATTTTTCTCTTACCCGTTCAAATATCAGATCAGTTAGAAATTCACAAAGCTACACTTCTTGTTGAGCAGAACCTTGTATGATGGATGTAAGTGATGGGTGTACCCTGGCTCTTTTCAAGGAACGAGCTTCGCTTTTCCCTTGGGAGTGTTCCTCACCCAACGGCCACCTTGGACGCAAGTCAAACTGTATCATGGCAAACAGGCAATTAGGTGCTGTGGCTACTAAACAAAACAAGATTATAAAAGCAAATGTAAGAAATAATTTGCAGTTTTTTTTAAAAAAAAGAAAGGGAACTAATTTGCATGTTTCGAAATGGCAAATCAAAGACTGGGATAGGTAGCATTCACCAACCTGTTCTCAGACAACTAAGAATTATGATCTGCTATACTTTTACAAAACAAAAAGGTATTTCTGCAAACATAGCTTTGCCATGTATAGCATCAGAATCAGCTAGTTGCTGCCTGTACTAGCAATGATTTAGACTGAAATATCTTTTTGCACCCTCTATTGTGCATAACTCTAAATCAATCATGCTTCCATAAGTCCACCAAATAAAATCTTTCTGCTCGTGTCCTTGAGTAGAACTACCCTGGTTGCACATTTCCGAACAAAACTGTTTCAAATCCGTTCTCCTATTCATGTCTCAAAAACTTTTTAAGGAAATGTTTTAGAAAAAAGTAATTCTTAGAAAACAATATCCCTTTGAAGACATTATTTTCTATGGAATAGGACGTTGCATGACAGGAAAATATATATATATAGCACCTACATAGCATATATATCATATCTGTGACCTGTTTGATATCTTGTCTTCTGGAAACACCTAGACAAAAAAAATTTTATGTTTTGTTTTGCCTCCCACTTTACTCCCATAAAGGATTCGTCAAGACAGATTTGGAATCACCAGTGTTAAGTGGCCAGTCTAGCATGAAAAATAATTATCAAGAAAGATGTACATGAAGGATGGCACTAAATGCCTGATCATATCCAAAAAGAGTTGATACGAACCATAGAATCTTCAGGCTCATCAGCACGAGGGGGAGGATCAAATCTTCCACATAGGAAGTGCTCAATCCCGGTCCAAGCAACCATTACACCTATTACAGTGACCAACATATAACAATTACAATAATAATGTATGCTTAAAGCATGGATCAAAAAATTCTTAATAAATAGAAAATTCATTTCTCATGCCAACACTCAAGTAGCTCATGGACTAGTTAACCATTACTACTTCACCAAAGAAAGCAGAAACATAACATTTGCAATGAAGGACCACTACAATTATGATGAAAATGATAATTAACAATGGCATATATGCAGACAGCTAGTATTTTTTTCGAAATCATTGCCGATATTCATTGTCATCACATCAAACTAACCAAAGTTTGAGGAAAACTTCAGAAGACATCTAAAACTAGACAAAGCCATAATGATCCATAAAAATGAACATCACAATAAGGCATTGCAATATGCTCTTTGTACTTCTACTTCCCAGTATTAATAACCTTTTTGTTGCAGGTTTACATATAGGACAGCAAAATTTTGTCAAATTCGATTAATTCAGTTTGCCCCAGAAAAAGCTGAGCGCAGACAGTAGCCAACTTATCCAGAAACCTGGTCTACATAAAAAAATTTGTCTGACTTAGAATTGGGTCCAAGTTTATAAATCCAAACAATCAGAGTAATTATTGTAAACAAGGAAGCAGACCAAACCTGGACTTGGACCCACTGTCTTTTTGACTCTAAAATCTCGATTAAAAACCCCACATAAGTAGTGCCCATAGTTTTAATTCCCACTTTCCCAAAATCTGGGAGCAAGATCACCCACTCCCTAGTCTCTCCCCTCTCCCATTTAGGGTTTTCATTTCCCCCTGCTACACCTTCACTCTATGGTCCAACAGCCTCCCTCAGCAAGCCCCATCAACAGCCAACCACCACTTGGCTTATCTCGCCAGCCCACCACCTGGCCTGCGGCACACCCTTCATTGGCTGACCAGCAAGTATTCTCTTCCCTCTCTCCCCCAGCCCTATGCTAAGACCCCACCCCCCAACCCCCCTGGGTGCGGCCCCCAACCCTACTGCTCGCTTGTGCTCCCTCCAACCATTGACCCCACTTGACCATCCTGCTCTCTCCCCTTAAAAAATCCCGAACTCTATAGCATCCGCCACCCCCATGGACAACCACTAAATTTCATTCATACCGGCTCAGATCTGGGATGGCCCAAATTGAAAACAAGTTCAGTTTCAAAAACTCGGTGTCATCCAAGATCCAGGTCTGGATTAAGTCCAAGTCAAGCAAAAAACTGTGACTATAGGCCCTCATCGAACCCAAACTGATTTTTTGTCTCCCCTAATTTAGTAATGGAACATGCTAGTGGCAAGTAGTCTCATGACAATGTACTTTGAAAAGCAATGCTAACCTATTCTTGTTGGTCAAAATAAAATAATACACATGGAGAATGGACAAGCCTATCCCCATCTTTGATCCTGATTTTCTAGAAGTTTAAATCCACATGTAGATTAAGTTTAGATCCACTTGTAGATTGAAATGAAAACCACTAAGCTCAAAACCTATTTTTGGCAATACTGAAAACAGGTCCTCATGTTCTTACCAACAAAAATGAAAAATGAGAAAGTAAACTAAGATGACTTTGAATCACAGTCCATGTAAGCCCATGGACACAGGAACTTCATCTAAGATCCCACGTCTTAATTAAGTTGGGCCAAGCAGAAGTGGACCTTCATACACAAAGCAAATTGGGCTTGGACATTTGAGACCAATATGGGCCTAGGTGGGCCTTGGAAGTAGTTTGCAAAAGTTGACCAGCTTGAGAAAAGCCAAACCAATGTGCACTGTTAAAGTTCGTGCTCTAAGAGCAACTAAAGAAATTAATTTAGGTGCTAGAAGGTGATCGCCTATGACTGCCTAGATACTCAGCTATCTTATTTTAAGCTTCAGTTACATGAATTGGAAGCAAGTGCTGGAGAGCACTTCCAGAGATATCCAAAAGCAGATGTGGCACTCTGGGTAGAAATTTCTGACTGCTAAGGTTTAAACTACCCTTAGCAGAATGAATATGCACCCTGAAAAATGTAGAATTCAATCTAAACAGTATCATAAACAAGATCTACAAATATCTCTTACAATTGTCACTACAAAGGCTTGGAGGAGAGCATACAAGTTGAAGCAAATGAATATGCACCCTGAAAGATGCAGAATTCAATCTAAACAGTATCATAAACAAGATCTACAAATATGTCTTACGACTCTTACCATTATCAGTACAAAGGCTAGGAGGAGGGCATGCAAGTTGAAGCCCATTCTTCTCAACGACATGGTTCAGACGAGTTCTAACATACTGATTTGATGCAACACCTCCTGAAACTACCTACAAAATAAGAGACAGACAACAATATTATCAAACATCAATCTCCTTGGGCTGCAAAAGAACCGAGCTACGCTTTGACTATTCAGATTTGACTTCATCATCTCAAGAGGAGAGGTGTTCAAACTAGGTTCAAGCCTGAGGAAAAGTCAGTTTTGTGTTTTAAGGTTTGTCTCATAGGCCACTAAAATGAGCTGGTTCACATGAGTCAAAGCATATGCTAACTTTTGGAAGCTGTTTGAGCCCAACTTGTTTATTGGGTGAACCTTAAAATGCAGCTTCGTTTTTTTTTTAATAACTTCATGAGCTAGAATGAACCATTTAAAAAGTGGACTTTGTGCTTTCCATGATTAGTCTGGTTTCTTTCGAGCCTCATAAGTTCAAAAAGAAACAAAGAATCACAATTTACATTACCAAACATTTAATAGAAGGTTCAATCTTCATTGCCCATTCAATTGCTCGTTCACACCTCTCTTCCAAATGCAATACAGCAACTCGCTACAGAAAATTTCGATAGAAGCAACATTCCGAAGCATTCAGGAAAAAATCAAAATACTTAAAAAGCCGGTATACTAGTTCAACTAAATACAAAATTTAATGCATAACCTGAAAAGATGCAGCAATATCTGCTCGTAACCTTCTTTCCTGGCTACTTGTAGAAGAAATGGAATTATTTTCTATAGATCTGCAGATAGCATGCATCACTCTCAGTAGTGGAAGGCCAATGGAGTTTAAATGACCAGATATTATCAACAGTAAACAAAATAAAAAGAAACAATTTTGATCATTGGCACCTTAAATTAGTAAGCCATGAGAAGTAAGATAGCTTATGTATTGTAGGTGAGAATGTAAAGAAATTTCATATTTCTAGGAGTAAATGCACAAACATATTCACATTTTAACATGACACCACGAGTGCAGATGTGCAATCTAAAGAGGACATCATTGAATAAAACATTCACAAGTTGCAGGGCAGTTGGATATAATGAGGTTTATGAATTGCTGAGTTTGTCATAAACAGCCGTTAAACAATATGCAGCAACAGTTTCTGTATTTGCTCAACTAAGTTGTACTCCCATGCTGAGCAACATAAAGAATGAAATGGCAATTTGTTCACAGCTCTAATTTGTTCATAGTGGCATTTGTAGCATAAATACAATATAGAAACAACATGACAAAGATTAAATGATTGGATTAATGGACTCATTCGACATGCAATGTGAAGATAAAAAGTAATAAAATCCTTACAGATTTTCCGATTTTTCAGTAATTGCTGAGTTGTTCCACAAACAGAAGTTAAACAATATGCAGCAAGTGTCTTTTTTTTTGCCTCATTAAGTTGTACTTCCATGCTGAGCAACTTTAAGAATGAAATGGCAATTTGTTCACCGCTCTAATTTGTACATAGTGGCATTTGTAGCACAAAAACAAAGGTAAAAACAACATGACAAAGAATAAATGATTGGATTAAACATGGACTCATTCAATGTGTATGATGCAAAGGTATGAAAATACAAAGTAATAAATTCCTTACAGATTTTTGGATTCGATGGCCATTCTAACTTGAGTCTTTAGACCAGCATATGAGAAATTGCAGTCCTTATGCTGTCTCATAGGAATCTGGGGGAGAAAATAATGAGTGATAAAAATACTGTGACTAATGCAGGACAACACGAGGCAAATGGTTGCTTCACATGCAGATAACATTACCAGTAGCAAACCAAGAGCTCCAGCAAGAGACTTACTGAGAACTTGATAGAGTTTGCATCACCTTCCCGAGCAAGTTCTTCAAGAGCTGGGCCACCACCTTTTCTCATATCAAGGCCAAGCCATCTTGCTGTCTTGTCATATGCTTCACCAATTGCATCATCTATTGTTGTCCCAAGTTGAACATAATGACCAAGTCCGTGGGCAAGAATAAGGAGATTGTGTCCACCTGAGTGTGAAAAAATACACTAGCAAATAGTCGCAAGCATTTGTTTCTATTAGATTAGAAAGAACAAATAGATACTCCAAGTGGATTTAGATGAAGTTCACATCCATGTCAAGGAAAATATGAACCCAACAATTTAGACTCCCATTTGCACCAAAATATGCATGTTATGCTCTGATTTACAGAAACACAGAACTGATAAGGAACATATCAGCCATAACACTACAGTATTCAAGCTAACTTGATACTCATACTCAAGTTAGAATGAACAAGGATTTGATATCTAAGGTTCGAAGAAGCACTTTGACATCATTGGACTACACATGAACTATGGAAAGATACATCACTTAATCCATACAGAATCCACTTGGTGATGAAAGACAAAACACAAAGAACAGAAACAATTCTTAATAAGATATTTTCTTATCTATCCCCCAAAAGAGGTAAGAAAAATAATGTGAAAGCAATGAAATGAGTGTGAAATGACTGATCTCAGAATACAACAACCACCATTAGATATTCAAGATATCATGTGTGGATCTCTGTAAGAAAATATGTAAAAGATAAAGAAAAAAAATTAAAAACAGTGAAAGGAGAAAGGGGGATGGGAGAACATGGACTTGACCCTAGTCCATTCACCCTTTTCTCTTTCTATTATGATTGCATAACTGCCATACAGTGGTCAAATGACTGATAACCCTAATAGTGAGTGCTTGCTTAAATGCCAAGCTTATTGCATGGTTGGCCCAGTTACATGACAAATGCAAATATATAGGCCTAACAAGCAACAATCTCCCATATAAAGCAGCACAGTAAATCTTACTTGATTAACCATCTAACTTTCAACAAGTAACATTACAAGATATTAAGAGGAGAAAATATGTGAGCAGATGCAAATACTCAAATACTCCTACATGATCTTACAAAACTGGAATTCTTTCAGAGAATAATAAAGCATTAACAGCCGATAGTGTACATGCAGATAGAAATAGATTACCTGAAATAAGAAGAGCCAAAAAAGGAAACTGCAGGTCTTTCTCAACCAGCCTAGAAACAAGCAAAGCACAATGGACAATCAGAAAAGGCAAAGTTTGTATGCACATGAAACAACGTCTATTTGCTTGCTATTCGCCATTATGCCATCTCTTTGGTTTAGCTTTGTCTTTTATAGTTATTTATCTTTTATTTTGAAATTTCATAGTAAATGGAATCAGATTATAACATCAAGGAATGGAAGTTCAATGGATATTATTATCAACTCTAGGCACCAGATGGATAGAAAAATTTGGGTTCCAGGTCTTTCCTATGCAAGATCAGGGTGCTATACTTCTAATTAATGAAATGTATGACATTGCAAACATTAATATGTCATAGAAATAATAAGTGAGCTTTCTGCAGTCAGATCGAGTCAAATTTATAAACTATTGTACTTCACCTAAAGCATGAAGCTCGAATTTTTATCATCTGTGATTTTAATGTTCTTGTACCCTCAAAATCAGGACTTATTTATTGCTAAGTGAAAGTTAAACAAATCGACGCTACCACAAATATTGCCAGAAAGAAACATATGCACATGTATATATGAAAGTGTTGACTTGAGTACCTAGCAACCAGAGCATGTGCTTCCATATGATGTATACCGATGATAGGCAAACTAAAATTTCCAGCTATTCTTCGAGCCTTGCATACACCAACTACATTGCAATTAAAAAGAGAGAGAAAATCACTATATTGATTGTTCGACTATACCAACATATCCAGCACTACATAAGTGACTTAAAATATTTCATACTATGGATATATTGAGATCTTCATATACATAAAAAAAAAAAAGAGAAACCTTCTATTAAAATCTCCCAACTCCGATATCAACATTAAGGGGACAAATGATAATTAATGGTAACAAATATATAGTTTTTTAAGGAACTTCACATAATATAGCCAAAAACTACAAAATTGTCATTAATGATACTAATAACCCAAGATATTACTTTAGGGAAATCTAATAAGGGGGCTTTAGAATCATATAACACTGGACTACCATTAAGAGAGGACTTTAAGCAACTGAATGCATGCATATGACCATTTCTATGGTGGTCAGGGACATGTTACTCCACAGCACAGGTGGTACTAGAAAAGATACAGTTAAAAAGAGCTAATGGAAAGTCATGCATAAGCTAGAGAGTAGAGCCAAAAAGGGACTGATTTTGAAAACATTGTGTTAAGAATATTTGAGAGGGAGCTGATGTTGGTGTAGATGTCCCAATTATCTCTAAAACAATACCAGGCATTCTTTCATTGTGGTCACCACAATACTCACCAACAGTAAAGTGGCTTAAGATTTTGCACCTTCCTTCTTCTTCTTCTACAAAACTTATAGTACCATTATACCAACTACCAACAAAGAACCATCCTAATAAATAACCAGCATAATTTAGTCGAGCAATACTCAAACTATAGTTGTTCAAGGAGCTCTTGTAGAACCAACATAATTTAAGACCATGTCAATGCATGCAAAAAAATCCTCAAGTAGTAAGCATCAAAGCTTTATGCTTAATATTATCACAATACAGACCACCTCAACTACAACATGGCCAGGCTTCTATAAGTAATCCTTTGTTTCGCAAAATCGTTATGAGGATCCAATACAAATATTTCCATCTTTATTTATCATATAAATCCTTCTATTATTCTGTCATGTCTACAGGTTAGCAATTTGTTTTCAGGAAAGTATATATATATATATATAGGATTTCCACATAACTATAGGCACCAAACAATCTCATTATTCCTAACTTAATAACCATAACCATCTAGCATTATTCCAATTACTTTGGCTCAGCTATCATTCCTGTTTTTTCAAATTGGTATCAACCACAGCTAAGAAATAACTAAGGAATACCCTTTTCACTAGAATTTGCAGCTTGACCAACACCATAGTGAAAGGAAAATTATCATATCCTATAATAGAATTGAATATTAAGAGGATGGGGGTGGTGGAAGGGAAATGGATAAGGAGGAGGATGTAATCTAGTTAGCTTTTTCTTTATTTTTAATCATGTGGTGCACTTGAAATTTGGGCCTAGATGGTCCATAGTGTTTCTACAATTGATAAGATTCAGGTTTAAATCCTAGCTCAAGCTCCCATCTATCTGCACACGTAATAATTTCAAAATTTTGTGATCCAAAGAGGTATTCATGTCTGACTGAAAGGTTAAAATATAATAAACAACCCGATATAACTGGATTAACATGATCAGAATTCAAATGAGCTTGTTCCAAAAGGGCATCTAAATAAAGGATGAAAAAAGAATGTAGAACAGAATCATATATCAATTCTAAGAATCTGCCGATAAAGCCTCTTGGTTATTTATGAACAAAATGTTGGTCAATGATATTCAACCACTCTATCCAATCATTTCTGGTGTAATCCTACTCTTCATTATATTATTTTGCTCATATCTCAAATGAAATTTGTTATGGCATATGGCTTCTCATCTTGTCATATCAACAACCAGACAACTAGAAAATTAATGTAGAGAAAAGCATAAAAAGGTATTGGTGGTAACCACGTTGTGCATACCCCGCAGACAAAGACTTAAACCTGGTCCAATTGTAACAGCAACTGCAGAAAGATTCTTTTCTGTTAAATTTGCATTATCAAGTGTCTGTTGTACAACCTAGAAAATGAAGCTTACATCATAACCACTTAACTGTACATGCAAAGATATGAGGACATGGTATCACCTATAGAAACCAACTAAATCTCAAACCTGGTCGATTACTAGAGAATGTGCTTCTTCAGCCATTTTAGGAGCAACACCTCCATAACGTGACAGCAAATCTGCCTTGATAGGTACAAGTGCAAAAAAAAAAATTAAATTTTCAATTTCAACTAATAGCTTCAATGTATTGTATGAACATGTCATTCATGCTGAATATCAACTGCAGGAAAGCAATGATCTTTCGCTCATATAAGAAGAATTGTGTAACCAAAGTTTGTTGAGACACATCGAGTAAAATACAGGGACATGGAGATGCACTTGATAAATAAGTGATGCTGATAGTGTCTCTATATCAGATGAAAAAGAAACTTTATTGTTAAACAAACCAAGGCCAGTTATGCAGAAAACAAGCTTCATATTATCTCCTTCAGGGAAGTTAAGGCATACTTCTTAGAACATCATACAACACACACACACACACATACAACAGACTGTGATCACTCAGAAAATAAATCTCTTACCACAAGGTTATAGGCCCTATTCCAATTGGACCTTTTTTTGCACTTCCTTCTTCACCATTATTTCATATTAAAGGCTCCATATACCGTCAATGCGATCCTTTTATATCCCTCATCTAAAACTTCTATCCAAGTCAGTTTAGGTTTTCAACTTTGAACATAACCATGGTGGAAATGCCAAGAAGGATATGATATCAGTTGCATTGACAGAAATAGTCTTCAATACTTATATGCACACTTCATAGAGGTACTAAGAGTTGAGTTACTTTGCTCTGATGAAATTGTCCTTTTACTGAAGGACATATTTCCTCGAATTGTAGGGAAAACCTTTGATCAGCCACAAGATTATCACCCCAACTTCATGCAATTTTCTAACCAAGAAAGAGTCTGGCACTATAATCATTTCATTAAGGGTCATCAACTTCTTCACTTTTTTGCTACTTATTCCTGGTCGAGGCTACATCCTCGATCAACTTATCCAATTTAAAAGGTCTCGCCCACCTAATATAATCTGATGAAGATGGAAAGAAATAAAAAATTTCTGGAATGTAACCCTAACTCTTAGTATCTCGATGCAATGAAAGGTCACAAAAATAGTGACCTGGTATCCTGACATATAAGAAGAGAGAGAGAAAAGAGTAAGAGACGTACCAACCAACTAAAAATGTAACCTTTTCCTTGTGAAAAATTCAGATGAGCATTCCCCAAAAAGCAATAAAAAAACAAATTCCAACCAAAGCCAATCATTAAAATCCATTAATTTCATCGATATATATCCTATCAGAAACTGCTAGGTATAAACCCTTACCTGCGAAGACACAACTTGACTAAGAATTTCTCCATTGCCTCTGACCTGAAAAAGAAAAGGACATTCGAAACAAGAATCTGATCAAGAAAACTCGCTGATGCAAACCCTATCGCAATGTTATAGCAAAGAGAAAGCGGAGAAACCAAAAGGAGATAAGAGGACTTACAACAGCCGCGGCAGTATCATCGCAGCTGGTTTCGATGCCAAGAATCACAACATCCTCTCGAGCGAAGCTCCGCTCCAAGTCCGAGGATTTCTGAGCAAGGATGCCAGAAGCTGAGGGTATAGCAGAAAGGTGTTTGAAAGAGGGCTTCAGAGAGAGGGGGGAGAAGGAGGTGGGGGGTTGGCGAGGTCCTGTGAAGCCGCGAGTCAAAGCCCTAGTTCCCGAAGGTAGGAGTGAAGTTTTTAGAAGGAAAGCAGAGCGGGAAAGCCAGAGAGGCGACGCGAGCGTAGAGGATGCCATGTCCTCCAAGTGACCCGGGTCGAGGGGATGAGGTTGAGGTCCCTCCGCTTAATCAGGAAGAAGAGTGGTGGGGACATCGCGGCCCACGTTGGTGAAGACTCGATGTCAAGACGAACCGATATATATCGCGGCACCAAAATCATTATTACCGTACCAAATGGGGGAGAATATCAGACATCTTAACCTCAGCTTGAACCCTATCAGCCTATCATCAAGATGAATGGCTACAGTAAAAACCAAGGTGGTATTTTGCTCGAAGCGATAAAGATTGACAGTTAAACTAATTAAGGTTGCAGTTAGAGCATGATCGATGCGTTCATAGCTGCATGCTAGTTGCACGGAACGATTACCATGTTGTCAACATATAGCCGGCCATTACAACACAGATAAGGCACAGTGCATATTTTATCCTATATAAGGGATAACTCGAGGATCATTAGGTAAACCCATTTTAAGACTCTTCTCAACAAATTTTCTCTCTTCTATGTTGTTGCTCTAGTATTTTGACTTAAGCATCGAAGGTCTCTCGCCGGAAACTTTCAGGTTGGACTCGGTGGTAACCAGTTCTTATTCACCTCGGTCTTCTTCGATCTTACTTCTCTTCGGTTCTCACCAACCTCGGCTCGGAATTTAGCGACAACATGTACAATTTACATGCTTCCTATAAGAATATCTTGATTAGTTTCCATGAGTAACTTCCATCATGTATATATACACTAATCTCGAGTCTTGTCTTCACGCTCTAATTCGGACAAGCATAGAATGCATGAAAAGCACTAATCAAAATATGTCTTACCTACTTCACCATAACCTTTTTAGCTTCTTATTGTTTCCAAGGCCTTTGCACCTTAATCTGATTATATTGATATCATCATCAGCTATCTCGTCTACTTTGGGTCTATGATTTTGTGCTAATTCAAGCTATATTACCCATCGACTTGATGCTTGACCCTGTGGGCAACTTGGTGGAGAAGAGGATGGTGGCTGCATGAGATCTATTGAGTTATCAATAAAAATTTAGATTGCATGCGATGATGGAGCTACCAAGTATCCAGTAATTCTCTCCAATAATAGAATCATCTTGTTGGTGGTTTTATGTTTTGGCATGGTTGTGGAGTTTTTAGTAATTTATTATTCTCATGTTCAAATATGGACTATATTGTAATTTCATATTTAAATCATGATGACCAGTTTCATTAACATCAACATGACCATTTTTGTCACTAATTGTCCACTTCCTGAGTTGCTCAATAAATATCAATTATATGAGTTTAAATTCCATGTCATACTTTATAGGGCATGATTTGTTAAATATTTCGGTGGAAATAGAAATAATGCTAACAGATTCTCCTGATAATTAGGATGTCAGGAAGAAAGCAGTTTTTGAAATCCATAGGGGAGAATTAGATTCTTCAAGCTACAATACTGAAGAGCATATTCTAAAGAGATGAAAAAAGTATGGAATATTTTTACGATTTCCATTCAAGATCTAGCAAGGTGATATATTAAAATTTTTCAAACAAAATTTATATGAGAGTAAGTTTTAGTTCTAGACTTCCAAAAAAAATCTAGACAAATGCAATACTGATCTAGAAATGAAGATTTGAAGTAAAGGAAGCTTGATCAGATGGAAACCATATTGAGTTGAGAAATTAGTTAATTTCGAGTAGGAGTTTAATTAGATAGATGTTGTATTAAGTCCTGGAGAGATAATGATCAAAGAGCCAAATCATGCAGGTAAAAGACATGTAGAAGCATCAATTAACTTCGAACTAGATCCAAAGATCATAAAGCAATAAAACATGCATGATATGGATGATTCCTAGAGTGACCTAGTAAACCATAAGATAGAAGAGTAATTAATGTTAAAGCTACTACTAAAATCAAACAACTAGAAACTTTATGCATGTTTAGAGTCAATTGCCTGCGCATGATGGACTGTGCCATACGAGTTTATGCAAAGAAGAGCATATGTTTTCGAGGTGTACATGTCAAAGCATAGATCATGCAAGCGTGGATAGACCTACAAGGCCACGTGTACGCAGAATAGTCGAGACACACGAGTGGGTCTAGCGCTCTATATGGTATATAATGGGTTGGCGAGGATGACAGAGATTTCAAAAATTTTTGAGAAGAAAATTTAGAAACGTAATCAATTATTAAAATATTAAAAAAAATAGAATTATGTAACGAGATATTAATATAAATAAAATGCATCATGGTGATCTCGGCCATAACAAGGGAACAAATTAAGGATGGAGAAAGCATGGATGGGATACGACATTCCCCTCACGCCATGCGGTTCCCCATCCAAACACGGGAACCCCCAAATAAACCATTCTTCATCTTATCGGATCACCAGCATTCTAAATCTCTTCTCACTCCTTTATACTAGAATATAAAGAGAAACCTTTCCTGCTTAAGATGTGTTTATTAGCATTTTCCAAAAGAGAATCCCTTCATAGAGTGGGACTGCATCTTTGGATTCACCTAAGAACATCCATCAGCTACTTTAAGATCTATGCAGGTAGATAAATAGTAACGAAGATGAATCCTTCTCTTATTCTTATTGGTATTTATTGAAATTCTAAAACTAGGAGGGTAATGCTGTTTCTCTCACATGAAAGAAGAATTCATCTTCTCTTGCAGGAAGGAAGGAATAAAACTTCGATCATTCTTATTTCTTAGGCACGAAAGAAACAACCGGAGTCCAAAACGAAATAGCGAGAAACCGGAGACTAAAGGAGGGTGGGACCTAGAAGGAAGCCCTGCGGAAATCACTGTGGGACCTACCAGGTGGTTCAGGTCTCGGAACAAGTTGACCTAGTCCAGGTTGAATGCCCAAGGAATCCACCAGATTCTAGACTGCAGCAAACAACCACATATCTAGTTGACTGCATGGTCGATGCCACATTCCACAGAGAAATTTTTGCCTGCATGCAGCAATTGACCGTGCAGACAACTAATAACAGCAGCTTATTTATATAGGCTCCATTCATCAAATATATATTTCAATATTTTATTATAGAAACAGCAGCTATGATTAGCTGCATGCACAATTCAAATGGGTGCCGAGGCAATAATTCCTTCATTCCACGGTTCAGCACTCCGCATGGGAGATCCATCCATCAAGCAGTATATAACGCAGAAGAATAGCAGTAGAGTCTCCCGCAATGGAACTCGCCACACCACCAATCTTCCAGCTCCACTTCCTCCTCCTCGGCGTTCTCATCGCGATCATCAAGTACACCTCACGTTCAAGGCTTGTTTCGGGCCACTAGATCATGAACAACTGAATGTATGATGCCGAGATTGATGCTTTAGGGATATATGGCCGAGGAGCCTGTTGTCAACCCACTTTGAGAGCATTGGCTTGATGTAGAGGATGGATATCTTGGCTTCTCGGCTCAATGTGATTATGTGGATCTCTCATCTTGGTGTGATGTGGATGGCCAAAACCATCCCCTAATATGTATGGTGGCTATAAATGTAAAGGCCCCATGAAAGATACCAAATATGTGAGAATGACATTTCCACCAAATTTCCCTTAATTTTCCCTAGAGTTTTTTTTTTTTTAATAAGGGAATGGTATTACTAGCTAGAGGAATATGTTGAAATATATTTTAGGTCATATAAATTGAGAACCCCAGAACTTTCAGATATGTATACATTTTACTGCATCACTGAAATTATATGCTCCTGAACACCTGGATGTACAAGCAGGAGAATCCAAAAATTTGATAATTTCAATTTTAAGATATTTTAGATATTGCAAATCATGATTAATATTGTGAATTTTTCGATATTGATCATTTATCATTGCTTTTTTGTATCAACAAGATTGAGCCTCAACCATAATAGGATAATACTAGTTTACTTGGATATTAATGCTATAGTTAGGATGATATCTTGGACATAAGTTCGTATAGTGGGAGAAAAGGAGGAGATAAATTATATTTGTGACTGCCTGAAACCTGCATATCAATATCCTAGCTGAGACGTAAAGCATGCTCTCAGGGAGAAGGCCATAAATGCACCCGTGTGACATAATTGAGAAGGGGAACTTGGACGACCCAGCTACCGGCCAATAATTCTGTCCCTCAGGGAGAAGGCCATAATTGAGAGAGGGGAACTTGGACGACCCAGCTACCGGCCAATAATTCTGTCCCTCGCCGTCTCGGTTACGCGTCTTGGGCTGCAGGTTTCTAATTAATTAATGGTGGGCCAGTGATGTCCCTTTTTTATCTTTTTCTTTTTTTTTTTTTATACAGCGATAATTTATATCATATGTGTATGAATATACCCATAAAAGTCAAAAAAAAAAAAAAAGTCGACTTTCCCAACAGAACTTTTTCTGAATGGTGCGCACCAATTCAATGAAGAAAATTATACTATTTTCTTGACCGGAATTGTGGAACGAAATGCCAGGTCCGTACACTGCATCCATGGACATTGTAGCTAATACGGACAGTTCGTAATGAGCAAGTACGTAATGTTGAAATTTCCCCAGTATGATCATTTTCCTTGGTTGCAGCCAAAATAACGCTCAGAGGTTGGTGGCCAACAAACAACCCACCCTGTGGAATGACCAATGAGCGAGGATTGGACCCACAAAGCTGAAGTTCAATTATACTTGGAATGGACCAGGCAGCCGGTCCTATTAATCTCAGCGAGGCTTAAGAGGTCACCAACGACGCATCCGCAAAGATGACATGCCTGATTAAAGGAGCTCGTCCAACTTCATAAATTAAAGCAACAATATTGATCTTCAATCATGTTTGTCAACTAGATGGTAATGTAGATACTTCCTAATAGAAATGGTTTATTCATGAGAAGAAAGGATCTAAATGTTTAATCCCTCTGTTTCTATCGGAGAACATATTAATAGAGGCAGCAGCAGACATGCACCAAGCTTACAAAAATCATCCAACTCATTCTAGTATGTCCATGCACATTGCTACTGCTAGAATTTGAGCTGAGGTCGGCCGATACCATGGTGAAGGCGGATCAGCTAAGAGCTGGGATGTAGCTTTAGGACATCAATGGACCGATGACGTCGTGGCTTTGAAAAGCAATTACGATCTGCAAGGAAGTTTATTTGCCAAAAGGTTTCCAGCAGGAGAGCCTATGATGCTTAAGTTAATGTAAATCTAAAGCAACAGTGGGAGAAGAAGAGAGAATAGATGCTAAAGAGTGCTCGAGAGTCCTTTGTCTGAGTGGTGGTTGGGCGTGCGGTGCCTCTCTTCTTGATCAACACTCCTCGGTTGAGTATGCCAGCTTTGCTGAGATCGTCCAATGCTTCGGGGATGATGACTTGGTCATCGTGCATGATGTGTCGGTGGTCAAGAATGTCGAGCAGGATTGGGCTCTTCGGATCGTCCCTAGTTTGCAGCCGTTTATTGTAGATCTCGAATTACGGTTGTTAAAGCCTGCACTTGTTGTACAAGTACATTGAATTGCTCGAGAGTAACAGGTGCGGCCAGCTATTGTGGTGGAGCATGTGACAAGCTCTGCAAGGAGGCATGAGATTCAGGCCGAGCTCGTCACTATGATGCATGGGATGCACCTCAACTCCTCCGAGACTTCATGATGGATTGCAAAGTAGTTCGGTTTCTCTCTTTTCTCAAGTACGAAACTGTAGGCCCTTCCTCTAGCGCCAATGGACATTGCATGCCACGATATCATGTGCATTCCTTGACTCATGTTCAAGAATAGCCTCACTTCTAAAACCACCTTAGGCAAGCTCATGGGATCAATGAAATATAGCATATCATTTCCCTTCCATGGTAGTAGCAGCTTGCTTAGGGGAATTAAGCTCCCTATTACACAATGCAACCTCGTTTTAGAGTTTCAAGAAGACATGGGTCCGGGATCGGCTAAGCTAAAAACCGTGGTACAAGATTTAAGAAACAAAGCGAGAAAATCTGCAGCTTAGCTCCTTAACCCTTTTCCTTTCTTAATTGTACGAGGGGACTGCCACCATCCAGGTTCGAACATGGACCCCCAAGTGCAAGCATTCATGAGTAAGCAGGTACCATTCATCCAGTGGGCCAAAGTCCTCCTAAGCATGCTCCTGTAGAAAAAGACAACATTGAAGCATTCAGTACTAGGAGAGCCTCTGAAAGATCAAACAAATTCCTACTTCAAATCCTTTGAGACTAAATAATTTGCAGAGTCACATGTAGCCTTGGCCAATATAGGCACCATTGATGCATATATGACCTCCATAGTATACCATATTGGCTCAAATCAAATGATCTGATGTGTACCGTACCATATTTATTTGGTACCGGTATCCAGTATGAATGGCATACCGACATTCAGTATGCTAAAATAATTTATACTATACTATATTGTACAGGGTTTGGTACTAAGATGGTGAATTTTGATGATCTTCAAACTAGATGATGATGCAATAGAAGTTTTGTGTGCTCAAATCAACATCTAAGGACCGACGTATTCCATCAACGAAAAAGAGCTGATGTGGAATTGGACTGCGTCTAGTAGTGACTTTGATCCTGCTTCGTGCTTATGAGTGCAAACCCCCCCGCGTTGACCTCCAAATAGTTTTGACAGTCGAAAGCAGGGTCAAGTGTTTGAAACGCTATGCTCTATAGCTGCTACGAAGGTACGCTGATGGTCATGCTTCATGATCTCTGGTGCTAGAGTCAATAAATTCAGCTGAAATCTTATGAAAAAAGATTGACGACGTCTGCACGATGTATTGTTCAACTGCCTCCATATCAGATTTATTGTCAGAATATTACTCAACCAGACTTAGTGCTCGAAATTGTGTTTTAGAAGAAATCTACACCTAATTGTAGAGTTCCTAGCTAGTTCATTATGGCAGGATGTTACTATATTAGTAGACCCAAATCACCAAAAAATAAAAAATAAAAATAAAAACAGGTTGGTTCATATGACTTAGATTTGTCTTTTAGAAGGAATCTATTATTCCTATTTTTTGAGATCTGCTATTTGGAAATGTTTGGTCTTTCTTAATATTCAGTTGTGCATAGGATTTATCATGGCATGATTCATCAGGGATAATATGGACACGGCAACACAGCATGGAGCTATTTATATATTCAAATTGATATTGATATGGATACAAATTTAAGCATTCAACTAATATCCTTATGCATATCTACATCTATTTAGATAAGTTGGAAATGCATATGAATATCTAACTATCTGATATGTGTCCAAGTATTAAATTTTATTTATAATTTTATTTAGTCTTATAAAGCTCTCATGAATTTTAAGAAAAAAAAATAGCAACACTAACATATCTCATATAGTATTATCTTTGATTTAGTAATTCTTAAATTTTAATTATTTTATTATATCAGCACTATCAATATTTGATTTATATTTGCATCTATTTTTTAAACAAATATTTAATATTTAATATTCAATTAATAAATTTATTTATATCTACATTTGTTAAGTAAAGCCGGATATGAGTATGAATAATGCTGATAGAATCATTTTTAATTGCATTGTTTATATAAACTTCAAGAGGACAAGATGTTCTTTTCTAAGAAAAAAGAAAGGGGACCCATCTTGCATGGAGGACACTGTAAGTATACAATTAATTTACCATCATGTGATCTCTAAATGAGCTCATCCAGTATCACGACCCATTAAATGTAATCCCGTGATCATTAATGTCAAGTATACAATTAATTTACTGTCATGTAATCTCTAAATGAGCTCATCCAGTATCACGACCCATTAGTTATAATCCCGTGATCATTAATGTCATTAATGGCAACCGTAAGGACTATCTTAAAGAATAAATATAGCACAGGATTGCTCCTCGGCATTTGACATTTGGGAGTCTGGAATCTTTAGAGCTTCGGGAAACGTTTGCACGAAGTAAACGGGTCCGGGTTTCCATGCCATTCATTTATGCATGGAGGGGACCAGTCCATGAATATTAGTATAATTCACATGGATGATGGATCCTGAGGATGCGACCACCTTTAGTGGGGATTTGCTGGATTGCTTCGCACCTATGCCTTTATTATCTACACTACCAAATACTTCCAAGGAAAAAAAAAAAAAAACTGCTATTGTTGCCATTAAATTTTGAACCGAGTCCCGAGATGCAACCCGGCTCATTCTAAGATCGGTAAGAATCGAAAAGAAGTTAGATCAAATGATACCAAGAAAAGAAAAAATTGATGACAGTTGAGGCTAACCTGCAAGAAATCCACTTGTCGGAAGGTTTCTAGCAAAAGGCCCTCTATTGCTTAAGCAAAATAATAAAGCAAAAATCTCTCTGAGGATCCCAGAGCTGCCCCTTTATAAAGGATACAATACGGATCTGTTATCTGATTTAGTGCATTGTGCCTTCATTGTATGGTAACGGTCAGCATCGCGTTTATAACGTGATAACCCTCCCATGCAAGCAACATGTGAGGACAATCATGCCGATCATGCATTAACTGTGGTGTCACCATAACTATTGGTCTTTATTAGCACGACAGAATGGCATTTCGATTTTCATCGATGTTGTTCAATTTGGTTAAGACCAAGATCAAGAAGATCAGTTTAGGCCGATGTCAAAATGTCCAATGTTTTTTATATAAAATAGTATTCAAATTTATGCGTCAATAAGCAAGGTTGGTGCTTGCAATCCCGCAAATAAGCCGGTATGGAAACGACTTTTGTATCAAATTTCCATTTCTTCCCGCACCAAACTGCAGTTTTCTGAGCTCAACATGGAAGACGTTAGTGTGGCTATAAAATTGGATGGTTTAGATATAAAAACTATAGAACTACAGGATCCGTGGCATCCATATCTTCTAACTTCTTGTTTTTTGATAAACCGGATGGCTCAAATTCTCTCTATACTTCTTGTTTCGAGAGGCACCACTTTACTATGAAGGCCGTGCGTCAAATTAAGCATGCATTTCTCGTCTGACCGACCTTGCAAGAGCCAGTCATGCAAGCTTAGATGCATGACATTTATAAGTGAAAATGCTGCGAAATATTTTGTCCATTTTCGAATAATTTCTGTAATATGATTTCATAAGCTTGATGAAATTCGAGTAGGCTACGCCATCCTTTCTATTGCCATAGACTTTTTGAATCCTTAATGGTCAGTTTGAGGATTTCAAAGGCCGTGCACGGTAAATGGAGAATAACCGCGTCTAGTTACCGTATGATTCTCTCTCTCAGTTGCTGAGAAAGTAGGGAGAAAAGGCAAATAAAGACGGAGTAATATTGCGTTGATAACTTAGATAAGTTCGTTCTCACTTAAAGAGACCCTTCCCTTGCCAAACCGGATGTCGACTCGTAGAATTCAGGCAGATTTGCTTACCAAGCGCCAGTGTCAATACTTAAAACCGACCAAACTTATTTTCATCTAGCCAAATTTCAAGCTAATGGCATCGAGTATTGCAGAAGAGAAATGCACGAAAAACAAAGAAATGAAGCTTTTTTTTTTATTTTTCTCATACTTCTTCGCCCAAGAAAAATGAAGAAAAGCGAAAGGAGAAACGGAAACCACATTCAACAAATGACTCGTAGATGGTAACAAAGCTAGAAGGCACCATCTAGCCAGAAGAAAAAGCAGGAGTCCACATAGAAGAGGTGAAGAATCCCATTTAAAAGATTCAGCTACTGTTGATCTCCCTCAGTCTTCACCAACCTTGGTGTCACCTTTCTCTCAAAGATACCTCTCCTGGTATGCATTACAGCCAACTCTCCTCTTTTATCTCGATCTATGGCAGCAAGTTAAAGAAGGCAATATAACATACATGGGAGTAAGGGGTAGACTTGCAGAAAGCATATTCATCTATTGTGAAGGGGATTTGCGCCGGTAGGGACCTCCCTCTTATCCGCTCCGACCAAGTCATCTTCGTTCTCGTGGTTGTCACGGCTGTCGTACATAACCGGTCCGCTCGGAGCAGCTGAAAGGGGAGCCAAGTCCAAGAAGGCAGAAGCACGAGCGTCCTCCGCGAGCATGGTAGAGTGAAGGAAGACCAGTTGCATAAGAAACACCACAATGACCCACGAGCACGACACCACCCCTTGTCTCCTCCGAAGGGAGTGAATCATGATATGATCTATCAGACACGGCTCATCGGTTCACTGCAAGAACTCCACCCCGGAGGTTGCAGCGAGAGGGAGAACGGGAGGGACCGAACGGTGTGAAGGCAGGGTATTGGGGTGGCCAAGGAGAAGAGAAGAATAGAGAAATATTTGTGCCTGATGTAATTTGCTTATTTAAATATCTAGAGGGAGATCTAAATCAGCATTGAAACTTCGGTGGCCAGCGGAACTGGTGGGAGTGGTCACATGAGCCGACCGGCTTGATTCCTGGAACCTTCTAATGGGTCATCTTCTACCCTCGTTCAAAGTTTTTGAGCTGTTTTCCAGTCTCTCGGGTCTGCGTTTTTTATATATTTCGTCTTGTTGCAAAGTTTCGAGATTTGATTCTTAATTACGTTGAGAAAGGAAAAATGGGATCTAAAGCGCGGACGTCAAGGACGAGATATGAATATTTCTGTGAAGGTGGATGGACGGCTCGTGCTCCCAAAACTTCGTATTCCGACCCAAATTTACCTTCGTTATGATAATGATGTAGCCAGAAATTTTGGGAAAACCTACAGTACGACCGATTCCGTTGCATCTCGAAGGACCGGATGCAATCCAAACGCTCTTCAGACTTGTCCGCCTCCCGCCAACCTGCGCCGTTCGCCCGATCCGTCGCCCAATATAACGAAGCTGAGACCCACCACCACGCCATCGAGAACCCCTCACCACTCAAAAGATCAAAAGTTTCCTCCCCCTCCTCCCCTCCGTCCACTCAGACAATCCGTCGAACAGTGGCGGGCACACCGGTAAGGCCCGCAGGCTCGGGCGGGCTTCAACCCTGGTCTTATTGCACAGTAATTGATGCAGGCTCGAGCAACGGGTGGAGGACAGTAGTGCAGCCTAGGTCAGATGGAGCCGAGGAGAACGTGGCCTTGCGGCTGAAAAGTGAAAACTGGATGAATCTCCCACAATATAGTCCACATTTCAATCCAAGAAGACCAAACCCAACACAATCAACTATTTGGATTGGATAAAGACATCGAAGGCAAACTGTAGGCGTGGCAAAATTTGGATATCGCATCCCTATACAGAGTTCTTTTTTTTAAAAAAAAAAAACCGTCCCCAACCAAGACTGAGGTTTCCATGAAAGAATAAAATATATACACATGCTATTCCTTCTCTTATACTACTGGACTGTTTTGGATTAATTTTTGTCTAATCAAATCCAGCAGCAGACCTTTAGGCTAGCTTAGGTTGCATTTAAGCAAGGCTAAATTGAGGGGCACTTGAGTAAATTAGATCCTTAGGCTCAAATAGGAATAATGATTGCTTTGTTAACCCTTATTAGTTTAGGTTCAAACGGATGTGGATCTGATGAAAAGGTGACCCACCATCTCTCTTTTTCTGAGCCAATAAAGGATGGAAAGCTGGGAATCAAACCCGGGTCTGGATCGTCACCATATCTTTATTTGAAATGCCAACATAATATTTATGACAAGATGTTCTGAAAAATATCTCACGAACGTATTTACCAAGTCCGTCTATTGAATTATCACCAGGTCATATACTCTAGAAAAAGAAAAGGAAGGATGGCGCCCGTGAGGAGAGCCGGAATAAGGAAAAAAGAAGAAGAGCGCATCACGCGGCCTGCTGGCCTGGTTGGCAGGGGAGAAGAAGGAAAGAAGGGAAGGAAGAGAGAAGGAAGGAGGGAAGCTGGCTCGACCGGCCCGGTTGTCAAGGAAGAAAAGGAATGAGAGGAGAGAAGAAAGGAAAGCGAGGAGGAAAGAAAGGAGGGAGAGGGCTCGCGTTTTCGGAAGAAGAGAAGACGACGCAAGGAGAAGACAAAGAAGGGAATTAATAAGGAGGAACGGGGGGCGGAGAAGATCGGGGTGCTTCATAAACCTCAACAGATCAATCACTTATTAAACCTACCCGCCATCGCCACCATCACAAGCACTCGAGAGCAGAAAGATGGAAACCACCTCTCTCCTCCGCTTCCTCTTCCTCTTCCTCACCATCGGCCCCTTCCTCCTTTTGCTTGCTCTTCTCCCGCTCCTGGGTTCACGTGCGCTACCCCACCACCGACAAGGCCGACTTCCTCGACTGCACGCGCTATTCGCCTCGGTGCAACTCTAAGAACCGCATCCAACCCAAGTCCAGCCCCGACTTGATCCAGAACTCCTCCCACTCCGCTACCACCACCCGAGACCACGAGTCCGACGTCCCCCGCCACCCCCTCGACCCCCTCACCATCCACGAGATCAACGCCGCCCGCGCCATTTTCCATACCTACTCTCCCTCCCCCTCCTCCCTCGCCATCCAAGAACATATTGCACCAAAACCACTGACATGGAGGCCCAAAGGGAAATGCTTTTAATATTGATGCAACGGCAAATAATAGCTAATAACCTTCAACCGACTGCAAGCCACATTAGGAAAACAACAATCAAAGTATTAGAACCTTAAAGATCATAAAAATTTCTAATGAAGGCATAAGGCCGACAATATCCTCAGCATCTATATTAAACTGGAAATAACTGGAACCAGACAGATTACATACGCAAGGCTGCAAACGTATATAAAATTGCAAATCCTTGCCTGACACAAGTTAAGCCAAGGGAAAAAAAAAAGAGAGGAGAGAGAGCAACTGCAAACTATCCGTTCACTTAAAAGACAATATAGAAATTTCTCTTCTGCTAGATTTTAAATGTGATCAAAAGTTACTTGTTCCAACCGAAGTACTCCACTTTCCCATGGCTGGTACGGCAGCCAAACATTTTGAACGATTTCAGGATTCCAGTTCAAGCAAATTGGTTCAGCAAAATATCAGATATTGACTAGTAAGTCCAACGATGAAGTTACCAGCAAACACTGAACCAATTACTTGAAGAGATCAGGGTTCAACCAGTCCCTGTAAAAACATATATTGATTAAAGATATATGCGAATCTGGGATATGCACTTGTAGCAACATGTACAGAATGAATGAGGAAAATAGTAAAAGATATTATATCATAGTCAGAGCTTACTTGCTAATGTCATCAAGATGGTCGTCAAAATCAACTATGTCTTGCCATTTCTCAGAAGAAATATAATCCAACAACAATACATTGGCTGATGGCTCTTTTATGGTCATCTGACTACTTCCATCTGATCCAGCTTGGTGCCAGCTTTTTGACGAATCCCTTGTGTACAGCTGCACAATAGTCGAGAAGCAAGATGAGAGAGTAGAAAGGCACTTACTGCAAATAAGCTATGTATCATAAACCATATATTTACATGAAATAATGAGCCAAAACTAAAAACAATGGCTAACCACAGATAACAAGATCCAACAATGGAGTGAAACCAGAATCCTATGCCTCTGCACCATCTCAAATTAGTGGCATATGTTTCAGTTTTGCTAACAGGAATTCTTGTCTTGACTTATTAATTATGATCTTTTGAAATTTCCTGGAGAGATACAATTGCTGAAGAAATCATGTACCGACTGAATTCTAAGGTAATACAAGTAGAAAGCAAAACAAACTGGCACATCCGCAACCTCAAAAAAAAGACAAAACCTTTCAAGTACCATAATACCGAATTCAAAGAAGAGGTCAATGGGGATAGAACCTCAAGCAACAGTATTGAAACACAATAATCAGGATAAAGAGTCTACCAATTTGCATGTCATTAGAAGTGTATCCAGCAATTAAAATAAAACCATCCAAATCTTCACTCTATGAACTGTTCCTTGAGCATTAATAATTGGCTTTCCCTATGCTTCCAATAGAAAAAACCATTTGTGTTGATCCAATCTGAAAGTCCCCTAATAGGCAGAATAGGCTTCAAACAAGATGCAAAAGATGATGATGCATGCAAATGCTACACAAGAATATCAAATATCAGCTCACAGGAAAGCTAATACAATCACACTAGATCTACATGTGTATGTATGGAATTTTTATATAACACATACATGTATCAAGGTTCACCATCTCGGTACCGGACCCCATACCGGTACCATCCTATTATAGTATCGGTATGCAATATTGTACAAGACAGCGAGGCATACCAAATATCGGTATGGTACGAGACTGCGTAGCGGTACAGTACTATATGCCCGGTATGGTACGGTACCAACCAGTATGGCAAACCTTAGTGTGTCTATATATATATATATATATATATATATATATATATATATATAGAGAGAGAGAGAGAGAGAGAGAGAGAACTAGATGTAGATACCTAATTTTTCGTGCTGCCCTAGGATGGCCAAGTGTCATAGTCTATGATACCCTTATCCATGGTCCAAGAACCCCTCGCTATACGTGCATTCCTTTATTCGAAAACCCTATGGGAAACTAGAACCTTGGCCAAACTAGCGGCAGGTCGCTTGTCACCTGTTTAAACTGATGTCAAACTGCTTGGCACCTGTAGACCAAAACTATAGCACAGCATGCACTCACAAGACTACAGCTAAATTGTCCTGCATGCCTTAGAAGCAGGAATCTTGCCTTCGACAATAAGTTATAACCTGCCTGGAGTCTCCATGGATCGATGGTGTACTTAATCAATTTCCATTTTCATTAAAACAGTGTACTTGTCAATTAAATTACACCAATCAGGTTTCTCAGTTCATATCTGTTCAATTTTTTTTATTTCCTAGTTTGCTTAGTCTCTGCTTGCACTAGAAATTTTAAGTCTTTGTTGCGAAGGTGCTGAACCCATATTTATCTGATCGACCACAATCCTTTTGATTGACCTGATCAACCTAGCACACCATCAACCAATAGCCCTATTAACTTAAAATTTGTGTTTCAAAAGATTCGCATAATCAACTTATATCGTTTCAATATGCATCTATATAACAGTATGTAGCAATACATGGTAGTGCTCTGCTTTCCTTTTTTTAACTTTCACCAGCCCACCTCAATAGTCTTTTATTTCTAATCAAGGAACTCGTACCTTTTCCTTGATTGGGAATTTGAGAACCTAATATACAAATTGAAATGCCAATGACCAAACAAGTCATCATTTTAGATAGAAAAAAGGTTAAAAATTCAAGGTATTCCATAATCTCTCAACTTCTCATAGTATGAACAGTACATGTATAATACCTCAAACATACTTATACATATCCCTTTGTAATTCCAAGTTAATTTGTTATTGTAATATTCTAAGCAGTTACAATATTAGTTTACAATACAAAATGCATGAAGCTGTATAATGCATATAATTATTACTTATTTAAAGAACATTTTTCTTAATTTTAAATATTATAACATGTCATCGAAATTTTAAACGCATATGGTTACATTTTCAGCCTTCTTTGGATGCTAGAACACCCCACATCATGCAATAATTGCCAATCGAGTCTCAATGAGGCCACACTGGCGAGTTAGAGTAGGTCAGATGAGCGGATAAGCCTGTGGATCACCTGCCATCATTTTTCTAGGGATAGTGGAAATCACCTTCAAAGTGAATTTTGGTATTGTTAAAAATAGAAATCGGAGTGAGCTGATATCACCAACTTCTTCTTAGCAAGGCCCTAACGAAGAGTAATAAGGGTTGCTAGGCAGTTTATCTATGGATGGCAAACTTGGTCGCCAATCAAGCCACTCATGTTTCTTTAAATGTCGGTGTTATTCCATGCTATCCCAATTATTATATGATGTAACAATGTTGTGAAAAATAGTAAACTGATGCTACCTACAAAATTTAATTATTCTCATATCTTTATTTTATATGTTGGTTTTACTTTTACAAATATTAGATCTTGCAAAAAGGTTTGCGCAACACAAAATTGTAAAACTATCAAGAAGAAGAGATTAAAGCCCATACATGATTACCGACTAATGGCTACCCAAACTTGTTACAGATCATAGGGCTGTCTCAGCTGCTACTAATTCTTGGGTTGTTGAAGAAATTCAGAAAACACTACAAGTAAATTACCCCCTCAATACCTCTTATGGTGGTAGTGCTTTAGGTCCACATCCAATTAAGTAGCATCCATGTCATTACAAAATACCCGTAATAGACTTGTGGATGTGAGGCTTAGGGTCGTAAACAAGTCAGTTCAAATCTAGTCAGAGTTTGGGCCAACCTAGATTTTTGAAAGCTGACTCAGCCTATATCAAGAACCAAACTCAGCTCACCAAATAGCAAACAGGTTTAGTTTTGGGAAGGAAAACACATTAGGGTTGGCACTGCTTTGGTGGTAATGGCTAGCCAGGATGGAAGAGAGTACTGGGACAAGCAGCAAGGGGCAAAGAGGTCAAGTGGCAGCTAGCAGTGGAGGGATCAAAGAGTTTCGATGAGTCTTTGGTTGGGCTACTACAGTTAAATTCTGGTCATCGTGGCAAGTTGGCAAGGAGGGTGAAAGCATGGAGCAATGATGATAGGGGCAAGATCTACAAGGGGGGAAATAGGGAGAAAAAAAGAAGAAAGACACGAGAGAGGGCCTAAGAGAGGACTAAAAAGAAAGGTAATAAGGGAGGGAGAGGACCAACAAGATGGCCTGTGAATATTGATGCTTGATGACCAAGTGCTGGTGGAGATCGATAAGGCATGTGAATGGGGCTAGGATTCCACCTAGTGAGAATTAACATCCTGTTTGGATTGAGATAAATGGAGAGAAGAAAAAGTAAAGAGAGAAATTGAGTTTCTCTCATTTGGTTAGGAAAATAAGGGAAGAGGTTGAGAGAAGAAAAGAAATGGAGAGAAAAAATTATCTCCCCAAAAGTGAAGAGATTTGGAGGGAAGAAACAAATCTCTTTTTATTTCTCCCCCTCCCCCCCTCTGCACTAGATGGTCCAAATAAATTTCTTTTCATTTCTCTCCAATACACCCAAACAAGAGAGCAAATTATTTTCTTCTCTTCTCTCTTCCCTTTTCTCTTCTCCTATCTTCTCTTCATTATATCCAAATAGAGCAATAAGAGAGGACAAGAACGATGATTTAAGTTAGTACAATATCCACTCTCTACTATTACATACCAAAACAACCCTCAACCATTAGATCAGACCACACAATCCAATGGTTTAAGAACACTTTTAATTATGTGTATGTGTGTATGTATATAAGGGTCTCATCAAATTATAATTAAGGTGGATCAATTTAAACCTAGACATGAACCAAAGTTTGAGTTGGGTAACAAACAAGTAATTGGTTTAAAAGTCAACGTGAACCAGCTTAATTGAGCCAGGTTCCCAAGACCTAACCAACCGACTAATTCTAGTGACGCTCCAACTTATTAGGTTCGGCATCTATAGAGCATTTAGGAAAACAAGGTACTTTAGCAAGTTGTAATGTAATACACAGAATGTATTTGCAACAGCTTGTGTTATGTGTAAAATTTGTGAATTCTGCACAAAAGACTTCACCATGATTTCTTATAGACGGTTCTTACTACGAGAAAATGATACTTAAAACCAATAATTTCAGTCAATTCATAGAATTATTTGTCCAAATGTGTAACTTTTATTTGGTTTATATCTTGAATCATTTGAGAATTATTGGAGATTATTTTTCTGATTCTATGTTTAAATATTGATTCAAAATTGGTTTCTTTATGTTTTAATTCCCTTTTGTTCTCTTTTGGATGAACATGTTTGTTGACATAGTATATTACTCTCTTGGGTGTCTCCAAAAGAAGAACATCTCTCAGTTTGTTATGTTATTTTTCCAACAAGACATGCCCTTCAATTCGATAGTTACATCAAAAGGCAGACCCAATCAATATAAGACACATCCAAGAATCAACAAAAAACTTTGCCCACCTTAAGATGCATCCAATAAGATAGCTGAAGGGTGAATGTGAATCAATCCTTCAGCTCAAATACAAAGGGAAAGGACAAAAGAACTTTGAAAGCTGGGGATGAAAGTAAGAGCAATTCGAGAAATCTCTTCCTTTCAAAAGAATTATATATGATTAATAACTCAACCAAAGGCAACCTCCATCAAACTCTCTTGTTGTTCTTAGGATGTACAGGAGTAAACAAACCATGCCCCATTTATAAACATTTGATGTCTGAGTGGATGTTAAAGGGTAAGAGTTGCATCGTCCATCAAATTTATGTGAACAATAGGTCTGGATGCATCCCATCATTAATAAGGGTGACCCTTGGATGCAAGCAGTGAAACTACCAAACTAAAGGACGTGTCTTTTGAGACAAAGAACAAAACAACCCAAAAGATAATATCTTTTTACAGACACCCAAGAGAGAAATTAGTACCTGAATGGATATGTCCGTTTGAAGGAAAATTAAAAATGATCTAAAATCAGAAACAGATAAATCTTGGATAATGATTAAAATGTAAAAACCAAAAAATACAAGTAATAGTTCCAATAATCTCTAGGTTAAGTTACTTGTTGATGTGTCTTATGGGTTATCAGAAGATCGAGTTGTTTTAATTCCAGTACTACTCTTCGTAAGTTTTACAAATCTACAATGTACACAGCTACTTTCTACAGAAATTTGATGAAAACCTTCAATTTATTCGCCTTTCCCCTTTTCTTGTTGTTCATGTTTAATTCTTTTTCTTAAAGATCCGAAAATTAGGTCAAACAAACTATAATTAAAGGCTTGAAAGAGTTCTTGCTTTGCCAGGGTAAATAGCATCCATATAGAAGTCAACCTTGATTTCCTCCAAGACTGACCATGCTCCTATCCTATGCACAGAAGCTTCTAGGAATATTTTCTAGGGAAGAAATAAAACTGATCCAATCCAGAATCCCGTTCCCACCTCTACAATAGAATCTTCAAAATTTCGATTCAAATAAGAAAGATCACAATGAAAGAACAACAGGAGGACTACCATTACCTGCACTACAAGATCCCGTCCTTTCCCCTTCAGCAACCCTTCCAGCCTCTTATTGTCCAACTGGTCCAGCAAGACACCAATAAACAACATGAAATATATGAAACCAAAGAATTCCTGAAACCCATAAAGAATGGAGAGAATGAAGAAAAAGAGAAAGTCCGACCATAAGCAACGCAGCCCGGGGAAAGTATCGGAATATATGATCGCCGATCTTCTTGGCAGCGTTTCCCAGCTCGGCGTCATCGTACCTCTCGTTGGCGTGGTAGTAACCCACCACACTAAACCCCTCAGCCCCGAAATGTTCTTCTACCTATCGATAAGAAAGAAAACCCTAGACTTAGTCCCAATCCGTAGAAAACAACAGAAGAGATAGGCAGAGAGAGAGAGAGAGAGAGATGGGAGGGGAAATGGGAACCTGGATGAGGGCGAGCTCGAGGGAAGGTAGCAGGCCGATTTGGGAGTGTGTAAGGGGGATGGCGTCGGCGATCTGGACGGTGGAGGCGTTGTCTTCGGGAAGGCGGCCGACGAGGAGGCCGCCGACGGGGGAGGCGCGGTGCTTGAGGGCGTGGAGGACCACCTTTATGTAGGCGGCCTGCGCTACTTCGTAATGGCACTCCGCCCCCATCCCTCTCTGGCTCTCTGGCCGCCTGGACGGAGGAGTTCAGAAGTGCGGAGCCTTGCTCGATTTGGGGCCGGCACCACTGGCGTCAGGTGGAAACGACGATTTAAGCCTTAAGCCGGGGAAAAAATATGCGAGCGAGCCTTTTAAAGTACAGGTATATTTTCTTTTTCTTAAAAAAAAAAGAATAGTGAATTTTTTTTTTATCAACACGATACTAATAAAATTTATAAAATAAATTTAATATTTTAATAAATTAATTAAGTGTTATAATAACATTAGAAAAAATAATAGAAGAGTTAGCAACTTTTAGTTGCATCATTCCTGACATCACCAATGATAACAAACATATAAGTTGTTCACTAATTGAGCAATGAGATATGTACGCATGAAGCTTTTGTCAATCAAAGTAGAATGTATAGATTTGACAATTCATGTATGCTTCAGGGAACGACGAAGTTTTTTTTAAAAAAATATATCATTAAATATATGAAAATTCTAAGTAAGACTAAGTATGTAATTTATGATGAGCTATAGATTAAGCGAAATAGTAAGCTATAAGAGAGCTAGGAGGAGAGGGAGGGAAAAAATTAAAGCCTTAGATGAATTTAAATGTGCATGCCAATATCATCTTGGTGAAGAACAGGAAGCTCAAATAAAATTGAAATTTATAAGATGCTGTTGCCAATCAAAAGCCCAATCGAGGAGTTGCTGGTTGTTTCATCATTTAATTCAAAAAAATATATATAATTTCCTTTTTCAGGTCTAAAGTTCCTATGGAGCCCATTCTATATTCAAAGGCAAGCACTGCACTATCTGGATCTGCAATGTTGTGCCTGAAACAGGAGAGCAGAGCAGTCCCAACCAAAGGAAAAAATTTAACAATAAAAAAAAAGGATAACAAAGACGTTTAGGCATGAAAACTCCTCTCCTTAAAGAACCATGGATCTCTAAACCGTGAATATGTCATGCAAATATCATTGCTCAAAAAGGAAGAGGTAAAGAAGAACACGATCAAATTAAGCATAACTAAACATTTCAGTTATGAGACCAAGCTGTACATTAAGAGGAAAAAAAAGAATGCAGCTTAGGCTTAAGCAAATACAAGATCATCAGGGCGATCAAAGCAAAACATCTTCTGTTCGAGCATCACCAGAACTATATTCAAACACCGGCCAAGACAAATTTTGTACTAGATAAAAGGAGGGATCAATTAACAATTTACTAAAGTTGCTTAAAAGGAACCCTTCTCCAGAAAGATTGATATTCTGCATCCCCACTCTGTCATCAAGCCCCTGAAGAAGCAGCCTCCTTTGCAATGAGATTAATACCACGAACCCAGAGCTCCAGACCAGAAGCAGAGCCGGGCTCAAAATGGACCTCTCTACCACTGAATGTAACCACTCTAAATATCAACATTTTACCATCCTCATATGCCATCTTCCGATTCTTCAGAAAGTTTAAGCTAGGTCCAGCTGTTGCCTCCTTACACACTACATTCCTCCTGGTCGATTTGCCCCATGTCAGCATCCGGACAGTCTTCATGTGTGGAGATCCTCTACCTTCCCTTGTGTGCTTGCAGAGCTCCTCACCAGCAAGCACAAGAGACCGAGCCAGATGATCGAGCAGCACGCCCTCTGTCACCTTGTTTGACCTGTTGCCTTTCCTCGCCAAAGATAAGGCTGTCTCTCCCCGATGATTGACAAGATTGCAGTCTGCATTCCCTTGTAACAATAAAATCTTGCATGCATCAGAGTGGCCTTCAATGGCAGCAAGCATAAGTGGTGAATACCCCTCTTCATCCAAGGAATTGACACTATATCCCATTTTTAAGAGCTGGATTAGTGATGACGAGTCCCCCTTCCAAGATGCATAATGGAGAGCTCTGAATGATGTATGATCAGTTATTACATTAGCCAGCACTGCTCTGAGCAAGATGTGTTCAAAGCAGTCCCTGTTTGCAGAATTTTCATGCTGCAAGACAGATATCACAGTCTTACCATCAGGAGTTCTTACTGCAGTGTCTGCCCCAGCCATTAGTAAAAGACGAAAAGCCTCAGCATGTCCAGCCTTTGCTGCAACCATGATGGGACTCAGACCTGAACCATCCAGTTTGTTTAGATCTGCAGTGGATGAACGCAGAATCATTTGCAGTGGTTCAACACTTCCATTTCCAGCAACAAAATGTAATGGAGAGAATACACTGAGATCTGTTGAACGAAGAGTTGCACCAGAAATTAAAGCCTGGGAAAAGGTACTTATGATGGAAGATGCAAACACACTTCTTCTTGCCAACTGGACAGCAGTATCGCCTGAATTGCTGACCAGCCCTAAGTCTGCCCCAGCTATAAGTAGCTCTAGAAAACAATCAGCATGATCATCCTTCGCAGAGATCATTAGAGGAGTCTCACCTGCTGAAGTCCTTGCATTGATATCACATCCATTTGAGATTAACTGTCTAAGAATGGAAACACAGCCAAGTCTAGCAGCTAAATGGATTGGTTGTGATTCATGGCCAATTTTTGTCTTTATGGGGAACTTGGAATTTGCACCAGCATCAAGGAGCACATATACCGCATTGAAATTCTGGCAGAGGATGGCATGGCAAAGAAGAGTTCTACCGAGATGTGGATTCTCTAGCAAATATGGCTCATGTTGAAGCAACAGCTTGAGAATTTTGCCACTAGCTTCATGGTACTCAACTGCACACCATGCTGCATTATAAATCTCCCCCAAGCATGCACCGACTCTCAGCTCTTCACCGGATACAGGGTCCCATGACCATGCACCCACACGAACAAGACAGTCTGTCTTAGCACCAACCTGCATTCAGATCCTTGTTGATGAATACACAGAGAATGACATGCAGGGGCGGGGGTTTGGTGGGGGAGGGGAGAAATCTAAAGAATAAAGCCATTCTTGTGCATTGAATTCTAAATGCCTGCATGTCCTGGAATGAAGTTGAGACCGTATCTCTGTTAAGAAAATATTTTGTGCTTATTGTGTCTAATAATTCTCTGATATATGACCTAAGTCAATTTCTGGACAAATACACAAGGACCTGCAGTAACGTTGACAAATTTCTTCGCAGAGTTAAGTTATTGTTGACACATTTAAAAGCCTAAAGAGGAGGTTGAAGAGAGCAGGTAGATGGTGTATTTGTTTCTCATAACTTATAATTCAAGTTAGCACAAAGTTAGCAGCAGCTGCCAAAAGAAAATGTTCACTAGTTTACAAAAGCAGAACAACAAAAGAGTTTTATAGGTTTGAATTTAGCAAAAACAGCAACAGAAAGAAATTATATAGTAATCTTATGTAATTTCATCCTCTTTACTTTCCAATGAGGAGGTGTGAAAGAGGAGCTTTTCCAGACCAAAATTACAAACAGGAAGCAGCTCATGGAATCGTGACCAAAGTACAGGAAATGATGCGCAATTGAGTAAAAGCCATCCTCCAGTTTCAAGTGGCTCTTCACCTCAAAGACATTTCATGGGAATAATATGAAGGCTCGCAATTAAAATCTACAAAAACAGGTAGCATATTACCTCTAGCAAAAATTTCACAATAGAAGCTTGCCGGCTGACAATAGCAGCCACCAAAGGTGTGCAATCCACATTTGCATGCAGTGCAGGCTTAATTGACTGCAAGAGGACCCTGTCCGTGCAATTTATGTCCACCCCATTCTGAAGAATAAAAACTAGATACTTGTTAAAGCTTGGCACCACAGATCCTATAACTGGCAGATAAAAGAAACAACTTTCTCAAGAAAATTGCGAACTTGGTGCACCTTGATTAATGTAGTGACTACATCAAGAAAGCCTCTGCAGCATGCACTTACAAGTGCATGTGCTGCAGCATCTGGCCTTGCCATGTCTGAGCAGATTAATAATTGGACTGCCGCAGCCTCACCACAAAGACTAGCCTCCAACAAAGCATCTTCACAAGCTTTCTGGGATGCCCCAGCTTTCAAAAGCATGTCCAAAATACCACAATGACCTTCACGAGCTGCAGCTGTTGTTGCATAGCCCCGAAATATTTCCTGATTAACATCAGCTCCAGCTGACTGCAACGGAATAAAGAGTTCAGAAAGAATATTATAACAGAACAACCAGACTAAGAGCTCATTCTCACAGGAGAAAAGTTAAAGGAGCATTTAATTGGTATTATGTTGTTTTCAAGCTGAAAAAATAATTAATTAACCAAGTATATTTTGTGGTCCGACTTTCTCATAAATATTTTATATGCTAGCTCCTATCATACCACACAAGAGTGATTTTTGCATTCAGGTGGCTTTCAGACATGCACATATGATTGTCATATGTTCCAGGAATGCATGTTTGAGAATGTAATTCAAGATCCTAAAATCCGCCAATCTTTTTTCTGTTAAAATAACCATTTACGAATTTTATTTAGAAAAGACCTTTTGTTTCCTTTTACAAGCACTACACATGGTTTAGGTCCTAAATTGTGAAGGCCTAAGTTCTACTTCAAATCCAGGTGCTAAACATCTCATATGATGCATGCCAACAGTTACTTCAAATCCAGGTGCTAAACATCTTATTGGAAGCGTAAGACATTTTTATCTCACTGCATGCTACTAAATATATGAATGTAATATAAAGTGACAGACAGCAATCACAAATATAGAAACACAATGCCCTTTGATTCAATACAAGCCTAGATGCAAGAAGGTGGTCCACGGAAAGAAATAGTGCTTCTAATAACAAAGACAAAAAGGGGAAAATACGGGTTATTCGAATCATATGTTCGAATGTTTTGCTTCAGTGTTGAGGCAAAATAACTTATTTTCAGCTTTTCCTTACGTCAAGTTCAACATGTTCAAACCTGTCCTTACCAAGCCTGCCTATGTGCTCCATTTGAGGTTATATATTTCAATTTTTTCGCCTCATTTCAGATCTTTTGTTCAATCAAGAGATTCTGCCAATATTCTCCTATTGTCATTACCTAAGGCCCGATCATCCTTCTATCTTATGCTCATTAATGTGCACACCCCTTTTTCATTATCCAACATGGCATGAGTGACACAAAAAGCTTTCATTATGTTTCATGGCAAGCATTGTTCACACAAGCCTTCAATTTTGCATGTTCTTTATCCACTCCATTTTAATCATGTAAAGAACAATTAGCACCACTTTTCTATACAATGAGCTTAGCTAATAAAATAATCATTTTCAGATGTTGCTTAGGCAATAGTTTTTGACTGGTGCCAAACTTTTTGCATGCATACAACATTTTAAATGTTATAGGGCATGCTTAATGGTGTGGATTTTCAATTTTTGTCTCCTATCATTAGTATCACACTGAAAGAAGTAAGTCTTTATTCCTCCCACTAGGATATATAATTGAATCATATTCACCTTGAATTCCAAAGTTGTCGTCTCAAAAACAAGATTTGGCATTCACTCTGTCTCACCAATCAATGTACATCACTTTGCAATTTACATACACCAAGGATGCCTCCAAAAAAAAATACCAAAATTTATCTAGTTGTAAAGAGATAATTAGCTATGCTTGACCTTTATATTGAAGACTTGCTAGCCTCACCTCAGCTAGTTTGCATGCTTGTAGTTTCTCGCCAGCATCATTATTTGTTGATTTATTCAAATGAAATTGAAAGTTATTACACGCGATCTGCCAGATATTTCAGTTACCCTGTGCCCTAATATTTGATCGAATTGTTCAAAGAAAGATATACTAAAACAAATATAACCCTATGGGAGTTAAACGAAAAGTAGCAAAGCTTCTTTTTTTTGGTACCCATAGCAGCAAAGATTCTTCGTTACCCAATCCAAATCAACAAGTGCAATTCTTGCAGCCAATCCCGCATTCCGCATTTCTAGTTAATAGGAAAAGAAACCAAAAGAAAGGACCAGAAAAAGATAAAAGGCATACCCGTACAAATTCAAACCAGCCAAATTCCCACCGCCCCATGGCACAGAGTAAAAGAAGAGAACGAAGGAAGAAGGAAAAGGAAGGTACCAGGAGTTTGCGGACGACCTCAGCGTGACCCGAGTGAGAAGCGGCGAACAACGCCGTGACATCGGTCTTGAACTCCTGGTAGTCGATCTTCACCTCGTCGGCCGCCTCCTCACGGAGGACGGTCTCCGTGCACTTGACCTTCAAGCTAACGGTTCCAATGTAGTGGACGTCCACCGCCGATCCGGCGGCGCTCAGGCACTCCTCCACCCGCTCGACCTCCCCTCTCAGAGCCGCCTCCACCAGCCTCTGAGACGGCAATGCCTGCTCGTCCGCGCCCCGTCCGAGACGGGCCGCCGCCGCCGTGTGCCTCGCCATCTTCTCCACCGGCGCTCGTGGACAGAACAGAGATAGATCTCCAACCGGAGCTCGCCGATAGATAACGGAATCCAAGAACCCTTCAATAAATTAAATTTTTTCCCCCCAGATCAGAGCTGCCCCAGAGGAATCCGCCTTAAAATCGTGCGGGATCGCAACGGTCTGCTCGAAAAACAAAATAAATCAATAAATAAATCGGTCAATAGCAAAGTCAAATGCGAGCAAGCATCTCGCAAGCAGTAAATGGAGTTTAAAATTTGAAAAACAAGAAGAGGGAAGAAGACTAGAAGAGAAACGCGAGTTGGCAGTTTTTGGAACGAACGATAAAATGAGACAGTAAAAATAAAATAAAAAAATCAAAAATTGAAGACTAAACAAAGAATGTTGATTTACCTTTGTGCTTCTTTTACTGAAGGTAAATGGTAAAACTTGAAAGAAGGTGACGGGGTTATGGGGGTGAAGAGTTGAGACTGGAGACTAGGAGGAAGCGAGAGAAGGAGAAGCAAGAAAACGTTCTTCTCCGATCGATGGATGGTGGATGGCTCCGCAGGTGGCGTTTGATGCTCATTCGGTAAAGTTACGGTATCTGATATCCTGTTTATCGTGTATGTTGACCCGGAGGTGAGGATAGGAAAGACTGACCACTGACCGCAGTACGGGGTTCTGGGTTCGGAATTCGAACTGGGAAGTGGGAAGTTCGCTTCGGTGTTCGAGATTGGGGGCGAAGAGTCGGGGTGGCCACGTGGGCAATGGTGGCGGCACGATCCTCAATCCTGCCCATCTTTTGAGGAGATCGCGGAAATATGCCCATTGAGATATTTGGGTGGTTACTGGTCAGTGAACTCGAAATCTGAACTTGAGCTTGAGCTAACCTGAAGCCCGGAAATTTGGCGGATGTGGCCCCTCACGTGTTTGATTAAATTAACGAAAGAAAGAAGGAAAAAAAAAAAGGTCTTCGATGTTCTTCTATTAATTGATTGCTGCCTATAAATCATCCAGTGGTTTGATCCATGTTTTGCCTATTTGATTTATGGAAAAGCACTCCTGCATGATAAAATAAATTAAATAAAGTCCTTGGCACTACCTAGATGATTCATTTTGGTTATCACCAGGTAAACGTGCATATATAGGAGGTAAAGATCATTCAAACACCGAATTTGAAAAAAAATAAAAATTCTAAAAATAATTTTAAAAATGAAAAGTTTTTTTTTTCTTTTGACTATACCCCCTCCTGTTTTGGTATTCAAAGAAATATGTATTTTTTTCATTAGTGTATATATATATATATATATCTTTTTTTATCATGCCAATATCCATAATCTCTACGTGATTTTTTTTTTTTATGTGTTATATAGCAGATAACTCATACAATTTTAATATGAATGTATCCAAAAAAGTCAAAAGTAACAAGTCACGAAGTACTCTAAACAGCTCTCTCTTACCGGTCTAGAGAACTTCCCTATAATGATTGGCCCCAAAAAAAACATCCGGTCCATAGCTTTATTAGCCTTCCTATAGATATGCTTGACCCGGAAGGCAATGTCTCTGTCTATCATGCCTGGAGCAGGGGATGGCGGCCACCCACATCACTAGTGTACGATCCAGTCGACCACAGTAGCCGAGTTACCTTCGAGCAGGATTGCGTTGGCTAGCAGTACATGCTAAGCATGATACAAACCAGCCCAAGTTGTCCTCAGTCTTCGTCCTAGAGACAGCAATGTCAAAAATTGAACACCCATCGACTGCCACCATCCTAGAGTCTGGACGTTTATCAGAAAACCTACTTCACCCCTTTTGCCACTATCCAAAACACATGACTCCTCTCAAAGTCAATATTATAGTGAACCATGGCACCTTGAGTCGGACCGGGACGGAAGCACCCATCACTTTTTTTTTCCCCAAAACCTAGGAGCAAGTTATCTCGAGAAATGGCCGGCATAAGGCAACTTTGGAGAGATCCAATTAGATGATTTAGGCCTTTCATTGACTAGTAAGAACTAAATCTATGCGAGTGAGGTATTGCTTCCATTTGATTTGATTGGTTCTTATATGTTAGCTGTTCTTAAGATTGTTCAATCCGTGTACATAGAGACTATGGAGAAAAAAGGAGCATTACTCTCATGGAATGGAACATCGGATATATATATGTGATTGGGGTTGTCTATTTATGTTTTGATTTTCTTTTTTAGAAAAAAGATGTAAGACGTAAGGAATCCTTATCAAAGTTGGAACCAGGGTGAAATCCAGATTTCTGATATCCAACACCGAGCAATATATGTGCATGTAAGCTATCATATGTTCGATTAAATTAACAGATAAAGGCAAAGAAAGCCACTCATGATTTTCTACAAGGCGACGAGTGCTAATAAATCGTCTAGTACTCCAATACATGTTTCTTTATCATGGAAAAGCATTCCTTCTTGAGCAACATGATGAGCAAAAATAAAATATGATTTAGATATTTCAAGAGTCCAAAATATGATTTAGACCACTGCTTGATCAATAATAACTAAATCTATGCGAGTAAAGTATTGGAATTAGATTGATGTTTTTGTGGCAAAACTTCCATGATGAGTCATAAGGGGCTCCCAAGGATGCATGCATGATGGTGTCTTCCAATTTTGCTCACCAAAAAGTAGGTGTAGGCTTGAAAAATCAGTTATGAGACAAATAATTATAAATGGTGTTTACTCATGCTTAATCATGATTGTTGGAATTTGGAAGTTCACAACCTTTTATTTATTTTTATTTTATTTGGTCCAATCCCTTGCAAAAATAAAGTCACGAGTATCGATTCTAATGTGTTCACAGAGTTTTACAAGAAAAAAAAATCTGAGATCTATTTGGAAGCAACACTAGATACAACACTTCTAATAGCTAGTCAAATATTTGGAGGGCGGACTTCCCTAAGAACATTCATATCATACTGAATGACCCAATAACAAATATCAAACAAGTATACGACATCTTTATATTCATCATTGTTGATCTATGAGATTGCTCAACTATCGTCCTCGCCCTCCAACCATAGAAAAATATCACTTCATGGTCTAAAACGCAAGAATAAGGTCGCCAAGAAGAAATACATAGCTATTTGCATCTAAAACATTGGCATGGATAATTGCACTACATTTAAATAAAATGCATGTTATTCTTGGGATCATATTCATCTGCTTAGCAACTAAGAGTTTCGGGTTTGTATTTTGGATGCTTACTAGGCAATTATAATGTTGGTTAGTTTGTCTCTTTTTTCATTAAAAAAATTTATTAATAATATAATTCAAGTGCTTTATTCATCCTTTTTAATTTTATCAGAGATCAATCCTAAAAGTTCAGGAGCTAGAATATCACAAATACAAGTATGATAAAATACATAATTTTCTTTTTTTTATTATTTATTTTTTGACAATATAGTTATTGTTTTGTTTTTATTTCTCTATAAACTAATGAAATACCACGTAAAGATTGATGATACATTTGTACAAAAATTCTGCTAGGCTTGCTTTTATTTTCACTAAGGAATAAATATCTGCCACCAAATTTTTAAAAATTTACAAATATTTTATTAAAGGAAAAATATTTTTTTATTAACTCAGGCTTGAATTTTTGAAAAAAAAAAAGATGGAAAACAAAGGCAGTATAGGAACGGACTGAAAATCATTCACTTTACTTTTACAAAATCTGTGATAAATAATGTTGGATTAATTAGACAGTACTGATTCCTTTACCATGTCCTTGGCCAGACCTCTCCTGATCTTTCCCCGGGATAGAAAATCAAATTGGTGGTTTCCAAATAATGGTTGGCTGATAGTGGAGGATCAAATGATCTGTCCATCCTTAGAATATGACCAAACTAAGGGCACAAATGAGTCAACTATTATCAAATTTGAGTAGCTTGAACAGTTTTTTGAGTCGAGTTCGAGTAGCTCGAATAATTTTTTAAATTGAGCTCCAGTAATAAAATACTCGGTTCAAAAAATTCACAAACCTAATCATATATATATATATATATATATATATATATATTTAAATATAATATTTATATATTTTTAATTATGATCAGAGTTTAAATTCGAGCCTAAGTATAGCTCCCCGTTAACATTGAGTGGAGTAAGATTGATTTTGATTTTTTTTTTTTTTTTTTTGTGATTAGGTAAGGTTGAAGTTTGGAAATTAAAGTTTGATCGATTTTGAATTGATTTTTGAGCTCGACTATTTTGAGCCGAAACGAGTTCAAGTTTGACTCGGCCGAATCGATTGCACCCCTTCTTCCTCAAACGTCTCGAAGGCACCGTGGATTGGAATCGCGAACTTTCAGAAACCGTTTTCGGGCCGAAAAATAAAATAAAACCCCTTCCTGAGTCCCAACCGACCGGTGGATCTCCGATTTCTCTCTCTCTCTCTCCCTCTGTTCTCTATCATTTTCCGAGTGAGCCATCGGCCATGGCGGTCGTCTCCCCCATGGCACCGGCGTCCCTCCCAGATCCGGAGAAGGACCCCTCCGATTCCGATCCGCCGGCTGAACCCCCGTCCTCCTCGGTGGACTTCGGGAGCCCCGAGACCTTTGCCCAGATACGCTCTCTCACCGACGTGGGCGCCATGACCCGCCTCCTCCACGAGTGCATCGCCTATCAGCGCAGCCTCGACGTCCGCCTCGAGTCCCTCCTTGCCCAGCGCCCCGATCTCGACCGCCACCTCCTCTCCCTCCACCGCTCCTCCCACCTTCTCGACCTAGCCCGCTCCGAAGCCGGTCTCCTCTTCTCTTCCGTCCGGTCCACCGCCGAACTCGCCGACCAGGTCAGCCGAAAGGTCCGCGAGCTAGACCTCGCCCAGTCCCGCGTCCACTCCACTCTCTCTCGCATCGACGCCATCGTCGAGCGCTCCCACTGCCTCGATGGCGCCCGCCGCGCCCTCGACTCCGAGGACTTCGAATCCGCCGCCCGATTCGTCCAGACCTTCCTCCAGATCGACGCCCGCTTCCGCGACTCCGCCTCCGACCACCGCGATCAACTCCTCGAATGCAAGCGCCAACTCGAGTCCATCGTCCGCCGCCGCCTCGCCGCCGCCGTCGACCAGCGGGACCACCCCTCCATCCTCCGCTTCGTTGGCATATTCCCTCCTCTCGGCCTCCAAGAAGAGGGCCTCCAGATCTACGTCTCCTATCTCAAGAAGGTCATCGCCCTGCGATCCCGCCTCGAGTTCGAGCACCTCACCGAGCTCGCCGACCAGCAGAGTGGTCGCGCCTCCCCTAATCCAGGTCAGGACCAGGTCAACTTCGTCGGCTGCCTCACCAATCTCTTCAAGGACATCGTCCTCGCCGTCGAGGAGAATGACGAGGTCCTCCGGAGCCTCTGCGGCGAGGACGGGATCGTCTACGGCATCTGCGAGCTCCAGGAGGAGTGTGACTCCCGGGGAACCCAGATCTTGAAGAAGTACATGGATTTCAGGAAGCTTGCTCGCCTTGCCTCCGAGATCAACTCCTATAGCAAGAACCTGCTCTCTGTCGGAGCCCCCGAAGGCCCTGATCCGAGGGAGGTGGAGATGTACCTGGAGGAGATTCTGGCACTGACCCAGCTCGGGGAGGATTACACTGAATTCATGATATCCAAGATCAGGGGACTCGGTTCCATCGACCCTGAGCTTGGGCCGAGGGCCACCAAGGCCTTCAGGAGCGGGAGCTTCAACAGGGTGGTGCAGGATCTTACCGGTTTCTATGTGATCCTGGAGGAGTTCTTCATGGTCGAGAATGTCAGGAAGGCTATCAAGATCGACGAGCCCGTGCCTGATAGCCTCACGACCTCAATGGTGGACGATGTGTTCTATGTGCTGCAGAGCTGCTGCAGGAGGGCGATCTCGACCTCCAGTATCAATTCAGTGTTTGCGGTGCTGAGCGGGGCGATGAACCTGCTGAGCAATGAGTACCAGGAAGCACTCCAGGAGAAGATGAGGGAGCCTAACCTGGGTGCGAAGTTGTTCTTGGGGGGTGTTGGAGTGCAGAAGACCGGGACAGAGATTGCCACTGCTTTGAATAATATGGATGTGAGTGCAGAGTATGTTCTGAAGCTCCGGCATGAAATCGAGGAGCAGTGTGCAGAGGTAAGTCTGGCATCCTTTTATTGACTGCCTTATTCTTTCTCAATTTTAGTATTTAATTATGGGTTGAACACTTACATAGAATTGGAGAAGATATATGTAAGAACATGGTTAGAATAGACTTACAAAATTGGTTGGCATCACTTGCTTCAGTGATGGCTTCTTAGCCATGTTGTAGAGAACTAGGCAAACTATGCATTTTTAGCTCTATATTGTTATATGTATGCAGGAGTATTAAGTTACACTGCATAAGATGATGCGACCGAACAAAGGTCAGCTCAGTTCGTGTTCAGCTTCTTTCCTCCCCTATATCTGATACGATGAGCATGTGAAGATTCATTGTTCCACAGGCATGTCACATGTGCACTAATGCAGTGGAGCGGCACACAATCACCAAGTCTGTTCATCATAAGCAATAGGAATAGGCATTTAACAAAGACGATGACCTAGCTAAAGAGTTCTTAATTCAAGAGCGGGCCTTACTTGTTGAAAGAAACAAAGTCAAAGAACAACCCTGAAAGGAGACAAATCAAATTTTCTTAACAAAGGAAACTTTTAATCATCATACATGGACCTGAAAGCACAATGACTAAACTCTTTTCTTTGTCCATAGGCAATGCAAATTGTAACATCACAGTTAAGCTTGCTGTGATCATTCTCACCATGCAAGACTTTGTCCTGTCAGCATGAAGCCATTTGTAGAGCTGAACTCAATTGAGAGGCACCATGAAAGGATTCAGCTAATTTCACAAGTAGCTACCGATTGGCATCACCTATCTAAGAATTACTGTTGAACTACTAGCCAAGGAAACTTTACTTTATAAAAACAGTGTAATTGAAAAGGAAAATAGTGCTCCTTGGTTAGTGTAGAGAGCGCACTGAAGGACATAAAGCAGTTCTTAACTGCACTATATCTGAAATCTTTGCCTTTGATTTTTACTAATTCCTGAAATATTGTTGCTTGATTTCAATGTATTTTCTCTTTTATTTATTTATTTTCTTTCTTCTTGTCCTTCAGTATTTCATATCAATTGCATGGGAAGCTAGGAAAATTGTACCTGGTTTGTCAGTGAAATTTTTTTCCATGATAAGTTTTTTCTTTCTTTCTTTCTTTGTTTAGAAAAACCTTGGATGTTTGCCAAAATGAGGAAGAATTACGAATGCTTCTTACATATGCTTGCAAGGGTGTGGATGTTAATATCACAGAGATTTAACAGACAAAGTAACGAAGTATCATGGCCATAACCAACAAGTCTTGTTCTATGCATTGATGAATAGAATATGAATCATCAGGGGATTCCTGTATCTTAATAAAATGGCATGTGGAGTTAAGTGGTTTTATTTGAGTGTAGCTAATCAAACTATAATGTTTGTAATTCTTAAGATAAAGAAGAAACATGGCATTAAAATGATGAACTTGGTACCTAGTACCCTTTTGTAGACTTTTACATACTTGTGCTGACATTGTTGCCTATGTATTAGAGAAAAGCTTAAACGTGTTTTTCTCAGAAAAAATTTGCTGAGGTCCCAATGCTAGTCATGACAAACTTGTGAAGTGGAAAATTTGTAATTTGATGGCAAATGTAAGACCTTAAAGAATATGCTGCCAATATTGATTCGGAAAGCAGGATTGTTTAGATAAGTACAAAGCATTTTTTGTCAATGTTTGCTGATAGATTCTCAAAATGTAGTTCAAGAAATTATAGGAAGGTGGTATACTTTCTCAGCCATCACTATTTTAGTGATTCATGAAACATTTCAGGGATTAATGAGGAGGGAGTTGAAGTAGGTAAAAATAGGTGAGATGACTCATTGATGCCATCAAGTTTTCAAGAAATACCTCAGGCTTTAGTATTGTCGTGTAAGAATACAGTGGAGAGGTTTATGCAGGATTGGCATAAAGTAAAAGTACTTTCCACTTTGATGAAACATACCGTTGGAGTTTAACCAATTATAACCTTTCTCCTTGGGACAATTATAGAACAGAATCATTCCTTTTCTTTATGTTGAAGAATGGTAACAGAAGTTGAAGTTGGGGGACATCAGATATTTTATGATAAGAAAATGGTGGTAACCTCAAGAGGATTGATAAGTGGAAAGTATATGAATGAAGTGTCTGTAATAAGTTCAGATAACATATTCACTATATGAATGAAGTGTCACCTAATGAGGATTGATAAGTGTCTGTAAGGTATGAGGGTGAGGTCTGACATTGATATCATAAACAAATTGATCACTTCCTATGTTAAGGTCTTGAGCATGTTTTACAAGATGGCAGTGTGGACATGGAGATCCCAGGGTCCAACTTTTATATAGAATTTTCAAATGTTATGAGAGTTGAGGACTGTATGACATGAAATAGCTAATATGAGTTGGGAATATTTATATCTTTATTTGTTCAAGGTATTGTTAATTTATCTTTGAAATAATTGAAGACTGTATCCTTCCATCAGGGAAAAAAAGACTGTATTCTGGACTAATGCAAGAGCTCTTCTGTCAATGTGTCTCAGTGCCAACTGATGGTAGCAATATGGGTATTCTTAGTTCAATTATTCTATATATCTCGTTTCTGGTTCGATTAATTTATGCAGTCTGAATTTCCCAAACAAAAGGATGGATTTCTGTTCTTTCACGTCATTGCAGATATGAAGAATTATTTAATATCATTATCTAAGGGATCCTTACAACTTAAAAGGGAATATTTGGATGCTCATCGATCTATCCATATAATGACTTCTGATGGGATATAAATATAAATGAAACTTTAGGTTTAGCTGAGGGGGATGTAGGATGGTTGAAAGAGGCTGGTGATCTTGTACTTTTGCCTCTCAAATGGATTGTAGCAACCTATACATGGATGTTGTTGAAGACTGTATTAATAACCGTATGACTTACTTCAAAGTTAATAATCACGTCAGTATCCCTCCAACGTGCCATTGCGGGTGTATCTTCTCCCCACATTCTGTTTGTATCATGGCTGGGCATTCAGACACTTCGCAATAGCATAGCTAGCATACAAAGAACTAGAGTCAATAGTCACTTCCATAGGGAAATGATGGATGGAGCAGAATTGTGAGCATAAATTTGTATTGCAGTCTCCTTATTGGTATTAATCTTGCAATTAAGCCATAGATTGCGTCTGCATGGATGTGCATTCCTACAAATGTAAACTTTGGACTGCATAAGAACTCCTTGTGGATTTCTGTGATTTTTATTACTATCTTGCTTTTAATTCAGTTGCTAAAAAGAACTCTCTCTGCATGTATGGGTGCGTGTGTGCGCGTGTGTGCATGCATGTATGGGTTCATGTTTGGGTGCATGAGTGCATACTTTGATTTTGCTCATCTTGATAGGAAAATGAATTTGCCGTCGACAACCATTTCTTGCCTCGAACTTCAGAGGATTGAACTCATGTTGCTTTTACATAACATTTTTCTGTGTGTTTCAGTAGATTAATGATCCTTATCTATTATTGGGAAACAAGTCCTGCCTGATGCTTCTATCCTTTTACAAGAATAGGCCAAAAGTATAATTGATCGAGCAATTTGCCCGGTCTGCTCTATCTTTTCAGAATTTAATTCAAATCTTATGTGCTCGTATTCTTCATACCAAGTTTGTTTTTGCAAGCCTGTTGATTGCTATAATCTTGGCGTTACTCATTTATTCTAATCATTTTGCATCAGGTGTTCCCAGCACCTGTTGATCGAGAAAAGGTGAAATCCTGTCTATCAGAGCTAGGTGAGATAAGCAGTGTCTTTAAGCAAGTCTTGAATGCTGGATTGGAGCAACTGGTGGCAACTGTATCGCCCCGCATCCGTCCCGTGCTGGACGGCGTGGCAACCATCAGCTATGAGCTTAATGATGCTGAGTACGAGGAAAATGAGGTGAACGACCCATGGGTGCAAAAGCTTCTTCATGCAGTCGAGACCAACATGGTGTGGCTGCAACCAGTGATGACGTCCAACAACTATGACTCGTTTGTCCACCTGATGATTGATTTCATTGTGAAGAGGCTCGAAGTCATCATGATGCAGAAAAGATTTAGCCAGCTGGGTGGCCTCCAACTTGATAGGGAGGTGAGGGCGTTGGTTAATCATTTCTCGGAGATGTCGCAGAGACCTGTTCGAGACAAATTTGCCCGGCTCTCCCAGATGTCGACCGTTCTAAACTTCGAAAGGGTGTCTGAAATTTTGGACTTCTGGGGGGAGAATGCAGGACATATGACATGGTTGCTCACTCCTGCGGAGGTGAGAAGGGTGTTGGGCCTTAGAATTGACTTCAAACCTGAATCAATCGCTGCTCTCAGGTTGTAAATTCATAGTTTCATTTTTGCTGCATTTTCTTTTGATGTTTTCGTTTTGATTTTATGTTCGTTTACTTTACTCATTGGAAAAGATGTAATGATACACCAGGAACTCAGAATGTTCTTTCAATCTCTATTTAATTGATGCCAAAGATCTATTTCCAGCTCCTCATGTTTGATTTGTTTAACAATGCAACAATAAGAAAAAGATGTTAATCAGAGATTACAACTGGCGTCCGTTACGGTAGGGTTCTTGTTCGAGTAAAATCTTGTTTTAGAGACACTCAGGAGCTTGTTGATCGACATCCCCTTCCCCCTAGTCTTCTTCTTCACTTCATAGCGATGCTTGATCCGATCATCCAGCTTGTAGCCAAGAAAGGCAGGAAACATCAGTAGCTCTCCTACCTCTCTTCCCATCCCCTCGATGAGGAACTCTATCTTCTTCTCCAGCGACTCGTGGTTGTACTGCAACACCTGGGGATGCTTCTTGCTCATGGTCAGAACGTCCTCGCAAGAGAAGCCATAGCTGAAGAAGAGGTCGATCACCATCTGCAAGTTCTCGCTGCTTGTTCTTGTCACCGCACCCACCGCCAAAGCCAGCTCTCTAGTTCGGTGCCTGTAGCCGATCTTCACAAGGAATGCCAGCTTCTTTGAGAGGTTGTCTTGGAAGGAGAGGCTGATGAAGAGAGGGGCCTTGATCAGAAACTTGAAGATGGCCTCGGCGTTCATCTCGCATTGCTCGAGGAATTCAATTCTGGGCTTCAGCTTCCTCTCCTTGCTTACGCTGAAGATATGCGGGTGCACGAGAGCAATCCTGAAGACCTCTTCGTCGGTGAGGCCGATGGATCTCCAAAACTCCAAGTGGGATTGGAAGTGATCTACGGTGTAGGATAAGATGACAGGCCATTTGTTGATCAAGAAACCAGTGGCCTCCCTGTTGCCCCCTCCGAGATCCGCAAGGTATTCGACCCTCGGGATCAGCTGGCTCTCGAGATCCAGATTGAGAAGCAGCGGGCGCCGGGTGATCAACTCCGGCCAGCCGTAGCCTTTGAGGAAAGCAATCATCGCCTCCAGCCCTTCGATGGGTCTCTCGTAGAAGACCTTCATGATGTTCGCATTGTTGAGGACATGCGCCAGCTTGTCGCCGGGGATTCCATGATCAACAAGCAGCCTGACCTTCGCGCTCAAGTCCGGAAGGAATTGGGAATGGACGGAGACCAGCAGGCGCTCGAGCTTCGAGGGTTCGAGTCCTTTGAGCTCCTCACGGACGAAATCGAGGAAATGTCCAACCTCCGGCGAGGTAAGGGTCTCGGGGCGCCGGTTCACAGTCCGGTGGAGGGCGAGGCCGGTGATTCCAACGCATTGGAGGGAAAATAGGCGACGGTGGAGGGATTCTGGAGAGGCCGAATCCAGCTCTGGATGCTTCTGGAGGAGAGATGCGGCCTCCCTTTCGTCAAGACCGACTTCTCGCAAGAAAGGTACTGCCGACAAGGCAAGGGTTCTAAGCGTTAGAGAGAGCGGGCGAGAGAGAGAGAGATGAGATTAGCCTACCGGAGGTGGCGCTGGAGATCAACGGAGAGGTATGTGGGGTGCAGCGGCGAGTGATGCCAGGATTCCGCCGGAGCGGGAGGAGGTGCGCGGGTTCCAGCCTCGTGAAGTAGCCGCGGAGGGAGAGAGAGGCCGAAGGGATCAAGAACGGGTTGTTTACAGTAGAATGGAGAGGAGACGACGACCGGGGTGGTGAGATTAGGGTTGGGTTGGAGGGGAAGGGAGCGCGCGCTGGGGCCGGTGCCATCGCACACGGTCTGGCCGCTCTCCTGCCCGGAGGTCGACTGGGAGGGGCTACCGGCGAAGTGTCGCTCCGACCACTGCGAGGGCTTCGAGAGTTCGCGGATCGGGGTTGGAATATTCGTGGTCTGGCTCATATCGGCCTTTTGGGCTAAATTAGGAGCGATCCGTGATTTCGATGGACGCCTCAGCCTTGGGTCCTGACTCGACTATTCCATAAATATAATATATATATATTATATAAAATTTATTCAATATTATATATTATATTTGAAAATATAAATACATACAAGAATGCCTGTGCGCGCATATATATATATATATATATATATATATATATATATATATATTATAAAATTTATTAAATATTATATAATATATTTGAAAACATAAATACATGCACACATATTTGTGATTTTTAATCATAGAAATTAAATAAGTATGGTTAAAGTGTATCCGGTTTTGTTCCATCAAATTTCTATTTATATCATTGGTCATAGTCTTTTTACAATTTATTTATTATGATTTAGTATCCATTCTAAGCTCGATTATTGTAGGATTTGTTCATAATTTCATTCTTCAAATCTTCTGATAGTATAGATGTTTAGATAATAAAAATATTATTTAAATAGATATTCTTTTCTTTAGATATAAATTTCTGTGTTTTATTTAATTGTTAATATTTTCATATTTCATATTGAGGAAAGGGTCTAAAAGTGTATTTCTATCCAAAATTCAATTCAATACTCGATCTTTTTTGATCCAACATTGCGTGTCCATATAACATTTTAATTAAAAATGAGTTTTGAATATAAATTTAATAAGATATATTTTAGATTTAGATATGGATATGATTAAATTTGATTTGAATGGAACTAGATGAGCTCGAGGCAATCCACCAGCTTGGATTGGCAGGGAAGATTTCCGCTACGGGACTTTTGTATTCCAATTACATGGGAATAGCTCTATTAATTGGATAGCTTGCCGGGTTGGACATTCTTGCTCTAATCAATGATGAATCTTTTCAGTTGAAAATTCATCCTATTATTTGCAATTTTAAATTAAACATGTAATGCCTCTTTATACAATCTATTCATCATAAAGGAAGGTCACAGAAGAGGACTGGGGATGGGGGTGCTTAGTCGAGGACCAACCGCTGCTCCACAATATTCGCAGAGTACTGGAGGAGGCTGACTCCTACTAGGCCACGTACGTATATCGGAAGATGAACAGTGCTGCAGACTGGGTTGCTTTCTTCGCGGCTCATCACTCGGAAGATTTTTTTTTGGCTAGACCATAGGGTTGTACCTGTGTCTTTGTGCAGTATTTTATTTTTTTGATTTTGTTGGTTGTTTTCACACTCGTCAAGTGTGAGCCGTCAATGTACCAAAAAAAAAAAAAGAACAAGAAGGAAGGTCAAAATAAAAGATAAGCTTACATGGGCTTCAAAATTCTAGAAGATATTATGCAATTTTTTGGTACAAAGAAACTGTTGCTGGTGGTCCAAACCGAGAACGATTGACACGACGGTGTGAACGGGGTTCCGCCTGAGTTGTCTTGGTTGGTGCTGGTTGCGCTCCACCTTCCGCCAAGGAACCTGCAAACAAGCCTTGCACCACCACCAGGGTGGTGATGGCCCTCCGACGGTCAAGTCAGAGGAGATTGGAGGAGGAGAGATGATAATCACAAGTGGGAGAGAGTGCTCTGGGAGGTATTGCTTACCCCCTCCCCTTCTCCCCCCAGCCGCATATATACCTGGCTGGGAGGTCTCTCAGGGGGGTTTGTCGTCGTGGGGCACGATAGAATGGCCACTGACATGGCCGTTACGGGGCGTCGTGGAGCAGCGCTGGGTACGGTCATGGCAGGGCGTAGTGGAGCTCCGCTTTGTACGGTTGATACAGGAGATCGTGGGCAGCATCGGGTACAGCCGTTGCAGGGAGTAGTGGAGCAGGAGGCCGCGGCGTGCCTCTGGAGAATAGCCTGTTGTTATCAAAAGATCTCCGACTCGGGGTCGGAATGCTGGATCATAGGGCAGCCGACCCGGGGTCGGGCTGCGGAGCCGAGGAGGTCCGACTCGGGGTCGGAGTGCTGGATCATAGGGCAGCCGACCCGGGGTCGGGCTGCGGAGCCGAGGAGGTCCGACTCGGGGTCGGAGTGCTGGATCATAGGGCAGCCGACCCGGGGTCGGGCTGCGGAGCCGAGGAGGTCCGACTCGGGGTCGGAGTGCTGGATCATAGGGCAGCCGACCCGGGGTCGGGCTGCGGAGCCGAGGAGGTCCGACTCGGGGTCGGAGTGCTGGATCATAGGGCAGCTGTAGCTTTCCTGGATACGCGTGCCGATCACGTGGGGCATGGCGGCTCAATTCCCCCATAACAGTAGCCCCCCGCTTCCGAGCCTGGAATCAGAAGGGGAACAGGTGAAGGGAGTGATGTTTCGAGATTGCCGCCATCCTTCGGAGAGGCGCGCGCGCTTCAAGCTTCCCGCCTTCTTTATGGCGTATGGCGGTTGCTGCTGACCTGGCAACCTGAGGATTTCGGCGGACATCCTTCCTTAATGGTGTCGATTCGCCTTTGGGGTGCGAGCGACCCTTCGGCGGCCAGGCGTCTTCTGGCGTCATCGAGGTGTCACTTGCCCTTTCGCCTATTTAATCGGGGGCCCTCCCCCGTCCGTCTTCTTCTTTACGGACATTTTCGAGTTTCTCCTTTGCGCTACCATTGTTGCCGCCGAAACGTTCGCTTGCTTTTCCTTTGACGCTCTCGGAGCCGTTCTTCCTCCTCTTCAAGTGAGTTTCCCACTCTTCTACTTTGAGCTCTTCATACTTTTTCTTTTTGTGCTAGTGCACCCCAGTCGTTCCGGCCTTTCCCTCCTTCTTGACCCCGTCCTGACCGTAGATTGGCCATTAGGGATGGGCGAAGTGGGAGCAGATAGCATCAAGTCAAAACTGGTCGCCGAGGACTTAGACGGATTTGTGGCTCGGTACCACCTTCCCGAGGCCTGCAATGTCACGCTCCCAGGGCCTGAGGAGAGGATGTCTCATCCTCCTCGAGGGAAGATCGCCATCAATGAGGGCATCCTCCAGGCCGGGTTCCGCTTTCCCCCTTCAGACCTAGTCTTACAGGTGCTCCGGGGTTTAGGAATGGCACCGACGCAACTGGTGCCGAACTCGTGGCGTGCTCTGACGGTCTTCCAGGTTCTCTGTCGCTTGCATGCGATTCCCGCCACCTTGAACGTTTTCTGGGAGCTCTACGGCCTGAGCGGCCACCCCCAGGACAAAGGGTGGTGGTGCTTCGCAGCGCGGCGAGGGTGCGGCCTTGTCAAGGAGGGTCCTACCTCCATTCACCACTGGAAGGAGCGCTTCTTTTTCGTTGATGCAGACCCCTCCTGGGAAATCAGGGCAATCTGGGGGACGCCGGTGAAGTCCCCAATTGGCCTGTCGAAGTTGTCGAGGGAGGAATCCGAGGGCGTCGCCGCCTTGAAGGGGTTGGTCGCCGAGGGCCAGCTTCCCCCGGTGGGCCGCCTTATTTCTGAGGATACCTTGGTGAACGTCGGTTTGAGCTCGGTCCCCACCGACCGTGAGTCCGCCATCGTTTCTTTAGCTCTTTTCTTCTCTTTCGTTCCTTCTTCCTTTCGGTTTCTCAGTCCCTGACCATCCCGTCCTTCTTGCAGAGGTCGACGACGTCATGCGGTCGGTGAAGTCGAAGGCTGTTGGTAGGGCGTCCCTGCTGGAAGCAGTCCGGAGGAGGAAACGAGCTCTTCCGAGCGGGGCCCCACCGGCGAAGAAGTCCCGTAAGGAGATACCTCCGATGCCGACCGACGAGTCCGGGCCCACCGGTCAGGGAGATGTCGTGGGCACCGACCGGCAGCTGACGCTGTATCAGCCCTCCGGTGGTAAGGTTGCCGCTACTCCGGAGGTGCCACCTGAGCCTGCTCAAGACGGACGGGTCGGACGTGATCGGTCCCCGACCCGGCCTTCGACTCGGTCGGCTCCTGATGACTCGAGGAGGGACGCGCCGAGGCCCCGGCCGAGCGGGACCCTATCAATTCCTGGGGCGACCCCCGCCCCGAGCGCGATCAGCCGGACTCTTCCCCAGGCGATGGATAAGGGTAAGGCTGCAGAACCACCATCCGGCTCCGGGGAGAAATCGGGGTCTGCCTTCACTACCGATGGCGCCCGAAATCTCATCGAAACAGTGTTGCTGGAGAAGGACCGTCGGCGGGTCCGGGAGTTGGATGTCTCTGACGTTGGGGCCGCCAGCTGCGTCTGTCTCATGTCGGTGAGTGTTCTTCTGGCCGTCTTTCACCATTTATTGGCTCTGTTGTTCTCCGCCTGACTCCCTTATTTTTCCTATTTCTTAGCTCGCCCAGTACATGATCCGTCTGGAGGAGTGCTACAAGGAACAGGCGGGGCTTTTGGCGAAGGCCGAGGACCGGCTGAAAGCAATGGAAGAGGGAGGCCGGGCTGCGGCAGGCAGGACGACCGGGGACCTCGAGGCGAGGCTCCGGGAGGCCGAAGAGCGGGCACTCGGCTTCACCGCCCTGGAGGAGCAACTGTCAGAGGCTCGGGAGCAACTCAAAGCCGCCTCGGGCCTCGAAAGCAGGGTCAAGAAGGCGGAGGAACGGGCTGAAAAGCAGTCCCGGAAGATCGCGGACTATCGAGAGCGGTGGGAGAAGGCCCAGCGGTCTGCCGACAACGCCTGCGACCGAATCCGCTCTTTTGAAGCCGAACTAGGCGAACTGGAGTCGGCCCTGGAGAAGTCATGCACGGACGTCCAAGAGCTCCGTTCGCGCCTGAAGGAAGCCGAGGCCGCTCGGGTTGCTACCGAGGCGAAGCATAAAGAGGCTCAGGCTGATCTGCTGAGGGTCTCCTCTGAGGCCGAAGGCCGGATTGTGGCGAAGGTCTTGGAGGCCAAGGCTCAGATTATGGAGCGAGCTGAGGCGGAGCTGGCCGAGAAGAGGGCGGAAATCGGGCGTCAGGCGGTAGAGGCTTATCGCCAGTCCGCCGAGTTCGCCCATGATATGTCGGAGGCAGTGCGGACCTATCGCCAGTCTGACGAGTTTGTCCATGACGCGTCGGACGCGGGGGCCGAAGCCTTCACCTTGGGCTTCGAGGAGGGCCTGGCAAGGGTGTCGGCTAAGTATCCCGAAGTTGACCTGAGCGAGATCTCCCTCCTGGACTCCTCTCCGGCGCCATCGCCTGCTGGTTCTCCTGCTGCTTCCCTACCTCCCGCGGACGAGCCCGGCGTTCCCGACCCGGGAGTTCCTCCAAGCTGACCTCTTGTACCTTTCATTGTCTTTTTTATTTTTGTATGTCGGCGTTTTGCCCAATTGTATGGGCCTCGGCCCTGAAAATTAATGCACGTTGAATATTTCTTCATCTCGCCCTCGTCCTCTTTTTTTTTTTTTTTTTTTTTTTTTTTTTTTTTTAGCTCTTGGTTGCTTCTTGCTGACTTTTGATTCCCGAAGTTCTTCCGGCGCTAGGCCAGGCATCCGAGGGTTAAACCTCAGGAAACTCTTCCGGCGCTAAGCCAGGCATCCGAGGGTTAGGCCTCAGGAAATTCTTCCGGCGCTAAGCCAGGCATCCGAGGGTTAGGCCTCAGGAAATTCTTCCGGCGCTAAGCCAGGCATCCGAGGGTTAGGCCTCAGGAAACTCTTCCGGCGCTGAGCCAGGCATCCGAGGGTTAGGCCTCAGGAAACTCTTCCGGCGCTAGGCCAGGCATCCGAGGGTTAGGCCTCAGGAAACTCTTCCGGCGCTAAGCCAGGCATCCGAGGGTTAGGCCCCAGGAAATTCTTCCGGCGCTAAGCCAGGCATCCGAGGGTTAGGCCTCAGGAAACTCTTCCGGCGCTGAGCCAGGCATCCGAGGGTTAGGCCTCAGGAAACTCTTCCGGCGCTAGGCCAGGCATCCGAGGGTTAGTCCTCAGAAAATTCTTCCGGCGCTAAGCCAGGCATCCGAGGGTTAGGCCTCAGGAAATTCTTCCGGCGCTAGGCCAGGCATCCGAGGGTTAGGCCTCAGGAAATTCTTCCGGCGCTAAGCCAGGCATCCGAGGGTTAGGCCTCAGGAAACTCTTCCGGCGCTAAGCCAGGCATCCGAGGGTTAGGCCCCAGGAAATTCTTCCGGCGCTAAGCCAGGCATCCGAGGGTTAGGCCTCAGGAAACTCTTCCGGCGCTGAGCCAGGCATCCGAGGGTTAGGCCTCAGGAAACTCTTCCGGCGCTAGGCCAGGCATCCGAGGGTTAGTCCTCAGGAAATTCTTCCGGCGCTAAGCCAGGCATCCGAGGGTTAGGCCTCAGGAAATTCTTCCGGCGCTAGGCCAGGCATCCGAGGGTTAGGCCTCAGGAAATTCTTCCGGCGCTAAGCCAGGCATCCGAGGGTTAGGCCTCAGGAAATTCTTCCGGCGCTAAGCCAGGCATCCGAGGGTTAGGCCTCAGGAAATTCTTCCGGCGCTAAGCCAGGCATCCGAGGGTTAGGCCTCAGGAAATTCTTCCGGCGCTAAGCCAGGCATCCGAGGGTTAGGCCTCAGGAAATTCTTCCGCTCGCTGGTCGGCCAAGGCTGGCGCAAGCCGAGGCGACCGGTCGGGGCTTCCGGCTAGTCTGCTCCCGGGATGATCATCGGGTTAGCCAGGCATCCGAGGGCCGAGCCTCGGGAGATTCCACTCGTTGGTCGGCCTAGGCTGGCGCAAGCCGAGGCGACCGGTCGGGGCTTCCGGCTAGTCTGCTCCCGGGATGATCATCGGGTTAGCCAGGCATCTGAGGGTTGTCAAGCCTCAGGGAAATTCCGCTCGTTGGTCGGCCAAGGCTGGCGCAAGCCGAGGCGACCGGTCGGGGCTTCCGGCTAGTCTGCTCCCGGGATGATCATCGGGTTAGCCAGGCATCTGAGGGTTGTCAAGCCTCAGGGAAATTCCGCTCGTTGGTCGGCCAAGGCTGGCGCAAGCCGAGGCGACCGGTCGGGGCTTCCGGCTAGTCTGCTCCCGGGATGATCATCGGGTTAGCCAGGCATCTGAGGGTTGTCAAGCCTCAGGGAAATTCCACTCGTTGGTCGGCCTAGGCTGGCGCAAGCCGAGGCGACCGGTCGGGGCTTCCGGCTAGTCTGCTCCCGGGATGATCATCGGGTTAGCCAGGCATCCGAGGGCCGAGCCTCGGGACATTCCACTCGTTGGTCGGCCACTTGTCGCTCGCCGCCCATCGGGGTTTCTCTGTGCCCAGCCGCGACCGTGTTTCTCCTCTCCTCCAAGCGTTGCCTGGGGGGAACACGAGAAGGGTATTAAACGCTAATTAATGCGTTACCTGGGAAATCGGATCGCCAGTTGCTGCTGGTGAGGAGTGTTAGTTGAGCGGCCGCGATACGCGGGTTCTTCGAGGAGGATGCGGCCTGGGCGCGAGCGGAGACACGTGGACCTAGGGGTATACGTCACCCGGATCGTCCTGCACAAAGAATGCGATTTAAGGAGAATGACGCTTAGGAAATCGCGGGGAGATACGCCTCGGGAGCCGGAACGGCTCCGGATTCAGTGCGCCTGCATTTATTGGAGCCATCCGTATCGGAACTACCAGGGGGCCGCAGCTTGGCTATAAATACAGGTGCAGGTACGATGGAATTTGCCAAGCCGGAGCTGCAGGTTGTCATGGATCGCGGACCTCCTCCTTGGCATATGACTGAGAGACTCCTGTCGAAGGAAAGGGGAGGCGCTCCCCTTACAACTTCAGCCAACTAGCCGTTTCATCTGGGATCAACAAGGAGGGTCTCCCCGGCGGAACTCCGCTCTAGGCGTTTCATCCGGGATCACATCTCCCCTCCTTGAAGTTCAGCCTCCCGGTTGAGCTCTGCGCCGGACGCTCAATCCGGGACCGCGCCTCCATATACTCTTCCCCCTTGAATCCCTTCTCTTCCCTACCACTGGGGAAGATGGGAATATCCTTTGGAGGCGGCGTTCCCCTGGGGGCAGCGGGAGCTTCTTCTGCGGCGGCTCCTCCTCTTTTTGGTGAGGTGCTGGATGGCGCCTCCGGTTAGAAGCACCCACTTCTGGTGGGACTGCAGCCGCCCTGGGTTGAGGGTTTGGGTCCCCACCTCTTCTTTACTTTCTTTACTCCCTAATTCCCCTCTGGGAATTCCTTGTAATCACACGAGCACGCCACTGTAACCAGAAATTATTGAAATGAAAAGTATTGCACCTTTTTAAATTGTCTTTCTGGCCTTGTTGTTCTACTGGTAATACATCCGCAGGTTAGCGGAATTCCAGCCCCTTGGAATTCCTCGGCCATCTAGGGCTTCCAACTGGTAGGAGCCAGGTCGGTTTACCCAACGAACTTTATACGGGCCTTCCCAATTTGGCGCTAGCTTCCCACCTTCCGTAGGTTGAGATGCCTTAGCTCGCCTCAGCACCAGATCTCCAATTCTGAAAAGCTTCGGTCGGACTTTGGAGTTGTAATATCGGGCCACCCTCTGCTGATACATTGCCATCCGTACCTGAGCCATTTCCCTTGCCTCTTCCAAGAGATCCAAGTTCCCTCGGAGTTGCTCTGAATTGGCCTCGGGTCGGTGCGCGGCCACCCGAGGCGAGGGGAGTCCGAGCTCCACGGGGGCAACGGCTTCCGTGCCATAGGTTAGGCTGAAAGGCGTCTCTCCAGTAGGAGTCCGTTGTGTGGTCCGATACGCCCAAAGGACATTCTCGAGTTCCTCGACCCAAGCTTGCCCCGTCCGGCCGATCCGCGCTTTGATACCTTGGAGGATTGTCCGATTTGTGACCTCGGCCTCGCCGTTGGTTTGGGGATGCGACACGGATGTGAACCGATGCTCGATCCCGAATTCCTCGCAGAAGTCCCGGAAGTGCTTGTTATCAAACTGTCGACCGTTATCCGAGATGAGGACCCGAGGTACTCCAAATCGGACAATGATGTTCTTCTTCACGAACTTCCGGACTTGTGCCTCCGTGATGGTGGCCAGTGGCTCTGCCTCCACCCACTTGGTGAAGTAGTCGATGGCGACAATCAAAAATTTCCGCTGGGCCGAAGCGACGGGGAATGGTCCGAGGATATCCATTCCCCACTGTGCGAAGGGCCAGGGCGCGGTGATTGGCGCCAAGGGGACAGAGGGGACTCTCTGGACGTTGGCGTGGCGCTGGCAGGCGTCGCATTTCCGCACGTGGTCCTTCGAGTCCTCCAACAAGGTCGGCCAATAGTAGCCTTGCCTCATGATCTTATGCGCCAAGGACCTAGCCCCCAAGTGCGATCCGCAGATGCCTTCGTGGACTTCGCCGAGGGCGTAGGCCGCTTCCGCGGGGCGGAGGCACCTTAAGAGGGGGGCGGTAAACGAGGTCCGATACAGCCTCCCTTCATAAAGTACGTAGTGGGCGGACTTCTTTACAAGCCGCCGGGCCTGATCTTCGTCTCTGGCGTCAAGTGACTCGACGCTTAGGGCCTCCATGGGCTTCTTCCCTTTGAGAGTTGCTAGGAAACACTGCCGTGCGGTCGGCTGGTCACCTCGGACCTCTCCAATCCCGGCCGCTGTGGGGAACCGCATGAGCAAATGGTAGGTAGAAACCACCGCGCGAAGGGCGTTCAGTCCGGGTCGTCCGAGGATAGCGTTGTAGGCCGAGGGGACACGGACGACCAAGAACCCGAGCCGCACCGTGGCTTCTGCGGGTGCAATGCCCGCAGTCACAGGCAGCTCGATGACACCTTCGGCCGAGATAGCGTCTCCAGTGAATCCTATGAGGGGGGTGGATGTTTTGTGCAACAATTGTCGGGAAAAGCCCATCTTTTGGAAGGCCTCGTAATACAAAATATCAGCTGAGCTTCCACTATCCACAAGAACACGCCTTACATCATAGTCCGCCATAGTGAGAGAGATCACCATGGCGTCATCGTGGGGAGTCTGAACCCCCTTTACATCTTCATCACAAAAAGTGATTACATTTCCGACCCGCTGCCTCTTCGCGACGGCCACTCCTGATACTTCCGCCGAGCCCCCTGCGTTCCTCACGGGCCGAGAGCAGCCCCCAGTGATGGTGTGGATCACTCCCGTAACGGGTCGATTCTGCTCCCGAGGCTCCTGAGGGGCCGGGTCGGCTGGACGCGGGTCTGCGGGGGGACGTCGGTCGTTTACATATCGACCGAGACGCCCTCGGCGAATGAGAGCCTCGATCTCGTCCCGAAGCTGGAAGCAGTCTTCGGTATCGTGGCCGTGGTCTCGGTGGTACTCACAGTACGCCCGAGAAGGCTTCCTCCCAGGGATCTTCTTCATCTGCCTCGGGACCGGGAGGTCCTCCCGCCCCTTGACCTCCATGAGGATCTGGGCCCGGGGGGCCAGGAGTGGGGTGTACCGGTTGAAGCGTCGGTGCGGAGAACGAGGGCGTGTGGCGCCGTGGTTCCTTGCTGGTGACGGGCTTCTGCGCCGGCGTTGAGGCGTCGGGCTCCTCCTCTGGGGTGCCTCTTTTCGCCTTTTCTTCCCGGGCTTTAGAGGGGCCTCGGCGGCCTCCTTGTTCCGGTGGGAGGCTGCCTCCTCGGCGTCTGCATACTGGTTTGCCCGAGACAACAGCTCCGGGAAGCTCCGCGGCAGGCGTTTGTCCAGGGAGAAGGTGAGTCTGCCCTTCCGGAAGCCTCGCTTCAGGGCTGAGAGAGCCACCTCCTGGCTCAAATTCCGGACCTCCAGTGTTGCCTTGTTGAAGCGGGTGAGATAATCCCGCAGGCTCTCTCCCTCGTTCTGCCGGACATCGAAGAGGGAGTCGGAGACCAGTCTTCGCCGGCTACTGACGGCGAAATGGCTGATGAAGAGACGGGTGAACTGGTGGAAGGACTGGATGGAATTAGCCTCCAGGCCGGCGAACCACGCCCTTGCCGGGCCGCGGAGGGTCGCCGGGAAGGCCTTGCAGAGGAGAGGATCCGATGCTCCATGGAGGAGCATAAGAGTCCTGAAACTCTCCACGTGGTCCCGTGGGTCCGCCGCCCCGTCGTAGGGTTCGATCGCCGGCATTTTGAACCCCGGCGGGATTAGGGTTCGCAGGATCCTTGAGGCAAGCGCCGGCTGGGAGGAGATTTCCAAGTCGGCGAAGGGATCTTTGGAGTGGCCCTTCAGGACCTGGAGCTGTCTGTGGAGATCGTCCACCCGCCGGTCCAGGGAGCGCGACCGGTGGGTGGGAGACAAAGAGCGGCGCGAGGGGGACCGACTGGAGTGCGGGCCCCTCGAGGACTGGGGTGTCTGAGAACGCGCCCGGGTCCGCCTCTCGTACCCCGCGCAGCTCCGATGAGAAGGTCCTGGCAGAATGGACCGCACTCGAGAATCCTCCCCGCGCCGGCGCTCCTCTCCATGGGAGAGGAAGGAGCGCGGGTTGTGAGGAAGAGGCGAGTGCTCGGGGAGCAGCGGCTCCTGAGCCCGCTGCGGCACCCGAGAGATCACACCCTGCAGATTCTGCACTGCCTCCGCGAGGGTGCGAACCTGCTGGGCTAGCTGGTCGAACTGAGCGGGTTCGACCGTCTGAATGGGAGGAGAAGCGGTGGAATGCTGCTGAGAGTGTGTTGGGGACGCAGCAGCCTCCCGGCCAGAGGCGCGAGAGGCTCCGCGACCGGAAGCATTGGAAGCTCCGCGACCACCTCGCCGTGCCATTACGATCGTTCTGAGATTCGACCCTTCCTCTAGCGCCAACTGTTGCTGGTGGTCCAAACCGAGAACGATTGACACGACGGTGTGAACGGGGTTCCGCCTGAGTTGTCTTGGTTGGTGCTGGTTGCGCTCCACCTTCCGCCAAGGAACCTGCAAACAAGCCTTGCACCACCACCAGGGTGGTGATGGCCCTCCGACGGTCAAGTCAGAGGAGATTGGAGGAGGAGAGATGATAATCACAAGTGGGAGAGAGTGCTCTGGGAGGTATTGCTTACCCCCTCCCCTTCTCCCCCCAGCCGCATATATACCTGGCTGGGAGGTCTCTCAGGGGGGTTTGTCGTCGTGGGGCACGATAGAATGGCCACTGACATGGCCGTTACGGGGCGTCGTGGAGCAGCGCTGGGTACGGTCATGGCAGGGCGTAGTGGAGCTCCGCTTTGTACGGTTGATACAGGAGATCGTGGGCAGCATCGGGTACAGCCGTTGCAGGGAGTAGTGGAGCAGGAGGCCGCGGCGTGCCTCTGGAGAATAGCCTGTCGTTATCAAAAGATCTCCGACTCGGGGTCGGAATGCTGGATCATAGGGCAGCCGACCCGGGGTCGGGCTGCGGAGCCGAGGAGGTCCGACTCGGGGTCGGAGTGCTGGATCATAGGGCAGCCGACCCGGGGTCGGGCTGCGGAGCCGAGGAGGTCCGACTCGGGGTCGGAGTGCTGGATCATAGGGCAGCCGACCCGGGGTCGGGCTGCGGAGCCGAGGAGGTCCGACTCGGGGTCGGAGTGCTGGATCATAGGGCAGCTGTAGCTTTCCTGGATACGCGTGCCGATCACGTGGGGCATGGCGGCTCAATTCCCCCATAACAGAAACCATTATAGGGTTTATTAGTTATTATTGTGGCAAGCCTATGATATTACCTATGGTTCTCGCTCACTAGATTATAAAGAAAATTACACATTGTCTTTTTTATGAAATATTTACTTGAAAACCATATTTGGCAGGCAATTTGGACTTAGAAACATCAATAAATTCATTTAGGAAAAAATTTTCAGCTAGCTTCTACAGCTCCAAATCAACAAAACATCAACTAGTGGACGTGGTAGATGGACCGGCGGTGGATTATTTTCCGTAGAAAGTGGCTTTAATTAAAGAAGGTAGCTATTTTTGGAAACTTTGATTCTACGAGAAATTGAAATAATGATTCACCCCAATGTGTATGCATTAGAAAGGTAAATCCTTATGCATCGAATATTGCCACTAGCCCACATAATTAAGATAATGTTTGGTGATCTAAATGAGATTGCGGAGGTAATTTTAGGTCACTCGTAATTCTTATTCCGAAATAATCTAATTCTCGGTGATCTGAAGTTGCCATATTTAGTATACTATATTTTAATAATTAAAAAAATTTAAATAATATATTTTTAATAAATTAGTTCAATACATATTTGGATGAGGAAGAATACGTCTTAACGGATGGACAGAGAGAGGCCTGGGGAGGAGCAAGGAAAAGAAGATATGGGGTCTCGATTCTTCGCATGGATATCGTGGTTTTTTTAGTTAGAGATAGATCTTCCGGGGTAAGAGAAATTCGAAAAATCCGGCCCATAAGATTTTCTTTGGTGCGTGCACCGTCAGAAGATATTTGTTCTTCTGACAGCCAACCCGTCTACGTTAAGAGAACGGACGCCGCCCACGCATTGACAAGATATAGCTTCCACGCACCTTCCTGTTTCTTGAGACTATCAGGACGCCCTTTCGAAAAGAAGGCGCTTGGTCGGGCCCCACGCGTACCGTTTGCCTGGACACGATTACCTAAATTCCTCCAGCTTCTTGGTAAGGAAGGCATTCTAGGACTCGTTCTCCGTTCAGAATCCCCTTCTGATCCTATAAAAGCACCCCTCCCCCCTCCTCCTTGGTCAAGCACAAGTCATTCTCTTTCAATTTTATTCGTTTGTTATGGAGAAGCTGCTGGCCATGTCAATTCTGAGCTCAGGGCCGGATTTCTTTGGCGATGGGAAGGCTAGCGGATGGTTCACTCGCGGTTGGATCGGGAAGAAGAAGAATAACAAAGAAGAGGAGAACAGAGGCGGGAGCGTCAAATCCGGCACGTCGGAGCAGCGGCAGCAGCAGCAGGGGAAGTCCAGGCCTCGGTTCGCGTTGGAGTTGGATGGGCTTCACTGCTTTGAGACTATTCTTCCTCAGTGATTATCCTATCTACTGATTCGTTCGTGTGCCCCTCTTTTTTGGAGATTGTTCTATTCGTTGATTAAGCTGTTGGAGGATGTATGGCAGAGTAATACGAGCAAGCTGTAGGATGACAAACATATCTCTTTAGATTTCTTTTTTCTTCATTGTTGGACTGGATTTAGGATCGAATATATATATATAATTTCATTCGATCATATATTTGGTTATGTTTCACTCGAACAAAACATATATATCATATCTGACCATGATCGGTTCTGAGGCAATTAATTTGCAAGAAGTTCGGAAATAAGTGGTTTGGCAGACCCAAAATTATTCGAATTATATAGAAAGTTCTTTCTTGCGAGAAGGGAAAGGGATCCCTTGAAAAAGAGAAAGCACTGAAGAAATAATTAAAGAGAAATCACAAAATAAAGAGAACAAAAAGGAAAAGAAAATAAGAGGGCACCCAGATCCTTCTTTCTCCATAACAGTTGGAAGGAAGGAAGCCGGTCTCCGCCACGACCAGCTCCGTCTGAACTTATGTTGATGTTCAACAAGATACTCTGTTTCGCGATGGAGAAGCTGCCGGCCATGTCAACAGGAAATTAGAGCAGCAACAGGACTAGACCTGAGTTTTTCGTCTTGCTATATACATCAAGTTTTTGTACTGGTTTTAAAGCCGAAAGCCATTATGAATACATCTGTCGCCTTTTAAGATGAAAATACTAGAACTGAAAAATCTTTAATTTCACCATTCGTATAGCTTTTCCATTACAATTATTACTACAAATGAAGAGAATTGGTTTCCCAAATCTTTGTTGATCAACTTTACAAAGACTAGACGAGAGTAACAGCCTAACAGGAACCATAATTTATATAAAAAAAATCTCGAACACCGCTAATACTTCAGCTAAGAGGATAGGAAGGCTTCAGCAAGTTTAGTAGGAGATGAAGGTCTCGAAGCAGTTGAGCCCATCAAACTCAGGTGCAAAGCCTGGTCTCCCAGTACTCCTCTTCTTCGGAGGATTCTTTCCGGCCTTGGCCGGTCTCTGCTCCCCTTCCCCGCAGTTACCGACCCTCTCAACTTTGCCCTTCTCCGCGCTTGCCTTCTCTTTCTGCATCATCGTAGTCCAGCTTCCAGAGATGTGGACAGGAGTTGAACTGAGGATAGACATCGCCAGTAGCTTCTCCATGGCGAAGAGAAGATCTGGAGTGCTGGTGGGGAGGGAGGTTGGTGGGTTTTGATGGAGGAGTCCTTCAACCGGAGAAAGTTGATGATATGGTCATCGGGCGACCCGAATGCTTTTATAGGGAGAGAGGATTGGCTCCATTTATTTCCAGGAAATGGAGATGAATGAACACGTGTTTCAAGGCTCGGATGGAGAGCGTCCGTTCCAGCGCCGGAACGTGCGTCGTTTTGTAGGTAGGGGTCAAATTTGGCCTTCAGACGGCGCGTTGATTGGATTTTGACCCGAAACTTCTCCATACGGCGGCGGCGGATGGAAGGGGTCAAATAGACACGACGACTATTCGGTGAATCTGCGCTGGGTTCTGAAGGCTGGTCAAATTAACCTATGGTTTATTTGTCGTGGTGTCTCGGTGCTTATCCGCAGAGGTGCCCACGATGATCTATCTTGCCCTTTCTTTAAGATTGGCCTGCCCCTGAGCTCAGCGGAACGGCATCCTTCTTTTAGTTGGAAGCTAAAAAAAAACAAAAAAAATAATCATAAAGCCAATGTTTTTTAGACTTTCCTGTTTATTAATGTCTTTTTTTATATTTGAATATTTTTAGTTTTCAGCTAATCAAATGTTGGTATATTTTTAAAAATATAATGACATGATCGTTATATTTTATAAGCTGTAAATCAAACGAGAATCCTGGATGTTAAAGTAAAACTGCCATGAGAGGTTGGTGGCTGGTGCTCTATGCATAAAAGTAAGAGCACATGATTCACTAGTTGACTGTTTTAAGACGCACGAAAGTAAACTACATCTCTGTTGGGGATTGCCGTTGGCATTAAAGTTTTTGGAGCTTTAAATCTGTAGAGCTTCTAACAAAATCATCACTTATAATCTTAGAATGGCACTCAAAATTTAAAACAAAGGCCAAAATAAAAATTAAAAAATATTGAAAAAATATTTCATTTAAAAAATAAGAAATATAGGAAATTTTATACTTTTTTCTGTTCTCACGTCACGCGGCACCAAAAATAGTGAAATATTTGATTTCTATTTAAATTTAAAAATTAATATTCACTAAAAAAATAAAATTTGATAACAATAATTATTAAAAAAATAAACCGGAAACGCTTAGTCCTCGTGATACAAACCAAAAGAAACTCAACAAGAATCTCTAGTGGACCGAAATTTTGTTGCTTCGTCCATAACCATTACCTTCCACTTGCGCCGAACGCTTTCCGCCCGTGCCTTCCGTGCTCTCCGAGGCCTAAACGGAGTAGGCACAAAAATCCAGGAACGACGAAGCTACTTGCGTGAAAGGAAACGGATCCGGTCCCACGGCGATTCCCAGAGTCTCTAGGACTAGGATTGCAACAGTCGTATGCTTAACCTATAAAAAGGAAGCTCCTCTCTCTCTCTCTCTCTCCCACTGCCGCCTTTGCCTGAGAGTTTACTTCTCTCTGTCCAAAGCTTCAAATCACTCCGTTCTGCCATGGAGAAGCCTCTGGCGTCGTCTTCTCTTTATCCGAGTCCCAACTTCTCCTCTGACGATGATAAGCAGCCCCAACGATGGCCTTTTAGTCGCTGGATTGGGATGAAGAAGGGAAGAGATGAGAATCAGGTAGGGAATGCCGAACCAAAATCTTCCGGAGGGTCGATAAAGAAGTTGCAGCAGAAGCAGCAGCAGAACGGGCCGAAGCCGCTATGGTTTGCTCCAGAGTTCGATGGGCTTCACTGTTTTGAGATCATGGTCTCCCACTGAGAATCCTCTTTTTCATTATTTCGTAGCGTCTTTTTAGCTTTTTTTCTTTTTTTTTTCCTTCTACTTTTTTTCTTTACCTCTAGGCAACACTTCCATTGATTGATTCTGTTATCAGTGAAACAATATGGTAATATCAAGAGTATTGATTCTGTAAGGTATTAAGTTTAATTATAGCACGATTCTTAATTTCTTTGCTGTCTTCTCGTTTTCAACCTGGAAATCTAGAACAGGATTTCTCTCAAGAAAAATAAAGAGATTTTTTTTTTTTATTAGAGAGAACACATGTCAGTTGCTCGAATATTGTATGACTAAACATAATTATATGAGCAAATCTAGCAATATTGTATGACTACAGAGTTTTTGAAATATGTAATATTTTTTACAATTTATTTAGATAATCTAACGAAATTGGGTTGGATTTTTCATTGTATTCTTCATTGGATTCATGGATTGACCAGCCTATTTAGGTTGATAACCTATATCAACCCATTACACCTTAAAAGAGGAAAAAAAAATCCTTCCACAACAATTGGATTGATATGGCCATATTCCAATGGGTCGTCCAATTCATAAATCCATCAAAAAATCCAGTCCAATCATACCGATTAGTCCTCAATATCTTTCTATGTCTTTATTTTAGTATTTTTTTGTTCTTTAATTTAATGCTGCATAAATTATTTGTTCTTTAATTTATATTTAGTAGGTTAAAATATCTATAGCAGCAGCCAATTAAAAACCACACTCAGTTTTAGTTTGACTATTGGCCTTACGAACGCAGCATATCTTTCAGCGGATCTTTATCCGACTGCCAACAAACTCTCCAACACTAATGCTATTAGGAATTTGCAAAACCTAACGGGGGCATCTCACAGTCTTCCTCGTTGGATAATTTGCAAGTGTGAGTGAGGTTTTTTTTAGAGGAGCTAGTTCTCGAGACAAATTTGAGAGTACATTCTGACGTCCAAGTTTGGGCCTAGTTGTAATAGGACAGTGCTATCACCTAACATATAGACGAATTAGTGGGTATGGGCTTTAATCCACCCACGAGTGGGGACTGCGAAAGGCCGAGTCCGGCCCACCCACGACAAGGGACCGGTTGACATAGCCAGTTCTAGTTGGTCAAGTATGAGCTAGTATATTATGGATCATTTCAATTCAAAAAGGCTACCTAATTTGATACTGTCCACTTTTATAATACTGTCCACTTATATGCCGGATGTGTTGGAGGCCATATAATCCTGTCGCCGCCCAAAACCTGATTTAATAGAGTTGGATGGATCTGGTGCCTGAAGATTCTAAGACCAAGCAATGCGAGATCCGACCTATAAATAAAGCAAAACAGTTATAGGTTATCGGAATGTGAGCAATGAGCTAAAAGCGAGACGAAGTTTCCTTAACTAGAATCCTATGGCTATATTTATATAGAGAAGAGGGTGAGAATCTATCCGATCATATGATCTTCGGACGAGCTGTTATGCTTTTTTTCTTAACATCGCTTAGGACGGTTACATCGTTTTTTTATCTAGTATGTTGACATCGCGCCGAGCTATAATCGTTGGTATTATTTGCCTAAGGTTCGCTTTACGGTAGATTCGGCATGCCATGTGGCACCCATCCAATGGTCGGCCAAGCTGGCAGGCAGGATTTTAGTGGGGCGTCGAAATCAGGCAGATAAGATGATAAGGAATGTGGTTGCATTATTGGATCGGGAAGAAGAAGGGTAACAAAGAAGAGGAAAGCAGAGGCGGGAGCGTCAAATCCAGCACGTCGAAGCAGCAGCAGCAGCAGCAGCAGCAGCAGGGGAAGTCCAGGCCTCGGTTCGCATTGGAGTTGGATGGGCTTCACTGCTTTGAGACTATTCTTCCTCAATGATTATCCTATCTACTGATTCGTTCGTGTGCCCCTCTTTTTTTTGGAGATTGTTCTATGGGTTGATCAAGCTGTTGGAGGATGTATAGCAGAGTAATACGAGCAAGCTGTAGGATAACAAACATATCTCTTTAGCGTTCCATTCCACTACCCTTGTTTCTTTTTTCTTCATTGTTGGACTGAATTTAGTACCGAATATATATATATATATATATATATATATATATAATTTCAATCGATCATATATTTGGTTATGTTTCACTCGAACAAAGCATATATATCATATTTGACCATGATCGGTTTTGAGGCAATTAATTTGCAAGAAGTTCGGAAATAAGTGGTTCGGGTGACCCAAAATTATTCGAATTATATAGAAAGTTAATGGGGCTAGATTTTTACTTTTGCCTTCCACACCCTCCACCGCCATGATGAAGAGTTGTAAAACAATATTATATGTATAGTATAACAATATATATTATGATATGATATGATATAAAATGAAATCATTAAGTTTGTTGGTGGACATTTTGGTCATTAGAAAGTTTTACTATAATGAAAATTAATTTACAACATTGGCAAGAATATTTTTGGAGAGAAGCTCCAAAATAGGATTTTTCCAAGTAGACCTTCTCAGCTCTTTAGCAAAACAAAATAGTTTTCTGATTTTTTACCAAACATCACCACACTATTCAAAAGTGCTTTCTGGTTTTCGAAAAGCTTTGTCAAATGGGAACTTTAGTCATGCAAGACTAGGCTATGTTCTACTCTCTTACATAGCCATAGCTATAGTTTTGAGCATATGAACAAGTTGTTCAATAGAGTTCCATAATAAATTCCCTTCTAGTCATGCTACGGAGCATCCAAAATTAATGCTTTTTTTAATTAATGGAAGAGTTTGGGAAGTCCTGACCCATGAAATCGGGGTAAAGATTGATTAATATACAAAAGTTGTGGCTAAAGGTGGCAATTTATGGCTCGACTCGTCAATCCGATGGAGACCTACTTTAAGTAGGTTTGTATTTGACATAAATGGATTTAGGGCGTAAATAGATCAATATGTCTAAACATGTCTATTAAATGAGTTGGTTCAGCGTTTAAACCTTTGACACTCGTTTAATAATTGGGTCGGATTATGACCCGATTTAACTTGTTAAAAACTCTGTCTATCCCATTTAACCCGTTTGATAAATGGGTTATGGGGGTCGGATCGGATTCTCTGTTTAATAAACAGATCGGATTCAGATTTGAAATTTTGACCTATTACTTATTTAATAAACATGTCGGATTTTGGTTAATGCAATTTAGACCCAACCTGCATCTAATCCGCTCCGACCTGATTGCCACCCCTAATTGGTGCCACGAAGAGTCTACTAAAGGGCTAAGGCACAAGGCAGTTGAAGGAGGTATTGCAAGAACCAGAGACAACCGCTCCGAAAAGCATGAGGATATGTTGTGTCACAGTTGTGGCGGATTCAGCAACAAGATGCGCCGATTACGCTCTTTTCAGAGGCACCTGAGACATAGGAGCTGCTAAGAGCGCCTTGCAAGCTTATGATCTCCAAGTACTCCAAAGTAAACTTGGACTAGTAAGTAATGAAGGATGCGAGGGATTCGGAGTCAGTAGATTCCTACCCAACAAAGAGTAGAGGCATCATAATGGTAAGTGGTCAACGGTTTCCTCATAGGTACCATATGAAGGACAATGGTCTGGTTGGTTCCAGTGGTGGTTCGCAAGATTATCAGTTGTTAAGATCTTCTCGTGAAAGGAAAGCCAGTTAAACAGCCAAATGCACAATTAACTCGACCATTGATGAGAAACTTGTAGCTGTTCTCTTTTTTTTTTCCACCTAGAGGAGCCTTTCCTCCTAATTTTCTTGGGAGAGGAGAAGAGTAAATATTATTCAACTCGCATTGGCTTGTTGAGATGCAAATTAAAATATTTAGAACATGCTTTAGCTGACAAGGGGACGCCACCCTACGACAGTCGGTGAACCTTTTGGTGTCCTGGCGCCCTTCCCTTGGCTTTAATTCGAATCCTCGGTCTTGGGGTTTTTTCGCTGTCCCAAATTGGAATCAGGCCTTGGACACCTACTAAGTTACTAGGAAGCCCAATCATGCTCCCCCTCTGGATGTTTGAGTGAAGTTTGACTGGGACCCAAATCGGATCCGATCCAGATTTTTTTTTTTTTTTGGAAACTAATGACCGGTCCATTTTTTGACTGGTCTCTAACATTTAATTCCTAATAAGTGATTGTTTAACAACCGATCTAGCTATATTTCAATATTCCATTATAAGATGAAAATGCCCCCACTCCTCTGCCATTCCCACCGAATAAGAGGAAGAAAAAGGGGCTCGGGCCCGTGGCCGGCGGTTCCCGAGCCTCCTCCCGTGGTGGGAAGGTGTCGAAGAAGAGGAAAAAGGGCGCCCTCCCGCATCCTGCGGCCGTTGTCAGCCACAGCACACCCTCCTCCCGCGTCTGCCGCGGCCTGGCCCCTTTCTGGCGCCGTCGGCCTCACGGAAGGAGAGGAGTTCTCCGCTGGCCAGCTGCAGCCGCCGCCGCTGGCGGCCCGCCCCCTCCCGCGGCCATCATAGCCCAGCCCTCTTCCGGCGCTGCTGGCTCACGAGAGGAAAAGGAAGAAGAAAAAAGAAGAAGGAAAAAAGAAAAGGAAAAAAAGAAAAGAAGAAAAATAAATAAATAAAGAAAATAAATAAATAAATAAATATTTATATATATATATGAATGAACAAATTAATAAATAAATAAATAATATATTGTAATGAAATAAAATAGTTATAAATAAATAAATAAATAAAGCCGGCGATTTAACTGTGTTCTAAGATGATTTAACTGTATGCCAGGCTAGATTAAGTATGTTCCAAGCTTATTTAATTGTGTATCGAGAAAATTTAACTATGTGCTAGGCCAGATTAAGTGTTCAAATATTGATTAACTACGTGCCAAGCTTACTTAAATGTGTGCCATCCTATATTACCTATTTATCAAGCTTACTAATCTAATTGCAATGATAACTTAACTGTGTTCGAGGCTATATAAATTGAGTTCCAAGCTTACTTAACTAATTGCAATGGTGATAGATCTACTATACCTATTGTTGGGGTTGAAATTTGGCCTGAGGTTGACCATGCTGGAGGAAGCCGAGAAGACGACGGCCGAGATGGAGAAAGAGGGATACCTCCTACGCTCCGGGGTGCCTGCACAAAGCTTTGGCCGGGGATTCCGGCGAAGGCCCTCCGATGGCTAAGTTAGTGTTAGAAAAAAGTTCCTGAGTATTTTTGATATGGCTTATTTATAGTCCACACAAGGGTGCCCAGGTGGCTCAAGTATGGTCCATCCTTATCATGGGAGGAGATGGTCCTGACCAGGTGGCGTGTGGCCAAGGCCAAAGCTCGCTTGAGGCATATGGTATGGGCAGTCCCTGTGCATGGCATGGTATTGGTTGGTGTGGCAGGGTATAGCTTTTGGCAGGTGTGGCAGGATATAGCTCTTGGCAGCAAGCATAGCTGGGGCAATTGCTTTGTATTGCTTACAGAAGGCCTTTCTCTACCCCATTTTTATAGGGAGAGGGTCTCGGTCGTTACCTGTAGTCTTTGGCCGAGTTATAATCAGTTGGCCATTAGTTGAAGGTGGCGTGAACCATGGAGATCAAGGTTGACAGGACCGAGGCCGGCTCGGCCTTCAGCGAGGTCCGAGGTCGGCCTGGCCTCTGGCTGAGGTCGGCTCGTCCTTCGACGGAGTCCGAGGTCGGCCTGGCTCTTAGCGGGACCGAGGTCTGGCCTGCTCGACTCTGAGGTCTGCTCGGCCGGAATTGGGTGGCTCCATGCTGGAATAGGACGATCCATTTTGCCTTCCATCATTTGAGCTTACGGAGGGCCTTTCCCTACCCCCTTTTTATAGGGTGAGGGTCTCGACCATTACCTGTAATCTTGGGCCGAGCTGTGATCAGTTAGCCATTAGCCGGAGGCGGCGTGAATCATGGAGATCAAGGTTGACAGAGCTGAGGTCGGCCTGGCCTCTGGCCGAGGTTGACTCGGTCTTCGACGGGGTCCGAGGTCGGTCAGGCTCTTAGAGGGACCGAGGTCTAACCTGCTCGGCTCTGAGGTCTGCTCGGCCAGAATTAGGTGGCTCCACGCTGGAGTAGGATGATCCATTTTGCCTTCCATCACCTATCAATATCATAAAGATCAGATTATTTGCCACTCACTCATTATTTCCTTTTCTTTCTTTTTCTTTTCTTTTCTTTTCTTTTCTTCTATTTTCTCCTCCCATGAGGCCAGGGGTGCCAAAGGGGGCCGGGCTGTGACGGCTGCAGGAAGGGGCCAGGCTGCGGCGGCTTTTATTTATTTATTTACTTTATTTCATTACAATATATTTATTTATTATCTTATTTATTTATTCATTCATTTATACATATATATATATGTATTTATTTATTTATTTTTCTTTTCTTTTTTTTCCTTTTCTTTTCTTCTTTTCTTCTATTTTCTCCTCCCGTGAGGCTGGTGGCGCTAAAAAGGAGCCGAGCCGTGGCGGCCGTGGGAGGGGGCCTGGTTGCAGCCGGAGGCGGCAGCGACAACTTTTATTTATTTATTTATTTATTATTTTATTTCATTACAATATATTTATTTATTATCTTATTTATTTATTCGTTCATTCATATATATATATATGTATTTATTTATTTATTTTTCTTTTCTTTCTTATTTTTTCTTCTTTTCTTTTTTTATTTTCTTTTATTTTCTTCTTTTTCTTTTCTTTTCGTTTTTTTTTCTTTTCTTCTATTTTCTCCTCCCATGAGGCCGATGGCGCCAGAAGGGGGCGGGCCGTGGCGGCCGCGACAGCTTTTATTTATTTATTATCTTATTTATTTATTTATTTACTCGTTCATTTATATATATATATATATATGTATTTATTATTTATTTTTCTTTTCTTTCTTTTTTTCTTCTTTTCTTTTTTATTTTATTTTCTTTCTTCTTTTTCTTCTTTTTTTTCTTTTCTTTTCTTCTTTTTTTTCTTTTCTTCTATTTTCTTCTCCCGTGAGGCCGGTGGCACCGGAAGGGGGCCGGGCTGTGGCGACCGCGAGAGGGAGGCATGGTCACCGCCTGCGGCGGCTTTATTTATTTATTTATTTATAATATTTTTATTTCATTACAATATATTATTTATTTATTTATTTATTCGTTCATATATATATATATATATATATATATATATATATATATACATACACACATATTTATTTACCTATTTATTTTTCTTTTCTTTCTTTTTTTTCTTTTCTTTCTTTTTTTTCTTTTCTTTTTCTTCCCTTCTACTTTCTTCCCCTCTCGCGAGCTGGCGGCGCCGGGAGGGGGCCGGGCCGTGGCAGCCGAAGGAGATGGCCGCAGGAGGGGGGCCAGGCTGCTGCCATCGCGGCCGCAGCTGGCCAGCGGAAAACTCTTCTCCTCCTTCGAGGCCGGCAGCGACAGAAAAAGGTCGGGCTGCGGCGGGCGTAGGAGGAGGGTGGGCCTTGACCGGCGACGGCCGCAGAATGCGGGAAGGTGCCTTTCTTCCTTTTCTTCAGCACCTCCCCACTGTGGGGGCATGTGGTATTTCCGACGGCGCGGCCGCGGGAGGGGACGGTCAGGGTCGGTGGCTACCGCAGCTGGTCGTTAGCCTTTTTTTTTCTTCTTCTTCGAGGAATGAGAAATTAGGGTGGGCAGAAGTATTTTCGATATTTTTATTTAAAATAAAAAAGGCTCAAGGATCGCAAATTAAACTTGGTGAAATTATTGGGCCGAAGGTTTTAGGACGGATCAATGGAGACTTTTTATTGTACCAAGATCTTTGGAAGGGATGGGAAATTAATTATTCTTTTTTTTTTTGTTTGGAATCAGATTATAAATGTATACCATATCCGATTTGAAAGGTCCATTGGAATAGAAATTTTAGCTGTGGTTAAGATCATGTATGATCGAGAAATACTAATATCTAAGACATAAAAAAACAAAAAAATACTACTACCAAAGATAAAAGCACTCGACATCCCGACGTCGGTCACCGAGAAGCGAGCAGCAGCCGCAGATGGTGAGGCCCCTTGCTTTTCCCTTTCTCTCCACGCTCTTCGTGGTGCTCATGGTCGGTACCGACTGCCGTGGCTTCGAGATCAAAGAGGCCACCATCGATGGCATTCAGCAGGCTTTCAAGGAGGGCAGTCTCACCTCCAGACAGCTGGTGGAGTACTACCTGGACCGGATCCGGGCCCTCAACCCGCTGCTCCACGCCGTGATCGAGGTGAACCCCGACGCGGTCCGGCAGGCGGACCGTGCCGACCAGGAGCGGCGGAGCGGGTGTCACCCGGGCGGGGGCCTCCACGGGATCCCCGTCCTCCTCAAGGACAACATCGCCACGCGGGACCGGCTCAACACCACCGCCGGCTCGTTCGCCCTCCTCGGGTCCGTGGTGCCGCGCGACGCCGGGGTGGTCCGGCGGCTGAGGCGGGCAGGAGCGGTGATATTGGGGAAGGCCAGCCTCAGCGAGTGGGCCCACTTCCGGTCCTTCGACGCCCGCAGCGGGTGGTGCGCGCGCGGCGGCCAGGGCCGGGTGAGTCCGTAGACTCCACCTCCCGCTTCTTTTTTTTTTTGTTTTTTTTTTAAATTTGGTTCGGGGCTTGAGGAAAAATATTGTTGGGTGCAGAATCCATACGTGCTATCGGCGGATCCGTGCGGGTCGAGCAGCGGATCGGCAATAGCGGCGGCGGCGAACATGGCGGCGGTGACGCTGGGGACGGAGACGGACGGGTCCATCATCTGCCCCGCGGCGTCGAATTCGGTGGCGGGGATCAAGCCCACGGTGGGGCTCACCAGCCGGGCCGGGGTCATCCCCATCTCCCCTAGACAGGACACCATCGGGTAAGCACGGATGACGATAAAATATCGCAATTAGCCCGGAACAAGTCAAGAAAATTGCTAGGGTTTAACAAATGCAAGACTTGCTTCCTGATTAAACTTGTGCATGGAAACATAGCCGGTATGTACTTTGGGTCAAGTTGGGAATTTGGTTAAGAAGGTTGGGTTGGAAAAAGCTAATGCGGCATTTAATCTAACCTAATCCAAGTGCTTATGAAGCAAAACAATAGCATAGATTTAATTCAAGTTTTGCAGGGGCCACGGACTATTTCATCAAATCAAGAAAACCGTTCATTTTAAGTAATCTTCCTTCTCTAAGAAACTAAATGTTAAATGTATGGTTAATTATATTTTCTTTTTCTTTTTATCCTGGTTAATTATTATTCATGTCACTCATTTGAATGCAGACCTCTTTGTCGGTCGGTCTCAGATGCTGTCCATGTGTTGGAGGCAATTGCGGGTTATGACCCGAGAGATGAGGAAGCAACCCTTGCGGCATCAAAGTATATACCTCAGGGTGGTTACAAACAGTTCTTAAAGGCGGAGGGGTTGAAGGGCAAAAGATTGGGAATTCTAAGAGCCAGCTTCTTTGAATTTTCTAAAGGATCTGTCCGTCGGAAGACTTTTGAGGAGCATTTCAACACAATGAGGTGACTTCATCACAGAAACACCTAGAACTACTGCATCAACCTAGGCTGCTAACTAAATTGATCTGGAAATAGTCAATTAACTAAGTCTACATTTTTTTGTTCTTTTTCTTTTCGGTAAGAATGATGAGAGCTCCATCGATCATTTCAAAAATATCATACATAGCTACTTGTGCCAAACACTTGGAGAAATATTCTCATGAGATACAATAAGAATACCAATTTTCACAACTTTCGTTAGCACGGGCTTCATTAAAAGGAGAGGAGATTCACAAGGTTATTTCGATATTATGCATGATCCGAACATTTTTGGATTTTTTTAAATACAAAAAGCTAGGTCCGATCAAATTTAGTCAAGAACTATTTGATATAGAGGCAATTTACTATGTATTCGGTTTAGATCCAAACTAGAGGTGGTGTTGTGAACCGGAGCTAATCCGAACTTTGACCTGGTTTACTTGGTCTCCAAACTATACAAAAACCTATGACGTTGCCTTTTCTTTCATTGTTTTTGAAGAATGATTTTCTTTATTACTATCATATATATGGATATATATATGCTTTTCTAACATCTTACAAAACATTTGGTAGAGAAAAGGGAGCTATATTGATTGACAACCTTGAAATAACAAATTCGAGCATCATCCTTGACCAGCAAAGTGGCGAGGAGGTCGCACTATTGGCTGAGTTTAAGTTATCCTTGAATGCTTACTTGTCAGAGTTGTCCTATTCGCCTGTTAGGTCTCTTGCAGATGTAATAACCTTCAACAATGAACATAGTGCTGAGGTAATGCAAACTATATATATTTATATATATATTTTATTTCCTATTTCAGATAACAAAACTTAGGTTTTACTACTTTTTAAATGTAGGAAAAGATGGAAGAATTTGGCCAACTTGTTTTCTTGGCGGCTCAAAACACAAGTGGGATTGGTCCTGCTGAGAGAAGTGCAATTGCTAAAATGACTCAACTCTCCAGGGAAGGTTTGGAAAGATTGATGATAGAGAAGCAATTAGATGCAATTGTGACACCTGATGCAAGAATATCCTCCGTACTTGCCATTGGTGGCTACCCAGGCATTAGTGTTCCTGCAGGATATGAATTAGATGGAACTCCTTTTGGTATCTGTTTTGGTGGTTTAAAGGGTTCCGAACCAAATTTAATCGAGATTGCTTATGCTTTTGAACAAACAACAAAGGTCCGCAAACCTCCATCATATAAGCCAGGAAAAGGACATTAATTGTTTGGGCTGTGTTTGATTCATGAATAAGAAAAGTGGAAGTAGACACTATGCTTATCGGCTCCACAAATTATGTTTATTTATGTATGGCAATAATTTCTTATTTCTGTGTGGCATAATTGAAGTGCTGTCTGGTTGATATTTTTACAGTAAGATTGCTATTTGAAGTAAGATGGATAAATGATGTGTTTACTTTTATCATCTATGACTCTACTTGGTATCTTTTCTTATGTATTTTATTTAAATAAAAATCGAAGCAGCCAATTACTATGCTAATAATATACATATGGCTGTATGAAAAATTATTATTGCTCGTAGTCCAACTGGAAATCATATTATTCCTAAATATATCTAGTAACTTGTTCTTCAAAAATAAAATGGATTATGATATATTTGCCTTTGTCACTTGTCTTTTTTTTATTGAAGAAAATATTCGGAGGCTTCAATCATATTCACGTTTGTCGTAAGGATGGGTATTCGTTGCTTATAGTCTAAGTAGAAATAACACAATTATCTTACCCATTCTCAGTAGAGCTTCCAGGTTGCAGTACTGCTGGCTAGTGACTGTAGATTAGGAAACATTCTACTAAGAGGATCATCGCAGTCCCATACATCCATCAATATTCCAGGAGGTCCATTGTCCATTACTCGGCAAGAACCAAACTTTCTGGGGCTCAAGACTGCTGGCTAGTGACTGTAGATTTGGAGCATGCCAATTTTGCAAATGACCCATTTGCCAAGAACAGGGTCTAAAATCCACCAACTTCGAATGGAGCTCAAGACTGCATTAACAAGGGTTAAATAGCCTTCAATAGATAGAATTATCCTTTTTCTACATATCAATTTGTTAATTTGCTCTTCTTAAAGTTAATTTGGAATCCAGTCATTAGGTCAAAGGAATATAGAAAGAACTTCAACTTAGAGACGAAGATCCTCAACTTTTCGGGAAAAAAAAATTGTGTCAGAAGATGCTAATATCCAGTGATGTGGCTGGGGCCACTGCCAGAGATTCAGAAGCATCCTGTTGGAGTCTAATACATCAGCAATGATGATGAATAACAAGAACAACATTTAACCCCAAAACCTGTAGCTTCAAGCCGATTGTTGAGGAAACTCCGGTTAACTTTATTGAATGATTTTGGGGTTATACTCTTCAAGCCGATAATTACATTTTTTTTTTTTTATCTAGTACGCTGAGATTGCACCGAGCTATAATCATTTGTACTATTCACTGGAGGTTTTTTTTTTGGTTGGATTTTGACCCATATAACTAAACGTGGGTGGTTATTAGTTGGTTATAGTAATCACTTACGAAAAAGTTTTTGCTGCGTTATTCTTGATGCTTATAAGGATAACACAAAATCAGTCTCCATCGCCGTGTATTTTAACAGGAAGAAAAAAATAAGATTTGATTGTTTAGATTATCCATGGATTCAGATTACGCTACTCTTTTCATTATTGTTCATAATCTTATTTACAGCTTTTACACGTTCTACTGTTGATTCGGTGCGCCATATGTCCCCCATCCATTGATCGGCCGAGCTGGCACGCGTGATTTTAGTGGGGCGTCGAATCCGGGCAGATAAGGTGATGAGGAATGTGGTTGTATTATTGGATGCGGAGGCATATCTCACCAGAGATTGAGAAAATTTAGTGGAAGTGTAAATCAATCATTGACACTTTCAGAGACAATGTACAACAAGTTCAGTGTGATTGGCATCAATCACGTGTGTATGTGTCAAGGTTTTAGATACGTGCCAATATGTAAGACTAGAGTGAGAGCGATTTGCAAATGCCCATCCTTCTTTCAGTATACAATATTTTGGGAAAACCAGAAAAGCGCTGCTTCAACATGAAGAGATATGCTGAAAGTAAAATTTATGTAATATAAAATTTTGGCACGATTATTCCTTGACAAATAATTTGAGCTAAGTGTCTAAATAACTTTACAGTATCACTACAAGCTCTTATGCCTGAGATTTTAAATACTAGCAGGGCCATGAGGCATCCCCCCATACATCGTCCAAAGTACTGATTGGTATACGAGAAGCACTGCTCCAAGAAGAAACCAATACGACCGTATTCGGCAGTATTTAAATTTAATGCTTCTAACAGTCATCCATCCTGTATGGTGTTTTTCATCCGGGAGCATCCACCTCCGAACTTCCTCAAGGTCAACTTCGATGGTTGTCAGCTATTCGACATCTCGGTTCTCGGTGCGAAGCTGAGGGTTGCTTAAGCGGGCCTTCGTCATGCCCAACGCGAGTTACGAGCTAGCTCTATCATCCTGGAAGGTGACTCGGCCACAGCTATCAATTAAATCCGGGAGGTCCAAGGGGCAACAGATGCGAGCACCCTTTGCTCCGAGATATTTGGACAATGTTGAAGGAGGGAGGGGCCTTACAGGTCAAGCATGTCTTCCGAAAAGCCAACGGAGCTGCAGATTGGATGGCTATTTATGTAGCCAGTCATTCCGGTGGTACCTTATGGGTTGGAGATGAAGAGTTGCTCTAGGCACTCCGAGGCATTTTGTTTTCTGACTTTATTGGGTGCATCCGTACTCGCTAGATATAACCTATCCGCTTTAGCAAAAAAAAAAAAGAAAGAAAAGAAAAGAAAAGAAAAGAAAAGAACAGTCATCCATCCAAAATTGAATCATATGCACTCTAATTCGAGTTAAATCATAAGTGGTTCCAATTGAAGATTGGCACTTTTGACTTCATCTTTCTAGTATTCAATTTATCTATGAACTGAAGACAATTATTTAGAAGATGCGATACAAGTAGGTATATATGTTGGCATAATTAGAAAGTTATGTTGCTATACGCTATCTAGAAGCATGCAAATTAACTAAAATTTCATCTCCACATGTTTTAAGATGCAAATACATGATTGTGATTAAGATATTCTAAGGAAGCAATGTTTGAGAAAGAGTGCATCTCAAGTCTCAACCCTCTGACAAACATTTTAAGCCTCTTATTGGATGAATTCTCTATTAACATGTGACCCTCGTTTCCATCGAGGGACTCTTTTTAGGTGTCCATATCATTAACCCCGTTCTCCATTTCAAGATACTTTATTTATTTCCTGGTAACCTCTTTTATACTAACACATTAGGCTTCTTTTGTCATTAAAATATCCCATGATTCCCTGCGAAAGAAACCCATGTCCAAATCTCCCAATAACAATAAAAAAAAGCAAGGAGTATGTTTCAGTGCCAACAAGAGATCCACTTTGCAAGATGACATTGCCCCAATATAAATAAAAATTAAATCTAAAAAAAAATCTAATCAAATGATTCTAAATTCTATTAAGATCACGCTTCCCAAATCACAATATCCACATCCACATCTCCCTTCCGGAGACCATCACCCGCGGTCCAATTTGGACTTCCTCGCTCCCACCGTCAAACAACGCGTGAATGCAGTACACACCAAACGCGGCCACGTTCAACCGATCCCCACCGTCTATTTTGGAGTCGGGGTTCCGGGTCCGCGCACTCGCGCCGCGCCCACTGTCTCCCGAGTCCGCGCGCGTGACAAACGAGGATCCAAAAACCAACTCCCTCCCATATAAAAGTTAAAACTCTCCTCTCCTCTTTACTTCCCCTCCTCCAGGCCACGAACCGAAAGGGTCGTTACCGTTCCCCTCCTTCGGATTGAGAGATTTCATCCGCTAACGTCCCAACTAGAAGTTGAGGCTCCGTTCCTTATCTATCTTCGAACAAATTATTTCTATCTGCTCTCTCTAGGGCTTCTCTTCCGCTTACTTATCCTCTCGGACCCTGCGGAAATCCAATCAGAGGCCTCCCGGCGCATCTCTTCAAAATCCTTATCCGAACTCTCGACCTCTCTTAGAGAGAGCCACCCCCCTTCGTCTTCTATCTTCCTCTCTCTTTCTCCATTCCTCCGCCTCTCTCCTCCACAAGCTGCTCTTTTTCTTATAATTCCAAAAGTGGCCCATTGAACCCTTGAATCGCTCGGAAGCGCTGCTGCCGTGCGATTCCAGCCCGACCGAGGATTTCATTTGGGTTCTTGCAGCTGTTTGTTGTCTTGGAATTATCAATCCCTGATAGGTGGATAGGTAGATATATTATAGATAGATAGATGACGTTGACTCTGGACGCGCTGATTGGGATCTTGGGGAAGCCCGCCGTCGGAGACGGCGTCGCCGAGCTCGCCTTGGTCGCCGCCCCTCTCTGGATCGCGGTTCTTGTAGGGCTTTTTGTCGGTTGGGCGTGGAGGCCGAGATGGGCCGCGAGTCTGGTTGGCGGGGAGAAGGCCAGCCTGGGTGGTCGCCGTCTGCCCCCCTCGAAGACATCGAGCGTCGATTCTTTGAAGGCTCAGCTACCAAGTAGCATCAGTTCTCCGGTTTCCGGCAAGAGTTTTGGAAAGGAGGAGAACATGGCTGTGGTGAGGTAAGTTGGTTAATCAAGGGTTTTGATCTGTCTTGAGCTTATGAGATTGCTGGAATTATGGTTTGCGATTGGGGCGTTTGATGGTCGTGCATTACGCAGTCCTGCAGATGGAGAAAGTGAGAAATTGGCGGTCACGGAGGAGGATTTAGAGCACCTCTGCCAGCTCGTCGAGGTGACTGATGGGGGGCCGGTGTGGCACAAAATGATGGACCGGTCCTTGCCGAGCATGAGCTATCAAGCATGGCGGAGAGATCCTAAGGTATGCCCCCTCACCTAAGCAGGTTTCTCATTAAGAGCAGTTTCAATTGCAAAAGTGGAACTGTCTACTTCTGCTTTAAAGATTTTATATGCTATGTCTCTCGTCTTAGTATGATGACTCTGGTATTGAAGCATTTGTTCAATTCATGCTAGGTGGGTCCTTCGCAATATCGCAGTAGAACTGTCTTTGAGGATGCAACGCCAGAGATTGTGAGGGACTTCTTTTGGGATGATGAGTTCCGGATCAAGAATGGATGGGATGACATGCTTCTCTACCATGAAATACTAAAGGAATGTCCGAAAACAGGGACGGCGGTAGTTCACTGGATTCGAAAGGTGCGACCTCTTTCATGAGACTTCTTTGGATGCTATGAATCAGGGCTGCTCATTGTGTTTGCTTACGTTTTTTTCTCTTTTCGCTCTCCTGTTATGCAGTTCCCCTTCTTCTGCAGTGATAGAGAGTACACTATTGGCCGCCGAATATGGGACTTGGGAAGAACATATTACTGTGTGACAAAGGTAAGGAGGGTAATGGATAGTAAAGTGCATCTGCTTTAGTTGTTTTCTACAGATTCATCATGTTCAGATGCTTTTATCTTTTTCTGATGGAAATGTTCAGATGCCTTTGTCTTTCTTATGGAATTCATTTCTTAAAACATGAGATGAACCGTAGGGTAGTTTATCAATGGAAATGAAGAAAACTTGGTTATCTGATGAGAGTATGTAATGGTGCTTGAACATAAAAGTTCGATTAAATAGAGTATGTATAGTTTGTGGTGCTTACAGTAGGATGCAAAAGATGAATATGATCTAAACTCTGAAGGAAATTGCTTAATTGCATATTCTATACTCAGCAATTCTAGAATTACTGCTATATAATTTTGTTGTTCCAAATGGTTTTGTGTTCATATCGTCTTTAGATGGATAACATGCAAAAAATTTTCTCGAGGCACATTTAGGAGTTGTTGAGTTTCCTAATTTTGGTACAGCTGTTTAACATGTAGCTAAAATTGAGTTAGTTTCAATGAAAGTATTGCTTAACTGCTCTAAAAGTCCTTTTTAAAAAATGGTTCCACTTCATCATACCTGGGAATTTAGGTTAAGAATAAAAGAAGGAATACAAGGAAGTGTTGTGAAAATTTCCTGCATGTATATCTGAGAACGAAAATCTCTTTCATTTTTTTCTTTGGAAAAAGAAGATCTTATGTAGTTTAAAGTACAGCCATTGAATTATTTGCTTGCTCCCTAAAAATTGTTCTGTTGAAACTTGCATCTCCATTCTAAACTGAGTGCACTAAAGCAACTGCTTTCACTTTGGCAAGTCCTTGCCAAGTTACTGCAAGTGCAAATCTGCAAACTTCCACAGTTTATTTTATTGTTTCACTCACAGTCGGTTAATCAAACCTTGAACATCTAAGAAATTCAGTCACCATATTCTGTTTGGCTTCCCCGTGCTTACTGCAATATTAATATAGATCATAGAGAGAATTAACCTTGTTAGAGGAAATTTTTAATCTTTGCATCCGTTAGATCATTGTTATTATGATTCAAAACATTATCCTATCCTTAAGTATGCCACCAACCGTGCCTTCTCAATCTGCTGTGTCAGTCTCTCTTTTATCAGCATGATCCTTTTTTTGGCTTTGAGAATTTAAAAGCTTGCTTCAATGGACTAAAATTCCTATGCCTTCTGGACATCTTCTTTTCATGAATGCTATATAATTCTCTCTTGATCCTCCATAGGCATGTTTAGATTTTCCTCCCCTTCTCCTTATCCATTCTAAACCAATAATACTTGATATGAAAGTTGCTTCCTGCTCAATGAGTTGCACTGCTTTAATTTAGCTGTGCTTTTGACTCGCTGACAATATTATAGATTTGAGACAGGCATTGCCATATATTCTGCTGCTTAAAACTTCTATAATTTTGGTCAAATATGTTTCTAGGGCCCGCTTCTTGTCTGACCAACAAAGTTTACGGAATCATTTTATTTCAAAGTTCTAGCGTCATCTGGCTGGTATATCTTTGATGCTTGTCCAACCATATGCTCTCTTCCCTCTAACATTTTGTTGTGTAGAGGTGCTATCAGAGATTGAATCTTCATTTGCACTGGACTTTGTTTGCATTGTCCTGCTAGAGACGATCACCATCATTTTGTCGTCTAATTTACTAGAAGGTATAAAAACCAAAGAACTTATGTGTAAATGAAAATAACAAAATGAAGCAATGTGTTATCTATTGCAAACATGAATTGGGCATGTCTGGCATTTGAATTTGCTACTAGCAACAACAGATCTCACTTTATCTTCACATGTTTTATATACTTTTTGACCATTCTATTGTTTATTATCTTTAGAAATGTCTAATATCTGGTCTCATGTTTCAGGGAGTGCCATGCCACTCTGTACCTAGACGCAACAAACCCAGGCGTGTTGACTTATACTATTCCAGCTGGTGCATTCGTGCAGGTTTGAAGTCCATTCTTGTACTGTTGTTTTTCTTCTTCCATAAATATATGAACCGACAAATGCCTCATAAACTTCTCTAGAGCCTTCTGAACAACTAGTGTATTTACTATGTTACTTGTTAACAGTTGAGTCAAGGAGAGGGGATGGCCAGTTGACTGCCTGTGAGGTGTTACTGTTCCATCACGAGGACATGGGCATCCCAAGGGAGATAGCAAAACTGGGTGTCCGGCAGGGGATGTGGGGTTGTGTTAAAAGGATTGAACCTGGCCTGCGCGCCTACCAGATCGCCAGGAGGTCTGACGAGCCACTATCGCGGAGTGCTGTTATGGCACAAATCAACACCAAGCTCAATGCTGATGATCTAAGATCATCAGAAGTGGGCACCTGTTCATCCCTGGAAATAGTAGAAGCAGAGAAACAGAAGCATTGGGCAGGGAACATACCCAAGTTCCTTGTAATTGGGGGTGCTGTGGCCCTCGCATGTACTCTCGACCATGGCCTGTTGACCAAGGCAGTCATTTTTGGAGTGGCCAGGGGGTTTGCGAAGCAAGGAAGGAGATTGTGAGATGGAAATAAAGTAACGAGGGATCCATCCAGGCATCTGTGTCAGCCAGGTGCTTGGTGTTTCCAGCTTCACCAAGCTACCCATGTCATCCAACGGGGATCACCGATCACAACAACTAGATTTGATAAGTTCTTTCAAATTGTTCCCGGCAAAGTTGACATGATTGTATTATTTATCTAATTGAAAAAAGAATCTCAAATATACGCCTTCCTTTCTATAATCCAATCATTTTCTTATTTCCTATTTACTATGTCACATTTGCAGTCACTTGTGTATGAAATGGAACCAGGTCAGGGTTGTTTAGGTCATTATGGGTCTTCTTCTTTCTGACCAGTGCTGCAAGAACAGGCTTTGACATGCATGGTTTGTAAACAAAGATATCTAGGCCTGCATCAAGTATCTGCTATTTGGAGTCCAGTATTCTATTTGTTATAGTATGTTGCTTTTCCTGATTCTCGGGACAACCTTCTCCTTACAAGTTGGTTCAAAGCCTTGGCGCCGCATCCTACAGGGTATCCAACTCCTAGTAAATAAGCATTCTTCTTTGTTTATATATGTTAAATTGCAACAGGCTCTGATGTCGAAAACAATTTCTTCCTTTCTTTTATACAGCCTGGTTTGCCTTGTGCAATTATATTGTACCAATAAATAAGCTGGATGAAAAGATAAAAAAAAGCATGCATAATTCAGTAATTTCTGTTTCTTCCTCTAATAGATTGCAATTGAACTCAGCTGGATCTTTTTCTAAAGAAAATGGAACAAAAATTGCAGCTTGTGCAGTCCAGAGAACCTGATATCGTATGAATTGGTACAGGCATAAAGTAGCGGCTTGGAATCTTTCTGGTTTTTGTTATAAGCTGGAGAGTTCAGCTTGATAATTCATCATGGATGCATCAACAGTTTGTACCTGTCCTATTTATTCAGATAATTCAGGAATGATAGCGTGCATTTCAACTGCACCTCGCATGCTGGAGGGGATCCAATCAACATAAAATAGTAATGCCAATGAATTTTTGATATAAATTAAAATGTTTGGCGGGTCATATTCCATCTTTTTTTTCTAGACCAAGCAAGTTGTCTTTCCTGAGACTTTGAGATGTACATCTGTCGTTCCGAAGCTAATTTTTAGTTTTGCAGTTTCCATTGGGGATTGGATTTATTCTTTTTTGTCTATGATGCTTAAAAATATAGCTTAAAAGACTCATTTGGTCCACCGAATTTTTTTTATCAAAATATTTTTTTAAAAAATATTATGTAAATAATTTTATCATGTTTGATTGATCACGAAATCGTAGCACGTTCTATAATAATTTTTATTTGGTTGAACACCTACATTTCTTAAAATATTATATAAAATATCTATTATATCTATCATATCTGAAAGATAATTTTGGAAAACAATTGCAATTCTCAACCGACAGAAAAAGTGTAGCTTTTTCATATCCTTCATAATTTTTTATAAAATATAAAAATTTTATTTTCATAAAAAATATTATTTTTTATTTTTGAAAAAAATAATTATATATATATTATATTTTTTTTGTTGGCCATTTTCTTTTAATGCGCACAAACGAGTCTAAAGTTGGAGCGTGGCGGCAGAGCCTGTGGTGGGTCGGGTCATCTTTGGATGTCGAATTGTTCGAGAAGTAATCAATTTCCTCCATGTACGCCGTGAATGGACAGCCAGAGCCAATAAAAATGTGATGGTTTTTTCATCTCGCAATACACATTTATGGGAGAAGTAGGAGTTTTTATTCTAGTACCATGGTGCTTATGGCCACTCACTTGGCTGCCAGCTGGAAGCACTCTTAGATGTTAGAAGCTAATTATTCCAATAACTTGATTAACTTCTTACAACAATGACGACCCAAGCGGCTGGGACTCGGGCAGGCATGGACAAATAAAAGCCATTATCGTATTCTGACTGCTAATAACAGCCTTTCCGGGGGCCATGATAACATAAATGATTACATTATTGAAACAATGCTATTTGATTACCATCATTTCCCAAACCCATGCATCTTCCTCTCTTATTCTCTAAATCTCTAAATTTTTAGGATATATTTAGTTGAAGAGAGTTGGATTGCGAGAAAAAAAATGAAAATGAGCGCTTCTCGCTCCGATTGTAACTCACATTTTTATAGTGATTCTAGAGAAATAAGAATGCTCCAATCCTCATAAAATCTAATCCGAACTTTTTTCTATTATTCAAATTTCATTCCTAGTTTGATTCCAATTTCAGTCATGAATGAAACACATCAGAGGCTACTTCGATTTTATATTCGATCCATTCCGATTCCGATTCCGATTTCTATTGCAAATCAAATACATTCTTATTGCCAAGGTGTGGGCAATAATATTTATTTTGAAGAGAAGAACAAATTTAGAGATATTGAAACACTTTCTTATGATCCATAATTAGATTGATAAAGCAGGATTTAAGCATCAGATATCAAATAAATCAGGATTTACTTTCAAAAAAAAATCAGGATTTAAGGATCGGATATCAAATTAGATGCGCCCCTAATTTGCGTGCCTCATGAGCCCAGTCGGGCGACCGAATCCGAATCTAGGTCAACCCCCCTGGATCCGAGCCGATCACGAGTCCAGGTCTCGATCTGACATCGACCGAACCGGATGTGAATCACGGGCACAGATGTCATCTGACGGTGGAGATAGCAGCTAGGGCAACCCGTGCGTCCTTTCTGGTTCCCATTTCTTCCTCGCCCGCCGCTATATATTCCTTCGTGAAAACCCTAGTCCTGTCTCCTTTCGCTCACCCGCCTCCCCTCGCAGCTGCCGCTCGTCACAGCCGCCATGGGTAGAGTGATCAGGGCTCAGAGGAAGGGTGCGGGTTCGGTCTTCCGCTCCCACACACACCACCGGAAAGGCCCGGCCCGCTTCCGGAGCCTCGACTACGGGGAGCGCAATGGCTATCTTAAGGGCGTTGTTACGGACATCATCCACGACCCCGGGCGCGGCGCCCCGCTGGCCCGCGTCACCTTCCGCCACCCCTTCCGCTACAAGCATCAGAAGGAGCTATTCATCGCCGCCGAGGGCATATACACGGGCCAGTTCATCTACTGCGGCCGCAAGGCCTCCCTCATGGTCGGCAACGTCCTACCCCTCCGCTCCATCCCCGAGGGTGCCGTCGTCTGCAACGTCGAGCACCACGTCGGCGACCGCGGCGTCCTCGCCCGCGCCTCCGGCGATTACGCCATCGTTATAAGCCACAATCCCGACAACGGCACCACCAGGTATCCACACCCGCCAACCATCCCTTTTCTTCCTTACTTAATTGCTTCTGTTTTGGTACAGGGTTTCTTGATCTAGGCTTAAGGTTTTGAATTTTGGTTCCAGAGGTTGGCGATCTGGTCCCTTCTTTGGGTCCAAGAGGATAGATCCTTGATTAGGAAAAACAAAAAAGACCCGGGGGGGGGGGAGTTTCCGGATTTTTGTTACCGATCTGTGCTGAAGAGTTATTTTAGGTAGTTTAGCGTGCCTCTTGTTCCTGACTAATGATTTGCATCGAATGTGAATCTTTTGCTGTTTTTGTAACGGCGATAAGTAGTGATTTACATATGAATTGCTATATGAATTTTGGAAGAATGTTTCGGTAGTTGAAATCACGTCTGTAGGCTGGTTTATGTAAATTGCTGCTATTCCGGTGTCAGATATGCTTTATAATTTATATGTTTGCCATATTAGATTCTAGGGTGATATTATTTACTGAGTCCAGTTATTCTTGAATAACCAATAGTAGGATGGTTTGTTATGATGGAAGTGCAAATTAGAAATTTCAGATTAGAAATATATGATTACATTTGATATCAAGAACTATTCAGTCATTCATATAGATTCATAAGCTTGGCGAGCTGGAAGGCCGAAGATGACATTACAGCAGTTGCACATGTTGACTTGAATAGCTCTAAGGGCTGGTGCCGGAAATGCATGTTTGTCTTGTTAATTTTCCTGTGAAGATTTCCAATCTTTCCTGTCATACTTCATACAATACAAGCATGTTTGAGGGACTTGTATGGATTTCATTTCTTCATTTGATAAGTTTTGAATGCTTCTCTATTTTTTTTATACAAAGTTTCTTGCTGTTAATTGATTTCTGTAGATCATTATTCTGACGAATTGTTACTTATGCCACCATGTATTTCTAGCCTGCTAGGGAACTTGGATTCATCCATTTACTGGTGTATTTCAAATATTTGTGTAGCTAGATATCCATGTATTGATTGTGAGGCAAATACATGGACTTGATGAAACAATTTTAAAGCTTCCATTGAGTCTTAAGCTCCAGTTGATTGTTATTGCTCAGTTTCTTGAGCTTGGTCCTGCCTTACTAGGAAACAGAACCTACAAGTATCTTCTATAATATTCAAGTTAGGAGTCACATCAAGGTTCGCCGTACCGGTACCGAACCCCGTACCGGTGCCGCATTACTATAGGCGTACCGAGTGTCGGTACAGTACCGTACGCTCGGTACCGACCGTACCGACATTGGTGTACCGATACCGGTACCCATCGGTACGGGTACGGTACGCTCGGTACCGACCGGTACAGCGAACCTTGAGTCACATGATCATGATTTGGGTTTAGTGCAGCGTCGGTAAAAATACATTACTAGGGAATGTCATAGAGAACATCTGGATGTAGTTAGAGAGTAATTAATTAACAAAGGAACATTGGGTTGAAAAAGATTGGGCAGACAGAATTGTTAATGAAACCTTTCACAAAAAGGGTGTACATGCATAACTATTCATGATTCATTCATGGAATGGAGGAATACAGTGAGATGTTAAGACTTCTAAAAAAAGAAAGAATCTTATTGCATCATATCATGATCAAGAGAGGCTCAGTCATACGGGTGATGTGATAGTTGGAGTGGGGAACCCGGTTGTGTCTTTGGGGTTGGTGGTGGGGGGGGGGATGTCGAATAATGTGATTTCACTTTTTCCCTAATTCTTTGTGGAATGGTATTGAAACTTTAAATTTTTTGGTAGTGTATCTATTTGGATGAAGGTTACTTTGTCAGGCTGTTGAAAGTGAATCATTATCATGGTAGCTGTTTCCTTGGTAAAAGAAAGCTTTAAGAATAATTAAGACAACTATTTAGAACCAGACCCCTTTTTTCCTGGTAACTTTTCACTTTCATTTGGTATCTCCAGTCAGAGAAGATGGTGAAAAACCCTACCAAGTGGCTCAAAAGAAATTCTGTTTTTACAGTTGATTTGTTTTTTAGGACATATAATATTTATGTATGTGACTTGTTGGGCCTCAACATGTTTTTTTTTAACTTTATGATGGATGGCATGGAGTAAATAAAGAGGATGTTCATACATAGTAGCTTTCATTCTGCAAACTGCATGTAATTGTCATTTAGGATAGTCTGCGTTATGGAGTCATGATGCTGCATCCATTTTAGTGCATGCATATTTTAGTTTTATGTATTGTCGATCATTGTTCCTGTCATAGTGTCTTTATGCCCTTTTTTCTGTTTTCCAATTATCTTTGTCAGAGTGATAAAATATGGTAATTTTTGTCAAATTGAAGTTTGACCTAGTTTCATCACAATCTGGTAAGAATAAACCCATGCACAATCGATATGATCCATTGATGCACATGGTTATACATTGGTAGCTCCTAACAATTGGCATCTGTGAAACATGGAAATTGTCAAATTTTATGCTTTGGTGGCTTCTTGTTATAAAGTTCCGCATCATGAAGTTTTGTGAAAATGATTCTTTAATGGGGCTATACAAGAACTGGAGGGTGTTGTGGTTGTCAGAATAACGAAATGAAATGGGACTGAATTTGATTTTGGTACTCATCACATTCACTGCAGTTTGGAGAAACATTATGAGTTGCCATTTGAGAGGATGTATGTAATTTGCTTTTTGATGATTCTATCATTCTGCTGGTATTAGTCATCGTTCTATTGGTATTAGTGATCACCGCAGTTCCGGCGACAATGAAACCCATTAGAGCAAAGTAGGCTGTTTTTCTGTCAGATGTGTCTGTGTATGTTAATTTATATTTTTATACCAAGTTGTTGGTTGACTCTGATCATTTCAGATTCTGTATGTTACATTTTATCTTTTTATCATTTGCTGTCATATTGAAGAAGTAAGTTTCGCTTGCTATGCAGCATGATGTACGCAATCTACTAGCTAATGTAGCTTCATGATGTTTGGCTAATATCAGTGCTTATTCTGCAAGTGTTTGATTTTTACGTGTATGAAATCCTGCTCAGATAAAGACATTCACTTCATCACTTGGGCTATATATTGTGAGTTGCTAGCACATAGTGCTGCCAGATGTTTTGCTGAATCATGGTTGGGCCCCTCTAATTGGGATGCTGCTGCTAAATGTGAGAGAGTGCAAATTTTTCTTTTCCTTTAGTCATGTAACTAAGTCCTGCTGGCGTACGTTAGGAATTTCGTTGTAATCTTCTGGGTGTTATACTTCTTTTATGGTAAAGAAACTTTGGAATTCTTACAGCAGCTCTGTTATCCAACCTGCTAGCATGAACCTATGTGTAATTTTTCTTTAGTCCCACATACTTTACAAGTATTAAATGACTGATTTTATTGCTTGCCGTTGTCCTTGCAGGATCAAGCTTCCCTCTGGTTCTAAGAAGATTGTTCCCAGTGGCTGTCGAGCAATGATTGGGCAGGTCGCTGGTGGTGGCAGAACTGAGAAGCCCATGCTCAAGGCTGGCAATGCCTACCATAAATTCCGTGTGAAGAGAAACTGCTGGCCAAAGGTTCGTGGTGTGGCTATGAACCCCGTGGAGCACCCCCACGGAGGAGGAAACCACCAGCACATTGGGCATGCATCCACCGTTCGTCGCGATGCCCCACCTGGACAGAAGGTGGGTCTCATTGCAGCAAGGAGGACAGGTCGGCTCCGGGGGCAGGCTGCAGCAACTGCTGCCAAAGCAGAGAAGACCTCTTAGGTTGCAAATCCTCTTTCCAATTGCTTGTTATATTTTTGGTTTTCTCAAGGAGTATTTAGTTAGACTACAGACTTAATCCGGCAGTTTTTTCAGTAGTTTATTGTGTCATTTGATGCAATTATGAAGACCTTATCTTATTTTGGTCTGTATTTGGATTTGGATTATTTTTGGGTGAAACTCAAGAATTTGTGCTGGCTTTTCTTTGATTTCAATATATTTATCATCAGTTTTTTCTCTCTATTGTAAGTCTGATCGCTGGGTCAGTTTCATGCTTCGTTTAGTAAATACGCTTGTCTTGCCCAGCCTTGGGCTGGAGACGAAACAGGGAAAAGAAAATGGGACTTAATATCTATAATACACGTAAGAAATTGATAACAATATGCAAAACCTTTACTGTGTGGTTTGTAGCATAACACCAAATTGAGTAGCAAACAGGGAAAATTTGATAATTCTATTCTATACTGAAGTGCATCACACTTGCAGTTTCACGACTCTGGGTTCTGTTAATTTTCCCTTTTATTTTATTTTTTTATTAGTAGCTGTGCTTTTACTGCATTTATGACAGAGGAGCCATTTCTTCTCTACTTGGTGATATACCATTTTATTCCCTTTAGCAAATACCGTGATATTCCTCATCTCCCCAATACTTTATGTAGTTCCTGTGCAAATTAGTCGTGAAAATTGTAGATGAAAGTACGTGTTCCATTCCTCAAAGGTTTTATGAATTCATGTTTGCAGTCATATCAGCGTCTGAGGTTTTCTTTTTTCTTTTTTTTGGGAGATAAGGGAAGAAAAAGGGACCTTCCCACAATGGAGTGTGGTTGATGCAAGCCCATACTTAAATAGGCAGTCTAATCTATAAATTCTAAAGAATTAAGTCTAATCCTATAAAAATAGCCGAACAGGTATGTTTATATCTAGGTATGGGACACGTTTCTGCAGACAAACTGAATAAGTGCTAAGGGAAGTTTGTTTTCAGTGGGTTCAGTCACCTGGCTTTCCCCTCCCATGGGTTTCATAAATTTTGATGGGGCAGATAGAAGAACCAAGAGCGATGGTGCTGGATTTGTTGTTGGAGTTTTTTTTTTTAAATATTGCTTGCTGTCTTTTTTGCCGAGCATGCTGCTGGCGAAGGATTGCTGTTTGCATGGCCATGGACTACGGATTCTCTCAGAGTGTGGGATCTGCAGTGTTGATGAGACGATACCATGCGGTGTTTCAGTGTGCATGGACGAGAGTGACTTGGCCACCTTTACGACTAAAGGCGGTTAGAGCGATTTGTGCAGCTTACTAGATTTGACTGGCAACAAATGCTCGAACTTTCAGTGAGTATTGCATGTTGCCGAAGCTCGTGGTGGAGAGCACTTGGGCACAGGTGGCGGAGATCAGTCATATTACATCAGCAGAAGGGCCTTCGATAGCACTGGATATCTGGAGTTCCCATCTTCCTCCGGCAGTATCCCGTACGGTGTTCTTTACCTGGGAGTTCCTACCCCTGAGCTTCCTCAAGGTCAATTTTGATTGGTCTGTCTTGGATGGAGATACGCGGGGTGGTGCGGGGTTTGTTATCAGGGAGCCGAACGTCAGGGTGATGGCAGCAGGTGGCTGTCAACTATTTGATGTTTTGTTCCTGGTGCAGAGTTGAGGGTCGCATGGGCAGGCCTTCGACATGCCCGGCTAGCTTTGCGAGCTCAGTCGGTCATTCTAGAGGGCGACTCGGCCATAGTTATCAGATGGATCCAGGGGGTCCGAGGGGTGCGGGTGACGACCACACTCTATTTCGTGACATATAAGCCATGACGAGGGATGGAGTGGCCTTTCAAGCTAAGCATGTCTTCCATGAAGCTAATGGGGCTGCGGATTGGGTGACCGCCTATGTGGCCGGCCATACGGATAGTACCATGTGGATTGGAGATGGAGAGTTGCCTAGGGCATTCCGAGATATTCTGTTTTTTAACTTTATTGGGTGTATTCATACTCGTTAGATATGAATCATCCGTCCTATAAAAAAAATAAAAATAAAAATTAAAAAAAAAGGGATTGCTGTTTGCATGAAAAGGTCAGGAGCTGGCCGTGTTTATTTAAAAGAGGATCCTAAGATTTGTGATTAGCCGGATTTAGAAGCGATAGCTTTGCTTTGTTTGCTCTACGGTATGGTAATGATATGGCATTGGTATGGTAACCTATATATACTGCAACTCATAGCATCAAAGAGAAAAAACAAAAATTATCAGTATTGATCCATATAGGTCGGTATAGTATTGCTATGGCCATTACATTCCAGTATCAATGATTTCTGTATTGATGCTGATTTCATGTCAGAACGTTATGATACGTACTAACCTGTGTGGTTTTAAAACCTTGTTCTCTGGTACTATATTCTGGATTTTCTACGCTAGAACACCAAAAGAGAAGATTTCATGTCCGAGCTCCGAAATAATCTCTTGTTCACTTATATATAATGACCAGGAGACAAGGACCACATCCACATCTAGGTATTGTTTGGGTGCAAAATGGAAAAACAGCTTCTAGTCTATGGAGTCTTTAGAATTGAACTGCAAATTTGCAATCAAAACAACGCCAAACAATCTATCATTTATAAGATGAATGGAAATACCATCAAACTTTTTATAATTCAAAGGAAAAAGAACATAAACTCATTAAGTCATAACTCATAGAGGAAAACATGTGTGGGATGAATTTAGAAAAAACATCTTGCTGTAGAAGACCCATCCATCCAAAGATTTTTCAAAACGATTGTTCTTTTGCATCCACAGCTTTGACGTTTTTGTTGTTAAGGGGGTCCGGAATTTCCTCCTCTCCCATTTTAGAAAAGTATTATTGGCTTTCCAGGCTCGTCAAAGCGCTTGAATGTTTGTTGTTCTGCTTATGGATCTCCACTATGCTCATTGAACTGGGGCTTGCCTTGATCGTCATATCATTTTCTTTAACAATCAAAGGTTCTGGATTCTAGTTTTGTATGGTGCATCTCTAAAAATTTGGTTCTGAATAATTATTATACAGGGTGGATCACACTTTCTTTCTTTTAAAAGAATACGACATTTTTGAGGAGAGGGACAGAGAGAAAGGTGCGTATAGATCCCTTGTCCAAGCTGCTTCTTTGGACTAATGTGTTCTAAGCAATTAAGGTTTTGTCCTTAAATTAAATAGATAGAACAATAATAAGATTTTTTTCCCCATTGATTATTTGCAGTAAGATTTTTTTACATGTTCTTGAGCAAAATGCTTTTCACAAAATGTATGAAGAAAGAGAACTTCTTAAAAATACCAAAAAGTATAGAAGAAATTCAAAGTTGAAAAAAAGGCCTCCATGCCCTAAATCAACATACGAAAAGACCAAGATAAATCATAATTCTTGATCACAATCCAGAGGAAGAAAAGGCTGAATTCAGATCTAAGATGAAAAAAGTGACTGCCCACAATTACATCATCTATAAAAGGGAAAGGGTCTAAAGTGATAGAATCACTGGCAGTGAAAAAGGAGGAAATGTGGAGAAGAAAAATATATAATTCTGTGTATTGTATAAAGGTGAAGTATATACAAACAAGACAGAACATCAACGTCAAAAAGAAAAGAAATGAAAAGAAAAGCCATAACTAGCTACCGGACACAAGGCTTCGAATATATTTAAGACACTAAATATATGTAGTTTACAAAAAAATGTCATAAAACATCAAACTATGCAATGAATTGATAAAATACAGATAAAAAACAAGAAAAATACATAAAGTATTGTTATTAAATTACAGAACTGCAGTAGAGAAGCTCTTCAATTTTGGAACCTTGAAATTAGCAGAGAACAGCCTTGGGCTGTCTACTGGTGAAAATGTCCTTGTTTGTCGCCCTATTGAACATTGCCGAACTCCCTGGTGATAATTGTAATCTTGTTAGGTCAGCCTCTAACATAAATAACATTGTCATCTCCATCTAAAATTGGATAAAGAAATTTGAATAAATAACATAATTCGCAGAGTCCATCTCCATAATCTAACACTATAACGATTTAAATAATGTGCCAGTATTCACAATCCGTATTAAATTAGATGAGAGATCGTATGTGGTACATAAATGCAAGCATCTATGCCCTAGTTGGAGGGGCATACTGTCAAACAGAATAATTGCAAGTCAATTAAATTAAAAGTGATAAATTTAAATGCCGAATGAGGCATACATGATGACAAAGAACAAGCATAGCGTTAAGGTTTTTCTGGTAATATAGTAATATAAAAAGGAAGCTGATAAAAAACTAACCTAATAATGATAATCTATGGAGCTCAGTCACCATGAGAGAAGCAGTGAATTACAACAAATTGGAATAATTAATGTTTTGCGTCACGTGTGAGGTTCAGCTGATTGATTGGCTGAATACATGTAGAGCGCCTGAAAATGTCTGTAGATCTATAATAAGAAACGGTACGAGTCACCTTGGCATCTACCGAGGAAGCTTCATTATGAGAATTTATTCCTCACAGACTAACAAACCATAATTAACCTAGGACAATGTGACCCTATTGTACCCTCTATACAAAGACAATGCTCTCAAACTAGAAACAAAAAAAATGCAGACTCTCTAAGCAGATTTAGAGAAATAACTCGGAAAGAGTTGCTTCCATGAATTTCATACATGATCTAGTTAGACAGGCTTCATTACACCCAAATTTAAGTTCTGAATACTTTCCATAATCTGAATTGTTAGGTGCAGCAAATGCAAATACTGATTATTGCAACCTCAAAGGATCTTTCCCATAGATTCAGGTTTGATAAGGCCAACATCTGTAATGGTCTGGCAGTTTAGGTGGCCAATTTTGCAGGGGACCATGATTGCTTGGGGGCATGGATCATTACTCTGCTAGATAAGCTTAAAGACTTGGTATCTGCTGATAGATGTGAGTGAACCGAGGAAAGAATGGAATACATTTGACACTTAATTACAGTAAAAGAAGGTCAACATTTTGCAAAAGTGAGAGGGAGCAATTTCAACCCAATCGGAGAAAATGAAAAAGAATGAGTCAAACCACGGAAAGCTGTGTATATGCCAATCAACTGAATGCTCTGGAAAAGGATAAATAAACCAGAAGACCGAAATTCCAAATGAAGAAATCTTTGCAGAGTTTCCATATAATCTAATTGGAAGATATATAATTTTTTTCTCAACAGCAATCGACATGAGAAATTCATCTAGGTCATAGAAACAATGATCTTGTGGCAGTTTACAGAAGATGGATGAGAGAAAATTCTGATATGTGTAATGATACAGAAGATGGACGAGATAAAGTTTTCATATGCATTTTGTTGTTCCAATAAATATTAATTGTTAATGTTTCATATCTTGCTGTCTGGAAATTTTGTAGTCTAAACTATAAATTATAAAGTATTTAAATGTGCAATAAATCATACCATTTTAACTCCGAGCATCTCCTGGTCACTTAGGCTATGTGTAACACCTAGGCCATCCTAGTGCTTAAAATCACTTAGGCAGATTGAAAATATAAAAGCATGTTTCGTATCTTGTATTAAGTAATATGTAGAAAATATTCATACTAAAATAAAAAAGGTGGCAAGGCAAGTATATAGAAAGATAAAAGAATATATCAACTATAAATTTCTAAACGGTACTTTATGTATCAAATCCCTCCACAAACTATTCTTCATGGACAAAAATAAGAAATAACTCTCATGACAAGGAAGCCAAAATGCATAATATGATGTATTGAAAGTTACATGCTTCTAATCATTAACAGACTATCAGATTAACTTATTATGCGACATACCAAATCCTTGACACAAAATCATGAAGTCCTAGGAATCATTTGATGGCTCTGCAGCAGTTTAGAGAGAATAAATTCATAATTTTGATAAAAATGATGCTGTAAGAATAAACAAGTCTTAGTCCATTAATTCCGGGTCAGCTATAAATATAGATTAAAAGTATATGAAAGACAGGGAAGAGGATCCATAAAATGCAAGGACATATGATAGGCATTGTTTAAAGGTAGGTTAATCTCACTATGACGCATCAAGATATCAAAAAACACTTAATACCAATTTCTTTCACTGAATAATCATAAATTAATAAGTAAAAAAAACTAGTCTCTGCGAAATTAGATGCTAAGCTCCATGTCCCAGTAGCACAAAAGACAAGTCAGCTTGTGACTAGGTATCCCATTAATGGTGTTCAAGGACATGGCGTACCTTTTATACAAATTGTGCTCCTGGTGAATATGGTGAAACCCAAAGCCAACTTTGAGATTCCTGACCACCATATTATATCAAATTAATCTCCAAGCTACAAAAGGACCGCAAGCTTCCAAATTTAGACTGTTGAATACCATTAGACTCTTATCAGCATGTCTTTTATACACTAACTTCTCTATTTAAGGATTGTATAATGCATCTCAAAGGCCCTGCATGATATTGGTAATATTGGCATGTCTGCCAGAGTAGCAATACTTTGCATCAACGAACTAGATCATCTAAGAGGATCGCCATATGACACAGCTACAACAGGTGGCAAGATAAATAGAGCCAAGTTAATGGACAATAGGACAAATATTATATGCAACATATGACAACATACGAATTTAAGATTAAGGCTCACAAGTGACCAACATACAGAAGATGACATGACAAAAAGGAGTCAAGTTCATAGGTAAAAGTGGTGAGTGATAGCAGGGCAAAATATATCAATTATAGAAGCAAGGGCAAAGCATGGAGACAATGTGCCATGGGATGAAAAATCACACAATCTCTTTGCTTTGCTAATTCTCTATCTGGTTATTGTTGTGGGTGTTCATTGTCATCAAAAAAAAAAAAAATTGAATGTCGTCATGATACAAAATTTGCAATCAGATGATGTATGAAAAGAAGTTCACTGTACAAAGACAAATTGATGTAGATTTAAGCTTGACTAGATAGAGAACATGACCAGTGCACAGCCATAAAAGAAAACAGTCTACTGCACTAACAGCTCTTTCTTAAGCATCAAACGTTCGTCTACAGTAACTGTTTTAACTTCATGCCAAAAGCAATCAACCATGCCTAGATACTATTATAAAGTTGTTAGCCGCATGGTACACTATACCGGCCCAAACCGGACGGTACAGTATGTACCGTACTGGTTTGATACTAGTATCCAATACGGGAGGCGGTATGCTAAAAAAATTCCACACCGACACTGTGCTAGTGTGGCGCTGGTATGGAGTCCGGTACCAAGACGGCGAACCTCGGTTGGCCGGTTCCCATAATTCCATAGATAGAAGACTAGACAAATGAGCCAGCGTCTTCTACAATGATTATGTAAATTTATTATGTCATCTTTTCTTTGTGAAGTGGGAAAGTAGCTTCTGCTGCTTATACAGGACAACTCATTGGGTGGATTGAAATGCCATTGATACCTAATGGCTTCAGAAAAAAACCAGGGATGATTACACAAACATTAAATTCTGTGACATGGCTTGCAATTACGGTCTAACTTACAATGAATTTCATATTTGATGAGAAGCATAACATGTATAATCAGATAACTGATCGGATATTCAGGTAGGAATGTCAGCTTACATGCACATGTAAAAGTGTAGAAAAGGAAAAAGGGGGAGAATCCAAAGTAACTAGCTAGTTTGTGTTGCGCTTACGTTAACTGTACTGGAGATCCGTGATCCAGCAGAATCTTCAGTAGCACGTTTATGCTTTTGACTTACATCACCTCTTGCACTTTCCAATTTACGTTTCCGAGAACTCCTTACACAACTCTCTACGGGTGTGACTGATGCATTTCTTGAGTTCCTCCAAGAATCCAAATCCTTAAAGAATACAGATTTCGTGTTAGTGCCTTTTGTGGCATCCATCTCAATCTTTGCAAGGTCGCTTCTTAACTTTGCAATTGTTTCATCCCTCTCCTTGGCCAAAGTTCTCAGCTGCTCCATATCAAGCTGAATCTGTTCTAGCTTTGCATTAGCTTTTTTGGCTTCTTGTGTTTGCCGTCTCAGATCCAATTCTAGCCTAGCCCGCTCAGCCTCTAATCCAGATATGGTCTCATCCTTCTCACTGGCTGATGACTGCAACTTCTCTAGATTACGGACAAGCTTCTCCATGGCTTCCTCAGCCTGTTCGACTTCTATTCTTTTGCTCTTAAGGAGATCAGTGTAGTCCTTTTCCATATCCTTGAACTTGTTCCACACAAATTCCTTCTCTGCCAACAACGCAGAGACCTCAGACTCCTTTTCTGAGCTAAGCCTTTTGTAAGCATGTTTTAGCTTCCGAATTTCATCTTCCAAGGCAGTGTTGCAACGATAATCTTTCTTGGGATTTCCTACAGGGTCTGCCTCGCTAAACCCAGCCCTTCCATTATGAACTTCTCTGCCTTTCATTTTTTCCTATGGAAGAGATGACCCAATGGTCGAAGAAAAAATTACTACGATTTGAACTGCAAGGACCTAAAAGCACTTTGACACCCTAAATTGAAGAAAGAGCATGTGAATTCGTAATAATACCTTCAGCTCTGAGATTTCGGCACTTAGAGTCTCAGCACAAGCGTGGAAGTCCTCCGAATCGCTCTCGGCAAGTTCTGTTACATTTAACATAAATTAGAACAAAAAAGAATAAAAAAAACAGAACAATTACAAAGAGATTTGACAATTATATTAGCAATTCAAGAAAATTAAAACAAATAAATTTTTGTTACGTTCTGAAGAACACACTGGGAGTTTCTTCTCTACTTTCTCAAAAAAGAAAAGGAAAAAAAAAAAAAACAAAGCACTCATTCATCCACAAATAGGCTCAACAGGTGGGAGAAAATCTTTAAAAAAGAAAATTTATGCCAACAAGAAGGGAAAAAATACGCCAATGCTGAAAAGAAGGAAAAGGGGGGAAAAGAAAACAAGAAAAAGAAAGAAGGTTATCCAACCGTGTTGAATTTTGTAGCACAAAGCTTCTCTCTCCTTGATCCCGACCATGAGATCCAACTTGGCCGCCTGGACCCGACGACCCTTCCTCTCCTCCTCCTTCATCTGTGAACCCCAAAAAAAGAACAAGTTTTTAAGGAAACCTTGGAAAGATCGCAGTCAGGACTGGCTCTAGGGTTTCGATCCGGGGTTATTTTGTACCTGGGCGATGTGGGATTCGAGGGAGCGGACCTTGGAGGCCCAGCGGTCGTTCTGTATGCGGATGTAGCGCTCCAGGAACTTGCGGTGGTCAGCTAGGGTTTCGATCTGCGACTGCCGGGACTGCAGCATCTCCACCAGGGTCCCAAATATCCGCTGCCATTGGCGGCGGTCGGAGGATGAGGACCGCGAATTCTCGTGGCCGCCCATCGATTCGCACGGCCAGGGAGAGGGAGAGATTTCGAGCAAGCGAGCGAGCGAGCGAGCGAACGAAGAGAGAACAGAGAGGGGAGGAGGGAAAGATTACCGTTGCCCTTAAACGCTCGGGTCTCCTTTTCCGATTTTGGAGGAGGGGCTACAGTTGTACAACTGAATTACAAAAGCTCTGTAAGGTTAGAACTAGTATCGGCATCTCAATCGCCGACTCTGTTTAAAAGCCAAAGCCCTCTTCTGGCTTGCTGTCCAACAAGTTTAACACCCGGTTTGCCTTGCAAAGGAAACTTTTCAAGAACTGTGCAATTGCATCCTTGTGCTATCTTTTTTTTTTTTTTTGGTAAATAGGCCGCTCACACATGACGGGCGTGAAGCTGGCCTACAAAATCAGAAAACAAAATGCTACGCAAGGACGCAGGCACAGCATCGTGATCCTTGTGCTATCTTTATCTCAGCCCTATATCATCTATGATTCTAGAAATTTTAAATTTTAATTTTCTAATTTCAAAATTTTAAATTTTGAATGCTAAATTTTGAATTTCAAATAATATAAATTTAGGATTGGTTCTAGAGATCTATTTATTATTTTTTTCTATTTTTGTATCATCTTAATTATAATCTCTTATACATTCTCAACTAAACTATTTGATAAGATAGGTACAAAAAGTTTTCTATAATATTTTTTTCCGATATATTCTTCTTTCCTACTGCTATAATGTCGTGATAGGTTGTTGCATCTATGGCTAAGGGAATCTTTCTCTTCTTTCTTGCAACCAGCTATTTTGATGTTGCTTGTGGCTTTTAATTGGAGCTGTTGGACTGAGAGGAATCCTGCATTTTTCTCCACAAGAACTCTTCTCTGTTGGCCATTGTGCAAAAAGCTATCAAGCTTTTCTATGACCGGTCTATCTTCTGCTCTGATAGAGAACTCTTGGGCTGCTCCTTGTGGGATAATTAAGCTCCTTTCTGTTCATTTTGGTTTTTTGATGCTTCTGTTCTAGGCTTTTTTCCGTTTTAAAATGCCAGTTCTTCTCAGGTTGTTTTGGTTGGAACTGTAACTCCTCTATATCTCTGTAACCTATTCCCTTCCCTTCTGTAATTCTTTCTTCCCCAATTTAATAAAGTCTGGTGGTCTTTTGACCTCCATTTTCCCTCAAAAAAACCATATCAATAGATCAAACGCATGTGTAGCTACAAGAAAATGATAGTGCTTTGTGCAACCAATATAAAATTGAGGGAAAAGAAAACAACTGCTCGCCACCAGTGACATTGGAACCTTTTGCCCATCAACAGTAATATACTGGACTTCGTTTCAAAAGTAGTTGTTCTGAATCCTAACCTATTCATTCAGGCACAATTAGAAACGAAGAATATAGGGCTCGTTTGGTTCGCGGGAAGCATTTTCCCTCCTAAAAATATGATTCTTGGAAAGCAGATTCCTAGGAAGAGGATGCCTAGAAAAGTATTTTTGGCATGTTTGGTTGATCATGAGAAGTGACAGATTTTCAAAATGCTTATGTTTGGTTGACCATCCACTTTTCTGGAAAAATTATGTGCAATTCCTATTATACTCTTAATAAAAATTAGGTTTTTAATGCCTCTTTAATGCTGAAGGGACTTTTTGAAAAAAAATAAAAATGGAATGATTTCCGGCTCATGGAAAAGTAACTTTCTTATATTTCTCATGGAAATGTGGGAGTCATATTCCCATGGAAATACAACTTTCCCATCTCTCTCATTTGAAAACTCTAACCAAAGAAGAAGCATCTCATTACTTTTCCGTTGACCACACTTTCCTCCCTACTTTTCCCTCGAACCAAACAAGCCCATAGAAAGGGAAAAAAATCAACATAGAAAGAAAAATAATCTTTTAAGCAGTCAAAATGTCTCCCTGTTTGAAGGTCTTGGGTCCGAATTATGCGAGGATGCTCTAAGATTTCTAACATGGTGTCTGAGCGGCTCAACTTCTATATATGATGGAAACTCCATGCAATATGCTCGGGGGATGTTTAATGAATCTCACATATGATTATATAAGAGAGAAACTAGATGGCATGAAAATAAATTAAAATGATTTGAGTATTTTTTTTTTTTGATTGGGAGTAAAGAAAAAAAATCTCTTGAAAATGGACAAAAAACATCAGAGGGGGAAAAAATAGTTGGGATTAAAGTCGCCGTCCCAATTCTGATAATAGTTCAACTAGCACATTAACAGGAGAAAGATTATTTAAAACAGATCGTCCAACTAATAGTATAATGTTTTGTTCTCTTAATTGACTTTCCCTATCCAAATTTTCAATTCGATATTTTTGATGGTCTCAATTGAACGTAGGATGGCCAGATGAGATGAGTGATCTCGCAAGCTAGCTTGCACTCTGATCAAAATCCAGCTCGAGTTCAGCTTGCTCAGTTAATTAGCGCATCAAGATAGAGCGGGACCTACTTTGCTTGAATTTGACTCAATTTAGTTCAAAATATAAAAAATAAATATTTTATATATTATATTTTATTGTATTTATTATTCATAATGTAAAAATTAAAATATAATAAAAATACTCCAAAAACGATAAATGAAAGCTTTGAAGGACCTTCAGCTCTAATTAGATCTCTTAATTAAATAAGCTATTTTTCAATAGCTTAAGTTTAGCCTGGAAATAAATGGGTTATCTCAATCTTAATTCAACTATAAAAACAAGCCAAGTTTGATATAAGCCTAATTCACTTGTTTTCCACTCGTTCACAACTCTGGTTCAACTAGTAGCCCTTTTGTGAAGGCAATACCAAGTTACAAAGAACTTCTACCCTATTTCTATAATATTTTCTGCAGAAAAAAAAGAAGCCATGATGCTATCTTGCAGCTATGGTTTGTTAGGTTGTGAGTTCCAGTTGACGATTCTGCTAGCTCAACCTCCTCCAAAAGCAGCACTGCCAAGAAGTAAACCCGGGTGTGAGCTCTACCTTAACCTTTGAGTGACTTCAGTCATCCATGATCATTGCTTTTTCCTACAAATGCCATCTTGCCAAAGGTTGGTTGAAGGGTACAATTCATGGCAAACCAATCAGCAGCCTACTTTTTCCATGTGGTATGTGGGCTCTACAAGCTCAAATATGCCGGAGAACGATGACAAGTCGTCATCATACTCTCTGGATTATTTTTTAGAATCTCTCTTCTGTACTCCGACCTCATTAGAAAAGAGGTAGCAGTTGCCTACAGCCAAAAGGTATAATTGAACAAGAGAGTGTTTATCTTTGTTTCAGGGTCATCCAAAAGTAGGTTATGGATTGTTTTCAGGTTGACACAGGAAAAAAATTTTCAGACAGGTTAACTAATAAAAACTGCTGGAAGATGCTGACAGATCAACTGATAAGAAATGCGGCAATAGTTTGACATGCGCGCATAAGCAAGCATCTAATCATGAAGAAATAAGTATGTCAATTGGCCTACAGTTAGTTTAAAAAAGGGGCAGAGTTAGAGACAGATTGTAACAAGTAAACCGTTAGAAGGTCCGATCTCTCCTTCCTTATGGTTGGCAGGATGGATTCAAGTGGCAATCTCCAAAATTTGAGCACTGGATAAGTTTCGAGAATTCGATAGAAGAATTGTTCTTTCCTTGTTCTTAGCATCAAAGATAACAAATAATACACATTGTTTTTTGAATCTCAAACACCTGATTTTCTCAGTAGGGTAATTTACTCTAGTTTTATTCTGCGCCATGCTCCTGCCTTAAGGTTACAGACATTGGTATGTACATGATTGAGTCCACCAGAAGCCAAATATAAGTTTCAATCCAAGGCATACGATGCGGGTAGATTAGGTTTAGAATTTTTCCTATTTCTTGCTCTAAAGAGAATCTGGGTGCTGCTTTCAAGGTTTGAATTCTCCAAGGTGTTCGGTGGAGGTTGGTAGCCTGATAACCTGTCACACAATTCAGCTATTGGGTTAGATTTGGATGAGATGCATGCATCAGCTAACATCTACACTCATGAAGAACATAAAGATGTTAATTGGCCTGCTTGGGAAACTAGTACTAATAATAAAGGAAAGCAGTGAAACAATTAACCTTTTGAAAGTCCATCTCCCTTTGTTATGTTATGTTGGGCATATGCCTTGCATACATTTGGCCAAGGGAAGTGCTCGAAAAGTTTAAGTTTATCTTGACTTTCTAGTCCATGATTTATTTTTTAGATTCTTTTAGATCAACATAACAAATCATAAATCCATTTGACCTTCTTTTCATAATTAACAAACCTCCTTTTCTCTACCTCTCTCTAGACAGCTCTTGTTGCTTGTTTATCCAAAGAACATGAAGTATGTTTAGCACAATATCTTTAAGCAAATTATAGTTCTCTCTCTTCATAATGCATTAGAAAGGAGGACAGCAAGAGCTTCTGTATTAAACAAAGAAAACGAAGCACATATTTCAATTTTTCACTAAGTTAGTATGACGAAGTTAAGTGTCGCATTTATGCTTCCATGAACATAGCATAAGTTGTTCATATTATGCAAAACAATTGATGACAGGTTGAAAACATCCATGCTACAACCAACATCATGGCTTTAAATTGTGATTGATCGTTCTTACGGTTTTCAGAAAGAAGGAAAAAAAAAAAGGATTTTCAGAAAGAAAACAAAAGGAAAAAAAAAAAATCCTTGTACACCCTCAGCTAACATCATAAATCTACGTGGAAACACGGGGGCTTGGAGGATAACCTTGGTGCGCCGCATGTCACTATTAATTAGTCAAATGACAAGAACACCACACACGATGAGAGAGAACTGTTCTAGAGAGGGTATGCAACCAAAAGGACCATCTTCATGATCCCTTTTCTTTATTCTTCTTGCTTATCTTGTGACCAGCTACCTTTGGCTGGCAAATTAGGACCCTCCACCTTGAAAGATTTTTTCTTTTTTCTTTCTTTTTTTCTTTGACTAGCCCCTTTAGCGACTTTACAGTTGTCCTCATGGTGAGCAAATGAGGAGAAGGTTGAGATGCTAAAAGACAAAGCGACGTCTGCTAAAAAGATTAACCAATGGAAAACTGTGTTCTGGAGTCTGGGTTGGAAGAACAAAACAGACTTAAGAGCCTACTAGATGTCTATCTGGAGAACTATGTGAGTGGTATTGAGAATGGAGTATAAACTATAGATAGACATATATATATATATATATAGGTAAAATGAATAACTAGCCTGTTCACAAAGATAATCTTGCAGATACCACAACTATATTTTTCATTAACTAATATATAAATTCATTAGCTGAGTAGAAGTGGTGCTGTTGGCGGGATGTCTTTTTCTTTCCTATTGCTCACAGTATCTTAACTAACATAAGTAACGAGGGACTCGGTCGCAGCCAATTCAGCAATTTTTTTGCTTTTTTTTGTTCAGAGATCACCATCTTTCTAGCAACAGCAGCAGATTGATCAGCACTCTTTTCGTCTCCATTGCTTCTCGAGGCCTCTGTTATTATTATCGAGATATATACAGATTTTTTTTTGCTAAAATGGATAATTCATACAGTATGGATATATTCAATAAAATCAAAAAATAATAAGTTCTGAGGTACTATACAACTTTCTTTTTTTCAATCCATAGAGTATCACTAGAGTAATTAGACGCATACAAAACCACCTAATCTATTATTTTGTTAGTCTCTTTAAATACGTGCTTGGTCTAAAAGGCTACAATCAGTATGTCTCGGTATATATGGAGTTTTAATGGGAGCCTCCTCCAAGTAATTTTTTTTTAGTGCCATACATCGGACACACATTGTACCAGCACAATGAGACAACAAGAAAGGAAACTTTAAGACAAATGCATACGGACGGCACCGTTGGTGGGTGCCGCGCGCATGCAGGCGATACGGCCACCGCGCGCGTATCACCATGGTCCAGGGGGAAACCGCCCAGATGTATGACTGCCGGGCGGTTGACGAAATTGTGAATCCGATTATTACGGCGGAGGAGCTTTAAGATCCCGACATCCGACATCGACGCATGCAACGCCAATAAACAATAAATACACAGAGGGAGCGGAGCAGTTTGCGTTTCTTAAGGAAGATACCCCTTAATTATTTAACGTGCGATCATCATACAAAAAAAAGATCCATCAGACGAGGGGAAGAAAAAGATCTAACAGAGAGGGAGAGAGAGAGAGAGAGAGAGAGAGAGAGAACGGAAGATAGCAAAGATGGGGAGATCTTCGACGATCTCGTGCTTCAAGTTTATGACGTGCAGCGGCGATGTAGCTGGCGGCGACAATCCCGCATCGGTGGAGGTAGCGCTTGCTTTCCTTTTCTTCTTTATTTTCCTTTTTTTTAAATTCTTTTAGTTTCGGTTCGTTATCAAGAAGTGTTCCCTAGGAAACTAGGCTATGTTTCGTTTCTTCCAGTGTAGCTGAGAGCAGAGTCATGTAATTTAAGGTGATATCTAATTCTTGAGCCGGATTAATTTGGATTTGAACTAGATTCTTTCCTCCATTAGCAGGTCCGGGCCGTGCAAATGTTTGATGAACTCCATTTTTGCTGGATAGTCCGCATGTTTGGGGGTGAAAAGGGCGATCTGTTTGGATCCAAGTATTTCTAGGTAAAGTAATAGAAATAAAAAAAAGGTTTTACTTGCAACAATATATGGATAAAAGATCGAAATGAGAAACGTCGTTAAAGCAATGTCTCCTTGCAGATGATTGGTATAGCTTGTTCGCTTTGTTTGAACAGAATAACACGAGGTAGAATCTGGTGGGTAGGTGTGTGTGAGTGGTATATAGACACTGTTGATGACGTTCTGCTGAAGAAAAGATATTGTTGACAACATTCATAGGGATTTCGAATAGGAGATAGCCTTAAATAGGAATTACTGGCAAACAAGAATCCATGAAGCCAATCCATATAATTGTGAGAAGACTTGAAATCTATGGTTATGCCTTTTTGCTTAATTATTCTTAAAGTGAATAAGAACTGTTTGAGATATATTGCTTTTGCCCCAAGTTTATGGTTTCATTAACGGTAAGTAACGACTCATATGCTTACACAAACATGCCTTCTTCTAGATTTTTCATGAAATGATAAAATCTACTTTTACTAATATACTTCTACTAATATGTTAAATTTGGGGATTCATGCAAGCCAGAGAAGGCTGAATGCTCGGTCTTTGTAAGGAAAAAGCTTTCATGTACTGGTGCCGGTGAAGTGCTGGTCACCGGTTGGCACAGGTCATGCAGTGTTATGCCATAGTGACACCAAAAAAAAAAAGGGCCTAAAAAATTATTTTGCAGTTCAAAATACAAAAATGATTCTGTAAGTGTCATGCTGAACTTAGTGCTAGTATTCGCATGTCGGCTGGCATGGAGAGGCAAGAGCCAGCATTTAAGACTTTGATGGAGATATTGCAATTTTATGAAAAATAGAGGTGCCGGATCCAAGTCTGCTTTTAAGGACCAAAATCTTGTAGAATTTGAATTCAATCATGCAAGATCTCAAGATCGGTAACCAGATCTGGGTTTTCTTACTTCAAGTGGAAAAACAAGAGCATTTGAAGGATATGTACCAAAACAATGGAACCCCTTTTTATATGTGGTTTTGGCTGGTTGGTTAGCTGTTGTCAAAACCCGAACCTTTGATAAGTTGTATCTGAGATGTATCTTTGTCAGCCAAAACTCAAAAGTCATAAATATGGCATAGAAATATGTGTTCAAAGATGCGACTATAAGATTATCATAACATGGCAGATAGAAGACCACAAGTGAAAATACATAATGCAGATATATTCATCTAAGAGTGCCAGGCTACCATGTACAACATAGCAAGCCTGCCAAATTGAACTAGAAACTTCAGATCAGAATGTAAGATGTGTCATGCTCCTTCACCATCACCACCATAGAGTTATGATCCTGAAAATAGTTCTTTTCTTTGGAGATGATCATGTTTTAAGACCTTACAAAAAAAAAGGATCGGTTCCAATTTCGTTTTTGATCACAACTATTGAGTTTTGACTCGAACAGTTTAAATGAATTTGGAAATTTAATGTGAAATAATAACTTAATCCAAATGATTAGATACCATTCAGGTAAATTGTATAGTTTGGTACCCTTGGGTGACTTAGGTACAGGATGCTCACCTTTAAGGGGAGCTACGAGAAATCTCCTATAATTTTTCCACCCTCTTCTGACTATAAATATGCCAAACAAAACATTCCTTCCCTTTCAAAATCCTATAAAATATGATAAGGAAACAATTTCATTTATTTTCCTTCTCTCAAAAAATCATTTTTTCTTCCTTTCATGCCTTTGTTTTGTTAAGTTTATTCCTTCACTAATCCTCTTTTTATGGCTTTAGTAGGATTTGTTTGTGTAAAACATGTTTCGAGGGCTCTTCTAAAATCTACTGAATGTCATATATAGTTTTAACTCTTTTACTAAGTTAAGTTAATCTTAATATGTTTTTTTTTCCTAGGCATTTTGTCCTCATTTTTAGCTGCTGAATGTAATTTTTTGATCTTGTGTTCAATCTTTTTAGAGCAAAGCATCGCTGGATAAAGGGAGGTGGAGTTTCCGAAAGAGATCCTCTAGGCACTCTGTGATCTCAGAACCTGGTTTGAACACGAATATACCAGAAACCATGACTAATAACTTCGACTCTGGAAAGGATTCACCTCTTCCGGAAAGCCCGCCCATACTAGAAGAGATAAATGAAAAACCCCTATTATCAGCTGCAGTTAATTCAGAAGTAGCTGACACAGTATATTTGTCTGTGCCACAAAGCCCCCCTGGGCTAGAGCAGACAAATGAAACACCTCCAATACCAGCTGTAATTGTTCCAGAAGTATCTGATGTGCTGCTTGCTGCTGAAGTTACAACCACCATTGATAACAATTTCCAGGAAGATGTTGTTACCGTCATCCAGGCTGCTATCAGGAGATACTTGGTACTATGCTTATTTAGATTTTAATTTTCCATGCTGCCCAATGGTGGGTTGAAATCATATTTTTTCTTGACTTATTAAACTACTTACAGGCTCAAAAAGAACTTGAAAGACGTAAGAATCTTGTCAAGTTGCAAGCTGCTGTACGTGGTCATCTTGTCAGGAGACAAGCTGTGGGAACTTTGCGATGTGTACAAGCCATTATCAAAATGCAAGCACTTGTGCGGGCTCGCCATGCACATCGGCTAGAGGAGAAGTTTGCTGCAGGAGAGAAGCTTGATGAGAAAATCCAGGTAGATTCCTTGATGTAGAATCTCTTGATGATGCTTTTGCCTTGTTCAATACTTCTTACCTATAACAACTACAGTTGCCTTATACATATTGACTGGCTAATGTTCAGAACTTGTATCAGTTGGGTTTTGGACTAATTCTAGCACAAGATTAAAAAATTTAGTAGAATGGTCTCTTCCAATCCTGTATTGGCTATTTTCAAATGCTAAATGAACCAACTAAGTTCTGCTAGCAAGGTGTGAAATTTTGGTGGCTGACATTCTTTCTTTTTAAACCTCAGAGCCAAATACTGCTGCGGTTAACCAATGTTGAGACTTAGACATCCTTCTGAATCCACATGTTTTGTTATTTCCTTCATTGTGTCCTTTTCTACTTTTCCAACTAGGCCATCAAATCTGTCCTAATGGTAACTGCTAGTCGGAGATTTATTTTCCTTTAAAGTTTAACTTTTTGTTGTTGTCGTTGTTTTGTTATAAATTGTCATTGGAAGCTAGATTTTCCTTCTTTGGAACCAGATATCTTGTTGTTTCATATGAAAATTAAGTTTGACCTTGTTTCTCATTTCAGATTAATAGTGGCATGAAATCAGATACAGCATATACTTCAACTGAGAAATTACTTTCCAATGCATTTGCTCGTCTGGTATGACTTACTGATCCCTTTTTGACTTTCAAATTTTAGTAAAAGGTTTCTGTTTGTATTTAATCTTCCAAATAGAAACTTATAGTTTTATACTTCGCTGCAAGCTTTTGGAGTTGATGCCCAAGACAAAACCTATTCATGTCAGTTGTGATCCTTTGAGATCTGATTCATCATGGAAATGGT